>NC_041382.1:135867654-136038563 GCF_002162155.2 Triticum dicoccoides | reverse complement strand
CCGCAACACTCACTGTTCATCCAGAGGCAGCATCGACCGGCTTCAGTTAGCAGCAGTAGCGAAGGAATCGCTCGATCGAGTTTAGTTAACAGCCATCGATCGATCGCTCGGGTTCAGTAACGCGTAGCCTGCAGTGCAATCGCTCGGGTTCAGTTAGAGCCCAACGCCTCGCTCGGGTTCAGTTAGAGCCAACGCCTCACACACACGCGTGTACGTGTACGAGAGAAGCGCGCATCGCTCGGCCCCCGACCTCCCACCGTAACCAAAAACTCCCCGAAATTTTCCTCCCCTCACTTCTACCACGGTTTTTCCGTCATGGACGGCCCAAAGAATGTCATGCAGCTGCGTCTCTGGCCCGACCAGGACGAAAAGCCCATTTTCTGTCATGATTTTTTGTGATAGAAGTAGGAGCCCACCACATCTATGATGATACCGGGTTTTGTCACAATTATCGACATAGAAGTGTCATATGTATGAAAGAAAAAAAATTCGTTCGGCCCAAAATGTCACGAATGTGTCTTTTTTTGTAGTGCTTGTAATGCTGGCAACATGAGATTCTAGTCGGAGCACGTTCATGGCAGCTTCATCACCAACAGAAGAAAGGATGGGGTCCAAGCCTGTCTCGATCCGTCCAGTTTCTTCTTCAAAGTTTTGACAGAATTCTACAGATTCAAAGAAATAAATGAGTCGACCGGTTCACAGTGATTTGCAAACAGTGAATCAGTCAGATAAAGAAAAGTACCTTCGAGCATAAGGAAGAGCTTCTTGGCGAGTGCTTTCAGATAATCTTCCAGGTCGTTTCGCCTACGAGAAACACCTTCCAGCTGCTCGTTCAAATTCACCTTATCTTTCTTTAGACGAGTCACCTCTCAGTTGGACTCGGTAAGGGACGCCTTCAACTTGGTGATTTCTTCTTCTAGTGCACCGACCAAAGCCAGCTTCTTGTTAGTGAGTGCGGTCTTCTCCTGAGCTTCCTTTTGCGCAGCTGCAAGATCAAGGTCCTTCTGCGCCAGAGCCTGCCTCATTTTCTCTACAAGAAATACACTCGGGTCAGATAGAAGAATGAGGAGATAACTTGAAGGATGATCAAGATAAACAATCGATAGGTCGTTACCTTCTGTACCAGCTACTTTGTCTTTAGCCTTCTTTAAGTTCTGATTGGACAACTCCAAGTCAAGGTTGAGTTGCCTCTGCTTTTCCTCGAATTTAGCGAATTTGGAGATAAGTGCACAAGATTTCCGCAATCAGTAAAAGATATGTCAATGGACAAAGCCAAAGATCATTCGCCTCCGAGTGAATAAAACTCTAAGACTACCGCAGAATCAAACATTCTATAGTAGTCTTGGGGACTACACCCAGTGGGTGCACTTATCGTGCCCCCACTGGTTCAGATTCCACTCGACATGGTCTGCTCAGACCGAGTGGAAGAAAAAAAGAGATATTCTCAGACCCCAACCGACTGCCCGCAGTCGACCGTGGTCTCGGGGACTACACCCAGCGGGTGCACTTAGCGTGCCCCCACTGGTTCGGATTCCACTCGACATGGTCCGCCTAGGCTGAGTGGAAGAGCAAAGCAATAAAGACATTCTTTAGAAGACCCCCGCCAAATCACACATTCAATGGTGGCCTCTTGGACTACACCCAGTGGGTGCACTGCGCGTGCCCCCACTAACCCAGAACTACAATCGACACAACCTAATCGACTCAATCGAGAAAGTTACTCAACGGAAATTCAAACACCCAGTGGGTGTGCAGATGTGAAGTGCAGAATAACAAGAAGACGCACAAAGGAAGGTTTTCGGGTAGCATATCCTAACAGAACAAGCAACAAGATAAGAGTTCAGTCGGGAGCCAGCTTACCTGGACATTGGCTCGAAGGGCCGCACTGGCGTCGTAAGCAGCCTGACTGTTTTCATGCACCACCTTCACACACTCCATCATTATGTCAGCTTGGCGAATGGCTTCTGCAGCAGCGCCTGCCTGGTCTTCTGGAACATGATGGTGGGTGAAGAAGGGAGTTGGCGGTTCAGTCGTGACAGCTTGACGTTCGGAGGCATGAAGCTAGAAGGTCGAAGCCAACGCTCGTACAGTCGACGATGTGGGGCGCTCACTTGATACTGGATCAGCGAAAGTAACAGAAGTTTGAGTCACATCTTCAGGCTGTTGAATCGCCGGCTCTGCTGCTGGCACTGATTGGGATGTCTTGCCGGCTGAGGTCTTCTTGTTCCTCCTGGGCCTCAGCGGCACGTCCTCGTCGTCATCCGGAAGTTCAATGACATTGGGAGGAGCTGCAAAAAGATCAGTCACCAAGATTCAGTCGACCCTAGGTCAATCGACAGAATTTAATCGATCAATAAAACGGCCAAATAACTGAAGACAAGATTACGAGAGTTATACCCGGGTTGGAGGTGACTGCATCTTCCATTTCTTCATCTTCATACTTGTGGGTGGAGGTCCCGGAGGTAGCAACACTGCAAATTTCAAGATACAGTCGGTCATGTCTATTACGGTGAGTCGACCAAGACTCCATTCGCACTAAACCAAAGAATCAGATCCAAATATTACCCGGAAACAGTAGGAACGGCCACTTTGATCTTGGGCATGGCCTTCGGCGGTTTTGACGGCGCAGCTTTCGGTTGCTTCAGTGCCTTCTCAGTCGGCACTAGAGAAGACGCCCGAGGGCGCTTTGACAATTGCCCAGTCGGCGCGGTCACTTTGTCAGGGGTGCTTGCTGGGTCGTGAGTGTGCTTGGAGCGCCTTTCCCTATGAGGAGGCGAGTTGACCTCTTTTTCATCACTCGGGTCGTCACTCTCCTCGTCCTCCTCTTCATCGGAGTGCCACTCGCCGCTCTCGCCTCCGCTCGCCTCCCCTTCTGGATCCTGCTCCTGCTCCCCATTGGGCATCGAGTACATCTCAATAAAGGCCTAAAAGACAACAAGTGAAGAAAAATCAGTCGGTTGACAACAAGCAATTACATGATAAATCAAGAGAACACTCGGTAATTTATAATTGGACCTTGTCTGGTTGGCGCAAGTTGTCGAGTGGAGGGACTCTCCTAGATCCCCTGGGGTTATCTTTGTTGCCAGTGATACCCCTCAGCCACTTCTCCACCGTATCCTCGTCGACCTCTTCTGGGTGGATCCGAGTGGAATCTTCAATGCCCGAATACATTCACATCGGATGGTCGCGAGCTTGAAGCGGCTGAATGCATTGTTTAAGGAAGTCCTCCAATAGATCCATGCCAGTCACGCCATCACGGATGAGTTGGACCACCCGCTCGACCAGGACCTTCACCTGTTGTTTCTCCTCCGGGTCACTTTCAAGGCGGAGGGCTTCTCGACTCGAGCTATGGAAAATGGGGAAGTCCAGTCGACTGTCCTGCAGTCGGCTGGTCTTTGCAGTAGAATTAGGTCGACTACCACCCTCGGACTGACTCAGGAAGGATCATGGATGGGAAACTGCTTTTTCCTCTCATTTGAATCCGAAGGCCTCCACACATCTAGATCATGTGCCTCCTCTCATCACTTTGGTTGGCCTTCTTGACCGACTGAGAACGACACGTGAAAATGTGCTTGAAGAGGCCCTAGTGTGGTCTACATCCTAAGAAGTTCTCGCACATGGACACGAAGGCAGCGAGGTACACGATGATGTTGGGGGAAAAGTGGTGGAGTTGTACCCCAAAGAAGTTCAAGAAGCCTCGTAAAAAGGATGGGGAGGCAAATAAAACCCGCGGTCAACATGGGTGGCGAGGAGAACGCACTCACGCTCCTGCAGCTGCGGTTCAGTCTCGCCCTCCGGGAGCCGTGCCGATTCGTGGGGGATCAGTCCCCCCTCCACCAGATCATCGATGTCGTCCTGGCGAATCATCGACCGAATCCAATCGCCTTGGATCCAGCCGCGCGGCAGGCCAGACCTTGACGAGGATCCGCCCCGGCTGGACCTCTTCCCCTTCACCTTCGCCGTCGCCTTCTTCACGTGCTCCAAGGCCACCGTCTTCTCCTTCCCCATTGCAGCGGGTGGAGCTCGAACAGAGCGGTGGCGCCGGGAGCAGAGGTGGATGTGGGAGAGAAGACGAGGGAGAAAGAGGAAGAATGGGAAGGCACTATGCAAAAAACCCCAATCTGGCACCTTATATGATGCCGTTTCCAAGTGGCTGACCAGTGGGTCCAGGTGATCCTATTGAATCTTGCAACAGTCGCGCGCGCGATACGTGGCGAAAAAGGTGGCGCGGTGATCGAGGCGGCCCTGCCTAATCCAACCCGATTACTGCGGCCTCCTCCGCCCCGCGCGCTTCCCAAAATTCGAATCCCACAAAATCCGCGAACGACAGAGCAACCTGTCAGACGGAACCAAGAATGGATCAAGGCGACTGAAAAAGAAGTTGAAGTCATCATGATTACTCATTTGGTCCCAATAAGACGCTTCCGAAGCGTGAAAATTGAGTCGGAGGCGTTCTCAACTCCTTCTCTACTCGAACCCTGAACCATTCGGGGGCTAATGATGAAGCTATGTACCTAGGGTAGGGTCATAGGCCTGACCTAGACACCCTCCCCTAGGACATCACCTTAGAGCCAGAAGCATTCGAGGGATAGCATAATTGAAAGTGCTAGTTATCGACTAGAGGGGGGGGGGGTGAATAGGCGATTTTTATGAAAGTCTTCAAAACATGGAAGTTTCGAAGACAAACGATAGAAATGAACCTATTAACATGCAGCGGAAGGTAGACTACACTAGGCAAGCCATAGTCAAGTATTCAATGAAGTGAAAGCACGAAGACTATTAGCAGCTAGGCAGTATGGATCAGGATGGAAGATAGTATGAAGCCAATCAAAACAAACAGTCACACATTGAAGTCAAACAGATAATGCAAGCAGGCAATGACTTCATGAAGATCAACTTTAAGTAAAGAGAAGGAAAAGATAGAACCAGTTGCTTGGTGAAGACAAAGGATTTGTTGGACTAGTTCCAGTTGCTGTGACAACTGTACGTATGGTTAGGGAGGCTGAGATTCAACTCAGAAGACCATGTCTTCACCTTATTCCCCTTGAGCTAAGGACACCCAGTCCTCGCCCAATCACTCAGGTAAGTCTTCAAGGTAGACTTCCAAACCTTCACAGACTTCATTCACCGGCGATCCACAATGACTCTTGGATGCTCAGAACGCGATGCCTAACCGGCTGGAGGATTCACAGTCCTCAAGTGTAACAAGTCTTCAGATCACGTGGACAGAAAGACTTCAGTGATGCCAAACACTCTTTGGGCTCTGGGTGTTTTGGGCTTTGTCCTCGCAAGGATTTCTCTCTCAAAGGCTTCAGAGGTGGGTTGCTCTCAAACGACAAAAGCCGTGCACTAACTCTGAGCAGCCACCAATTTATGGTGTAGGGGTGGGCTATTTATAGCCACTAGGCAACCCGGCCTAATTTGTCTGAAATGACTCTGGGTCACTAAGGAACTGACACGTGTTCCAATGGTCAGATTTCAAACACACGCGGTAGCTTGACTTGGGCTACAAGTAAAGCTGACTTATCCAGCTCTGGATAAGATTTGCTCTCATTGTCTTCGCTCGAAGACTTAGGATTTGGTTGAGCATCACTTTAGTCACTTAGAATTTGTTCACTTGGACCCCACTTAACAGTATGGTGGTTCCTATGACTCAACAAAGAAGAAAATGAAACTACGAAACAACTATGTCTTCGCGCTCCAAAGTCTTCATGCGATGTCTTCTCATGTCATAGTCTTCAATGTGAATATCTTCACATACCACCATTGTCTTCAATGTCTTCACAAATTTTTAGGGGTCATCTTTGGTAGGTAAATCGAATCAATGAGGGACTACTACCTGTGTTATCCTGCAATTCTCACAAACACATTAGTCCCTCAACCAGGTTTGTTGTCAATACTCCAAAAACCATCTAGGGGTGGCACTAGATGCACTAACAATCTCCCCCTTTTTGGTGATTGATGACAAACTGGTTGAAGTTTTCAACGGGGATAAAAGTATGTGAAATTGTAAAAGATTGAGGTATTGTCTTCGTAAGTAGAAAAAAGGCTCCCCCTGAAGATGTGCATATAAGTATTTTGCTTTTGAATGCAAATACTCATGGCAGGTTGTACTTGCGGAGATCCTCTTCTACTCATGAAGATAATTCATCATGCATGAAGGGATATAGCAAAGATAATGACGTGCATAATAAAAAATGGACGTATGCAAAATGACTTTGTGCGGAATTTATCGTCGCACATGCGGAATTTATCATCGCATCACATAGTCGATAAAAAGGTAGCAGACGACCATCAAGTTTAAGTGTTACAACTCAAAGAACCAAATGTATCAAAAGCGAGAGTTGTAAGCACTTGGCAAATGTAGCAGAAGTATAGCAACCACCCATATGGACCCGCTTGAAGACTATCAACTCATATGCGTCTCCCCCTTTTGTCAGCAATGACCAAAAAGGTTTGAAGACCTAGAGTTTTCTACTCGTTCCCATGAGGAGTATGCGAAGCAGCAGGGTCGTCGTTGAGGTTTGGTGCTGCAGAAGAACTTGGTGCAGTGTCGATACACGCCGAGGTTGGAGGTGGTGAGGTAGCATCATCTTGGTCATCAATGACTCTGGCATTAATAGTTGCAGCGAAGGAGGAATACTCAGAGTCTTTGAGGGAGGGAGTCCGACGCAAGTGAGCATTCCTTGGAGGTGTGGAGTCAAACTTGAATCTTTCAGTGAAGCCATCGTCTTGAAGATCAGCTTCAGCACTGAGCAATGTCAAGTTCTTCCACGACCGGCAACGGGTTTCATGAGTGACAAATGCATTCTTGGTGGCAAGGTTGCGAATGCGAGTAACATCCACCAAGAGGCTATGCATTTGACGCTTGAGCCAGTTGTGATGCTTATCCTATTTCTGATGCAGGGCGACTAGAAGCTTCGGTCATTGAGAACACGAGATCGCTTCTGAGGCCTTTGGGTAATTGTGCTTTCAGTGGTTTCAGTTTGAGTACGAGGGGCACATGTATTTCCAGCCAATGGATAAACACGAGTGATGGCCTGAACTCCTTCAATGGGTTGGGTGAAACTTTGACAATCGATGTTGTGAAGATAAATTGGCTCCTTGGCAGGCTTTGGGTAGATGGCTTCGACAGACAGATCAACCTCTGGCAAGAGTATGAGATGATTGCACGTAGAAGGCTAATAGTTGATAGCAGAGTGAAGCTTGATGAGGCGCATTACCCATGGAGCATAGAACTTCAGACCAAATATATCAGAGCCAGATGCAGCCAATTGCCTGCTGAAGTAGTCTTGAGCATTGAAGCTGACGCCATTGAAGATATAGAAAACCAATGTCTTCATTGCTCCATCAAGCTTTGCTGTAGGAGAATGTCCTTTGACAGGCCATAGAGTGCGCCTGATGATATGATAAATTGTGTGGGGCAGATACTCTAGGTCTTCAACAAAGAACTCCTTTGGATAGTCAGCGTCTTGGGGCAGTGGCTTCATCATGCTCAACATTTGGCTCATGTTGGGCTCTGGCTTCTGGAAGATGCTCTCCAAAGCATTCTGGTGTAGCTGACAACCTGGTTCATAGTGTTCACCAAGAGTGGGCAGGGCAGTAAGCTCAATGATGTCTTGGGCTTTGGCTTCATGGTGTACATCACCTGTCATCCACTCAAGGATCCAAGACTTCGGATCCCTGTTGTAGCCGCGAATGTGGAGGGTAGCATAAAATTGTAGCAGAAGCTCTTCATTCCAATGCTCTTTGGCAGTCACAAAGTTCAGAAGACCAGCATCACGGAAACAGTCAAGTGCCTCTTCTAAGCAGGGCAGTTCAGCAATAGCTTCACTGTCAAGACGCATATGGGGAAAGATGCGCTCTTGATCATAGAGAACACATGAATAGTAACTGCGCTGCTGATAGCTCTAGAATCGATCAGATGAAATTCTTGGCTTGGAGTAGGGGTACTTGGCACTATCAAAGAAGGTGTTGTGTTCTATGAAGCCATTTACATTAAAGGATCCTGGTGAAGTTGCGGTACCTAGAAACATTGGCAGCCTTGGCTTTGGCTTCTGGACCTAAGGCCTGTGCTCCACATGATAGGCAAATTGAGGTCTGGGAGCAGGCGGAGGAACCAGAATTAGCCAGCGGATGGTAACAAGCTGACCAGGATCATATGCCTGCTCGATGGTGTGTGGCCTTGGAGGTGGTATAGGAGCAGAGGCATTGGCTTCAAGCTGCAGATTTGCTTCAGGTGCAGTATTGGCTTCAGGTGCATTCACCACATTAGCTTCAGGTGCCACATTAGCTTCGGCCATGACAACATCATTGGCTTTAGTATTGGTGTTAGTGGCCGCCTCAGTATTTTCAACCTCCACTTGAGTAGCTAGAGGGTCAGACACGTTCTCCTTGAGAACAACTTTAGGGATGAACGGGGGTGTAGCAACACGTTCTTCTTCTTCTCTTGGTTCTTCTCGTTCATCGGCTGATGCATTTGGAATGTCGTCAGCAGCTTTTGCTTCCGACTCAAAGACATTCACAGTCGGAGTGGCGTCAGGGAACACTTGTCGTGCCACTGAGTTATGTTGCTCTTCTCCTTCTGGAACACTCGACAGAGTGACTTGTGGCCTTGGTCCTTTGTGAAGCCTGCGGAGTGCGGGCAACGCCTTCGGAGAGGGAGTCGGCTGGACCACAAAGTCATCATCTTCTAGCACCTGAGTGGTGGCTTGAGGTGGGGGGAGTACTTGGTGATTCTTGACGGGGGGAGTCTTGAGGGTGATCAACCCATGACTCACCCTGAGCAATTGGCGTCAAGGGACGACCAATGCTGATGAGTTCCCTGTTCGTCAGAATAGGCGATGATACCATGTTGTGCTCGATCTGAGGAAGGACTTCATCATCTTCAACATTGTCTTGGGGACCAATGTCTTCATCTGCTGTGGGGTCAATAGCTGGATCTTCTTCAGCTTCAGGAGTCTCTGTGGTAGCAGGCTCATGAACTATCAACTGGCGCTCACGGTGTTCCGACGCAAGGCGAGCAACTGGGTTTGGCTCGACGAGAAGGGGCTCTGTGGGAGGAGCCCGATCTTTCTTCTTGGTTTTTCTTTTCTTGGTCGGTGGAGCATCGTCAGTGGTGCTCTTGGTTTTGCACTTTCGGGCTTCGGCTTCAGCTGCCCTTGTTTTCTTGTTTTCTGAAGTAGCTGTGGGGACCTTAGGCTTCGAGCCTATCATACTGGTAGGGAAGACAATGCGGGGTTCTTCCTGCTTTGATGCTTTGGTTTGGGCCACAACAGGCTTCTTCTTCTTCTTGGCAGCCATTCTGGAGTCGATGCCAGGGTGCCCCAGAGCCTTGTGCTTTTCTGCTTCATTGTGAGCTTGAACACTTTTCTCGGCAAAGTACTTCATTCTCTCTCTTGAACCCTTTGCTTCCTGGCGTTTCTGGTGGAACTGCTCCTTGAGCTCATGCAGCATCTGCTTGAAGCTTTGAACATCAGCCACACCGAGGTTGGCCATATTCTTCTTGAATTGAGCCTTCTCATAATCAATTTTGTTCTTCAGTTCAACAATCTTTTGAGCCAGAGCCAGCTCAGAAGCAATGGCACTGTGAAAAGAGACATTGATGCCAATTGGAAGCTCAAGGTCTTCGAGGTATATGCTGGGTTTTTCAAAGCATTCATCAATGAAGTTATTCAAGATATCCACATCAAACAGGGGTAGATCATTGAAGATCTCTGCCTCTTCCTTGCTCTTTATCTGCAGCTCAAGAGGGTCATCGCCAAGATCGTCGTCACTTGACAGATTAATGGCTTCATTCTCGTTCCTCAGAACGGTAGCTGGGGTCAGTGCTTGAACGGAGATTTGAATTGGCTTCTTCCTCTTCTCAGTCTTGGAGATGCGAGAGAGATCTTCAGACTGCACACTGGCTTCAGGAGGTGCAGTGGCCAGAGGCTTCGCACGCGAAGCTTTTGGTGCAGAGGAGGGCTTTGAAGCCTTTGGTTTCTTCTGCTTCTATGGCTTGGGAGGAGCAGGCGCTTCATCAGAATCAGCATCATCTACAGAGTGCTCCATGGCTGCCCCCTGAACAGCAATGTGTGAGATGAGACCGTCGAGGTTGTAGAAAGGCCCGATGATATTGGGTTCGGCATCACGGGTGCCATCAGCCCGAGGAGCAGATGGACCCCGGTTGAAGTCTAGACCAAGGTCCTTCTTGTTCTTCTTTGCAGACTCTTTGGCAAACTGGAAGTTGCGCTTAAAGAGATTGTCTTCACAACACCATAACAGAGAGGATGGGTCGGCATTAGCAGGCTGATGTCCACGGACCATGCAAGGGTAGAAGCCTTGAGCAATGGCTTCAGAATTCGACTTCGGCTGAAGACCTTTGCATATAATATCTCCCCAGGGGCCCTTGATGGCATTCTTTTCAGCATATTTGTCAGTGACAAATTTGTACTTAAACCATTCCTCTGCCCAATGTATTCGAATCCACTGGATTCGGTTCTTGCATTCTCCATAGGTCTCTTCTGGATCTGACTTGTATAGCTCATAGAGATCTGGTGGCAGGTCCTCAGCTGTGTTTCCATGGTGCTGTCTGTCGCCCTTTCTTGCTAACTTCTCCGTTGCCATGAAGTTCAGACTGAATGGATTTCAGAACTTGCAAAGGCTTCCGTCTGCTGGTCAGACAGGAACTAGCTTCGTAGAATTGATGTGACGCTGTAAGAACTCTGCAAATGAATGCAGACTATGAGAACCAAGGGATTCTCCCACGAACATGTACCTATGACAGCATTAGAGATGCAAGGGAAGGGGAAGAGGTCATATGCGTTCTCAGAAGATTTTGAAGATAAATCAGTTTAGAAGACATTGACCTCATAGCGTGAAGACATTCACTTATATAAAGAGAGTTGGTTCCAGATTTGTACAAATCCAAGAATAAGTATGAGTGAGGAATCTAACTGTGTGTGAAGCATAAGTGAATATACTAGGCATGTTACAAGATGCAGAACATGATAGATCCAAATTTGTAGGGACAGAAACCACTTGTGGTTGAAAAGGATGAATCTATTGGATCAAAAGAAAGTAAAAAGGAGGTTTTATTTACCACACGAAGAACTGCTAGACGGAGTAGAAGATGAGGCCGAGCAGTTCGATCTTCCGTGCCCTAACTTGGCGACGAAGGACACCTACGATGACGACGGAGAAGACGATGTCCGTGGCGGGGTGAGGACGGCGTCGGTGAGGTCACGACAGCTAAGCGCTTCGTCGTCGGCGTCATCGAGAGCTAGTGGTGGCGCTAGGGTTTGTGCGAGAAGGAGAAGTGGAAGAAGAGATAATGACTGGGGTGTGGTGTGTATTCATAAGGACAGGGACGACACATCATTATTACGCAGGTGCCCCGGGCGGTGCACATCTGAGGAACACGTGGCGAACATGCAACACATTGGAAGTTGTTCCATGTTCCCACACACGCCTGGATTGTCGGGTGGTCGTTCCTGCTTCTCTGGGTTTCAGGCAAAGAGGATTGAGCATTTAAAACAGATTTAATGTTTGTCTCTATGTCTTCTACTGACAAGGACGCTGAAAAGACATTCGACAGTATCAATAGAATGCACATGATTTGGATAGATAGATTTGAAAAGGGAGCATAGAGAGGTTAGGGTCCGGTCACATTTAGTTAGTTCAAAAGATTCAAATGAGAAGACATAGCTATAAGTGAATGTTGTAGAGGACAGAACACTATCATATGTATATATCAGAATAAGACCAAACCAACATTGTGAAGATAAACATAAAGTCATGTAAATATTGAAGACAAATCAAGTGCGGAGACTTTGCAAATGTAACACCAACAAAAAACACTCCAAATAAAAGTTTGGTGGTGGCGTTACCCACCGTATAGGAAGTATTAGACCCAGACACGGCGCACAATTATCGTGGCGCTCCGAAGTCAAATTCTACATTAATGTATTCACACTTAGAGTGTAAGTCTTAATTAGTTGAAGATATACGTTACTTCATGTGTTTCACATCTAAGTCATCAACATGCATAAGTGTTAGTGAAAGATCGTGGATGTCGCCTAGAGGGGGGTGAATAGGCGTTTTAAAATAATTACGGTTTAGGCTAGAACAAATGCGGAATAAACCTAGCGGTTAATTTGTCAAGCACAAAACCTACAACAACTAGGCTCACCTATGTGCACCAACAACCTATGCTCAGCAATATAAACTACTAGGTGATAGCAAGATATAAGACAAGAAACAATATGGCTATCACAAAGTAAAGTGCATAAGTAAAGGGCTCGGGTAAGAGATAACCGAGGCACGCGGAGAAGATGATGTATCCCGAAGTTCACACCCTTGTGGGTGCTAATCTCCGTTTGGAGCGGTGTGGAGGCACAATGCTCCCCAAGAAGCCACTAGGGCCACCGTAATCTCCTCACACCCTCGCACAATGCAAGATTCCATGATTCCACTAAGGGACCCTTGAGGGCGGTCACCGAACACATACAAAATGGCAAACCTTGGGGGCGGTCACCGAACCCGTACACTTTGGCAACCCTTGGGGGCGGTCACCGGAACCCGTCAAATTGCTCGGGGCGATCTCCATAACCTAATTGGAGACCCCGACGCTTGCTCGAAGCATTAAACCACAATGATTGAGCTCCGAATACCACCAACCGTCTAGGGCGCTCATGCACCCAAGAGGAACAAGCTCAAGGGTACCAAGCACCCAAGAGTAATAAGCTTCTCAACTTGTAACTTCCACGTATCACCATGGAGAACTCAAAACCGATGCACCAAATGCAATGGCAAGGGCACACGGAGTGCCCAAGTCCTTCTCTCTCAAATCCCACCGAAGCAACTAATGCTAGGAAGGAAAATGAGAGGAAGAACAAGAAAGCGAACACCAATAACTCCAATATCTAGATCCAAGGGGTTCCCCTCACATAGAGGAGAAAGTGATTGGTGGAAATGTGGATCTAGATCTCCTCTCTCTTTTCCCTCAAAAACTAGCAAGAATCCATGGAGGGATCGAGAGTTAGAAAGCTCGAAGAAGGTCAACAATGGGGGAAGAACACGAGCTCAAGAGATAAGGTTCATTGGGGAAGAAGACCCCCTTTTATAGGTGGGGGAAAATCCAACCGTTGTGCTCACAGCTCGCACAGAGCGATACTACCGCTCGTCCTCACAGTACTACCGCTAGGGGTAGCGGTACTACCTCTAAGGGTAGCGGTACTACTGCTTGCGAGCGGTACTAAAAAATTACATCCGTGCCTACCACCGCTGGACTTATGACGAGTTTTTGGTCCGGAGCAGAAGTAGCCACGGAAGTAGTCGTGGTAGTACCGCTGCAGCTTTTAAGAGGACACCAAAACTGACACAACTTCTGCAAACGGACTCCGAATTCAATGAAACCAAGTTTGTTGGAAAGATAGTGACAAGGGCTAACACAATCTTGATAGAAATAACAATAAGAAGCAAATGATAAAAGGACCATAAGAATATGGTGAGAACCCTTCCTCGGAAAAGACCGGTAAAACCTCCAACACCGAAAACATCATAGAAGATGCATGCGAACTCCGGTTTCGATGAACTCAAGCTTGTCATCAAGATGACCATAAGCTCTAAGACTCACAAAGAGAACCAAACAAGAACCAATAAAGATGATGCAAGGATGCAATGGTTTGATCTCTCTACGAATGATACGATCAAGCTACTCATCGAGAGCCCCCCTTGATAGTACGGCAATCGATCCTATAACCCGGTCTCCCAACTACCATCATGAGACCGGTAAAATAGAAAACCTATCAAGGGCAAACCTTTGCCTTGCACATGGTCCACTTGAGCTAGATGATGACGATCTTGACTCCCTCAAGTTGGACCACCTTTCTTGATTGCGTTGGCTCGATGAAGACTAGTTGATTGCTCCCCCATACTCCACTATGGGTGAGACACTCTTCCGCACATCTTCACAAGTCCATTGTCAGCACAATGGATGGCAAGCTTCAAGCATTTGATCTCTTCGTGATGCTTCACTTGAATTTGCACACCGCAACCTAACCCCACAAAGAACTATCACGAAGATCATGGGTTAGTACACAAAGCGTAATTGACAATGCTTACCATACCATGGGATCGCTTGATCCCTCTCGGTACATCTTCTATGCTTTGTGTGTTGATCAACTTGATTCACTCTTTTACTTAGTATTGATGAACCTCTCACAAGACCAATCTTTAGGTAATTCCTTGAATAGCACCTTGGTCATCACAAACTCTCGTTGAAACCAACAAATGTACTCTAAGAAAAGCCTATGGACAAAACCTTCAAATATAACTCAAGGCAACCATTAGTCCACAGAGATTGTCATCAATTACCAAAACCAAACATGGGGGCACCGCATGTTCTTTCAATCTCTCCCATTTTGGTAATTGATAACAATCACTTTCAAGAGAGTTTATACAAGGAATTATGCATCACCATGCAATGCAACAACCAATAATGAATGCGTATGAGATGCGAATGCTTAGGAACAAAACCAAAGCAATGCAAAACTCTGAAAACTTCTCTACAAAACTCTCTGAAACTTCTCCCCCATTGGCATCGATTGCCAAAATGGGAGAAAAGCTTAGAAGGCCAATAAATTGAGTTCCTCTATAAATTGTGTATTTCTCAACAAGAGAGTGGAATGCCATACACATATCCAAAGGTAAATACTTGGAGGAACAAAAACTATATTGAGGCACAAAGATTGCTAAAGAATGATATGCCACAAGGACATAACAAAGAGAGACACAAGCAATCAAGAAATCAAAATATACCAATTGAAGCAAGCAATCAAAGGATATCAATTGAACCAACTAGACCAGAGATCCTACGAGCCACATGAATAACGGATATTATGATATGAGCAAAGGAGTGTTCTAAAGAAACTAGAGAAGCTCCCCATGATTTGTGCACACATAAGAATATTTGTATTTGTTTACAAAGCGCACAAAATAGGATCATAGCTCCCCCAAAATCAATAGAAACTTACAACAAGTGTAAGTGAGCATATAGGAAACAAAGCCTAGTACTTGCAACAAACACATGGTTGAGCAACAAGTAAAAGAGGCAACTTAAGAATGGGCTCAACCAAAATGATGTGTGTGAGTCAAGGCAATGCACTTGAGAAGACTAAAGTATGGATGAGCATTAAGCATCAATAAAGTCTTGAAAGAATGAGTCACACGGTGCATGCCCTATCATTCCCACACACAACTAGCAAATGGGTTCACAAGCTTACTAATAAGCATATAAAGAACCTATGCTTGTGACAACCCGTGGTGAAGATAGAAGATGAAAGCCTCATAAAGACGAGGGATTCCAATTAATATGGCAAAAGCCTCGTAAAGATAAGCACGAGGAAAATAATCTTCACCACACAAGAGTGCATCAAGATGCAATGATAGAAGACACACACTCAAGGCAAAAGCTTTCACGGAACCATCAAAGAAATAACATAAGAAAGACAAGGTGGATGTGAAAGAAAGGATATCAACTAGATATGCAACTTCTCTCAAGTGTACAAGATTCTAGATAGACGAAATCATGATGATATATATCTACAAAGAAGGATGTACACCTGAAATAGTTACAACACGAGGAACAAGATATCCAAAGGGAGGTCATACATATACCAATAAGATATTTGCTTGGAAGCATAGCACATGGCTAGATATGGTATTATTGTATATAAATGAACTCCTACCACACACCCATCAAAGACATCACAACTAGCAACATGAGATCATCGTTGAGATGCTTTGAGAAAGGAAACAAGTATCACACGATGGAATGAATATCATGCCAGGATGCAACCTACACAAGGTTGAATGCAAGAAAATAATGCATGAATAGATACTTGTTACCGAGATATCATTGGAAAGATGTAGAAGAAACCAATTGAAGGTAGTATATAGTAGTTCATTGATCATCCTAGCTTAACTCCAATAAGCACATGGTGACACCACCTTCATTGTGAGTGAGCCGAGCATCCAACGCATCTCCAATAGTCCCTAGAAAAACAACACAAACAAAATGGTACCCAAACTCATTGGGACCATAGAGTTAGAAACACCAATACATAGGACAAACTCCACATAAATATGTGCACATTGATATGAAATAGAATTTCATGCACATCTCATCCAATTTGAGACATGGTGGAGTTTCCCTTATATAATGGGTCAAAGAAAGAAATCATGCCACAAAGACTACATGAAGTAAATATGCATGCTCAAGACCTTCAAGAACCAATACCAAAAGACAAAGAAAAACCAAGTGAAGAAAAGATACCAAATGAATAAAACATCACTTGGAGGATATCCATAAAAGATACATCAAGGAATGATATATCCATTGATACACTCAAAATAAAAGATATCAAACTCCCAAAAGAGAGGATGGTTCCAAACAAACCAAGCTATCTACAAAGTTTCATGATGGCACAAAGTACCAAAACGAAAATGGCTTGTCTTCCACCAACACACACTTGATAAGGATAACAAGATGAGTGTTCTATAGAAAATATGATAGCTCCCCCAAGACTAGTGAATTAAAGAGAATTTGCATTTGAATACAAAATGAACAAGGTGGGATCACCACTTTCACTATATCTAGAAAACACTAGACAAGATCAAGAAATAAACAAGATCCACAAGTGGTATGGAAGACAAAGGGAGTTGATACATTCCTTGGCAAAGGGAAGGCAAATAAAAGCAAACCTCAATGTAAAGATGATCAATAAATTCTACCACACAAGTGAGTACCAATTGTCAAAAGACAAGAAGTAAATGGAAATAATTCCCGGTGGTAGATAGCAAGGATATCCGACATCATCTTCACACCAAAGAAAAAGCAAAATGCAACTTGTAGAGCTAACATGTCACCTAGGAACAAGATAATTTACAACATCAATTCTAGGTGATGATATCTCAAATGTACACATTTTCTTGGCTTGTAATATGCACATAGCATATTACTCCCCCATAATGTGACACCAATAAAAACTTAACAAGAGGCAAATAAAAGGATCCAATAAGAGATAATTAATGGACTATTTAGAATTTGAATTTCTAATGAGAAGACATACCACATAGCGAGTAGATAATCTTGAAATATCGATACTAGATGGTATTACTCATGTACACACATTTATAGGATTGTGAGGTGCACAAAGCACATCACTCCCCCATAATGGGATATTCCATTAATCTCTCATAAGAGCCAACTAAGAAATAAACAAGATGCAAAAGGCTCAACGCATGACACAGACGTACATGATGTGCAAACCAACACACACATACTTGATTGCTCAAGATAATCAAGTTGGAAGCACAACATATACAAATACATGCAAGGAATGAAACCGAACATGCAAAGGGACAAGTAACTATCAATGTAGACACTTTAAGCACGAGTTACTGCAAGGAGGAACATTGGATATATGATAAAAACTTGATAATCTGAATGACTTGGCTTGAGACAATAAGAATGATGAAGTCCCCTTAATTCTTCATAATGTAGCCAAGTCTCCAATGACCTCCAACAACACCTATTGATCAACTATAAGCTAGTTGGTCCCCAACCAAGTTGGGTCCTAAGAGGTTAGTCACAATAGGCTTGGCTACCCAAATGGTTCTTTTCTTGACACCACTTTGAGCACCAAAAAATTTGGCAAACACATAGCCAACCTTATCCTTCCCAAGAGAATAGATATCATCAATTAGAATAGGGTTGGATAAGGTACCATTTGTGCATGAAGAAGCGATGTGACCTTCTTCACGACATAGGTAGCAACATCTACTCTTTACTTTCTTCTCACTTGATTTCTCAACTTGAGAAGCATTAGCTTGAGTTTTCTTGGGAAGAGGCCTTTCTTCAATTTGAGGTTGAGAATGAGAGTGAACTAGTGGATGCTTCCCTTGTTGCTTGTCACTAATGGCCTTCTTCTTAAAAGGGCAAGATCTAACATGATGCCCTTCAGTTTTGCACTTTAAGCAAATGATCTTGGCTGAATTCTTGACTTGTTTTTGGCCCTTCTTGTTGTTGCTCTTGGACTTCTTCTTCTTATTGGAGTTGAATCCAAGTCCACCTTTGTCATTGGGGGATTTTTGTACACTCAAGATATTGTTGAGTGTGGCCTTCCCTTCATGACACTTTTCCAAATCATTCTTCAAAGAATTGACTTGGGCCTTGAGCTCTTTGATTTCCTCTACATGGTTAGTCTCAACACAAGCACTAGAGGAAGTATAAGCTTCATCGTTAAAGCAACAAGGCAAGGAAAGCAATTCATCACAAGATGTACCAATGTTATGCATGGATGAATTGCGAGGACTAGCACAAGGCAATATAGCATTCTGACTAAAATTAGTGCTAGTATCCACATGAGGCTCACTAGATGTTACCTTAGCAAGCATGGCCTCATGATCTATCTTTAGCACATTATGGGATACTAGAAGATCATCATGAGAGCTTGTGAGCTTTACATGATTTTCTTCCAACACCCCATAATTGCTAGATAGAAACTCAAGTTGAGCCCTTAGCCCAACATTCTCCTTCAATATGGATGCTTCACAAGTGATAGAGTTAGTAGCACAAACATAATTGTCGGTGTCAAAACTGGTGTCGGGGGTTGGGTGCGACATATGCCAATGGATGGCTTATCATGGTGGGGGCGAGTAGAACGTCGCCGGTGCCTGGAAACGGGATGAGGCGAAGACATGCACGCCGGCGAATCTTACCCAGCTTCGGGGCTCTCCGGGGAGATAACACCCCTACTGCTGCTCTGTGGGGTCTCCGCATGATCACTATGGTCAAGTGTTTACACGGTTGCTCCTTGAGCTGGGTCTGGTGGTGGGAGAGGGCAAGGCTAGCTCTCTCCCTCTATCTGGTGTGGTATAGAACTACTGGGATCTAACCCTTTGCATGGGTGCCTTGGGGGTTTATATATGCCTACCCCCCCAGGGGTACAATGGTAATTCGACTGGGCGCGGCCCCAGCCGTCAGTGCCTCCGACCTCCGGCTTCTCCGCCGACTGCTGGGGCCCGCCGACTGGTGGGCCCCGCCGACTGGTCTGGTACAGAGCCGACAGGCTGCGTCCGCCGCGGGCGGGTCTTGCCGGCTGCTGATTACTGTAGCCGTGCTCCTGATGACGCAAGCTCGGTCATGGGGTCGTGGCAACAGCCCCACCGCCTGGCGGGCGATCACTGTGGCCACTCCCCATCTCTTCTTGATTAATGGCACGTGGGCCCCGGGGGAGGGCTCGGCCGACTCCCCCGGGCCGACTCCCGACGGGTCCGACTGGTGGTTCGTCCGCCGTCTCCTGAGGTCTCGCTGACTGGTGGGCCCCGCTGCCTCCAGGCCGTACAGACAAGCTGTCGTGGGCGTAGGAGCAGGTAGAGTGATGCTGATGTCAGGGCCGGCTGGGCAACAGTGCCACGCCGCAGGGAGATCTTCCCTAGTACGGCGCGCTGTAGCCATGCCTGCCCTTGTTAAGGGGCGGGGAGTGGGCTTCATTGTAGCTACGCCCTTGCCCCATCCCCCTCGATGAGGTCACGGTTTGTTGGAGTCGCCGGCCGACTCCCCAAAGCCGACTTTTCTGGAAGTCGCCCCTGGGACTCGGCCATGAGCGGGCAGTCGGCCGTCTTGCCGTAGACTCCCCAGGAGGCGGCTCTTCGCCCTGTGGTCTTGAGGGGCGCAGCCCGCCCTGATGTCTTGAAAGGTCATGGGCTTCGGGTTGGCCTACCCGTGGCCCATTACTCCGACAGTAGTCCCCGAAGCTGGTGAGGCGCCGCGGACGATCGGCCGAGAAGCCTCAATAGTTTCTCTTTCCGGGTGCTCAACACACGGTCTTGATTGACTTCTGCCGGGCTGACTAGAAGGAGTCGGACTCGCCCAACTCGGACTCACTCAATTCCGACTTGCTCAGTAGTTCGAACGTCTCGGCGGGATTTCAAGTGGCGTGCTAGCTAAGCTTACAGGCCGCCGCCCGCTCTTGGCCTGTCACGCGAGGGCACGTGGCCAGGCCATCCTGCCAGCCCACGCGTGCGACGGGACAGGCCCGTAGGCGGGGCCTGCCACTACCGCACCTTGGCGCCCGAGCGGATCCGCTGCGGCCCAGTGGACGGTTGGGATTCCCATGAAGTTACTGCGCGCAGTAAATTTACGTGGATCGTGGGGGGCGTGGGGTTGCGGGCACAGTAAATCCCCACGTCCGCCCCTCGGCTTCGCAGCCCATGGGGCTATAAGTAGGGGGAAGAGGGGGGCACGCGCGCCCCTCCTTCCCACTACCCCTTGCTTTCTTCCTCCTCGCAGCTCCTCGCTCTCCTGCTTCCTCTTCCCTTCTTCGCCCTACCGCACGCCCAAGCTCCGGCGATCACCGCAACGACAACTCGCGATGAGCTCTTCCTCTGCGGCCGCGCCTCCCTCGGTGCGCTTCGGCACCTGGGACGGTTCTGAAGTCCATGAAGACCACATCGAGTTCCTCTGCCGGACCCGTCGAGTTCCCGGTGAGGACCGCGTGCAGGTGCGTCTCGCACCGGAGGGGGAGATTTCCCCCGCCCCGCAGGAGGGCGAGCGGGTCATCTTCCGCTCGCACTGCCTGCGCGGGCTGGGGCTGCCGGCGAGCAGCTTCTTCCGGTCGTTCATGGAGTTCTACGGCCTCCAGCTGCACCACCTCACCCCCAACACAGTGGTGCTGTTGTCCGCCTTCGTGGCTCTGTGCGAAGGCTTCCTCGGAGTCCTCCCCACCCTCGAGCTCTGGGGGGAGTTCTTCTTCTCCAAGCTCGGCACCCAGGCCGCGGGCGTGCCGGCTCAGTGCGGCGCCTTCATCGCCGTGCGAAGGACAGGAGCCGACAACCACTTCCCCTCCATCGCGCTGTTGAAGTCGGTGAAGATGTGGCAGCGGTCCTACTTCTACGTCAGGAACGTCACCACGAGGGGCGACTGGGTCAATCTGCCGGCTTTCGAAGCCAGCCCGCCGGCTGGCAGACTGCCTAACTGGTCGTACCGGGCCAGGTCGTTGATGCCTGCGGGAGCCGGCGCCATCATGCGGCTCCGACTGCTGACGCAGTCGAAGGGTCTGACTGGTCCGGACCTGCTGGCCGCCTTCGTCTCGCGCCGAGTTCTCCCACTCCAAGGCCGCCCTCACCTGATATGCCAGATGAGCGGGGGCCGCGACCCGAGTCGGATGTGCACCAAGGACATGCCTCACGGAGAGGTGGCCCTTATGGTGAACTACCTCTCGGACAGCAGGCTCCCGGGGGACTGGCGATTTGGCAAGGAGCCATACTCCCGCGCCAACCCCCCGCCCGTGGTGAGTCGCCTTTCTTTTCTTTCTTTGGACTGTCTTCTTCTTGCCGAGTTTTGTTCTGATCAGTCTGCTTTTGGTTAGAATCCCCTTCTTCACCCACCAGCCGGCACCTCGGGGCCGGCCCGTGAGTTTGTCGTCGATCGGGCGGAGAGCGACGTCGACGACCCCGATCTGGGGGCGGCAGCTCTGGAAGACGACGCCGAGGGAGGAGGAGGGACGATAGGCAACCTCAGGCCCTCGGCTACCTTCGCCGACTGGCCTGAAGACGACGCCGAGGGAGGAGTCGCCCCTTGCCATCGGCCAGGAGCCAGCCAGCCGGGCGCGGGCTCTTCTGCCGCGTCGGGCGCTCCAGGCGGCGGGAAGAAGCGCCGGGCTGCGCCGACTTTGTTCGGTAGCCGGCCAAAGAAGCCCAAGGGCTCTGCTGCGGCGACCCAGCGGGACGAGGCAGCCGCGAAGGTCATCCGCTTCCGTAAGGAAGTAAAGAAGCCGCCGTTGGTCTCTGCGTAAGTATTCTGACTTCAAAGTTTATTCTTTCTTCGTGTTTTGTCTGAGTCTCTGCTCGCCCCTCTTTCTTCAGGGCTCCCCTCTCTCTTGAGCGGGTCGCCGCCGCCTCCGTCATGGGGTCAGCAGAGACGCCCACCACCACTTGGCGGATAGACCCCGCAGCCGACCTCCGGGAGGCGACGGAGCGGAATGCGCAGGAGAAGTGCAACGAAGACGAAGCCCTCCGCCTGGAGAAAGCGGAGGCCGACAGGGCGGAGGCCTCCGCTAAGAAAAAACTAGCGAAGGCCGAAGCCGCCGCCGCGGCGAAGCAGCGGGCTGAGGAAGCCACACGCCGCCAGTCGGCCTTGCTTGTTACCCCGCTGAACTCTGCGCCGCCGCCCCCGGAGTTCACGGGGCAGACTGGAGAAGCCGGCGGGGAGAACCTCGTCGAGGAGAGGGAAGGCGGCGAGCCCTCTACTCCGGGCGCGAACGTTCCGCCGCCGCCTCCGCCGCCGTCTGAAGGCGTGCAAGGCGAGCAACCAGCAGACCCTCCGGTGCCGCCAACCGAAGACGAGGCCGTGGCGAGGCAACTCCTCCAGGTCGGCTCGCCAGCGCGCCGTCGCCTGGAGAAGGCGACTTCGGCACCCCGCCCCCTGGAAGCCGGCACCGCCAGCTCGGCGGCTCTAGACGCCGAAGCGACGAGCACCGCGCCTGTTGGGTGGGTGCGGGGAGGCGGCACGGGGCCGCTGAACTGGGCGCTCCTGGACGTCCAGGCGAAGCTCCGCGCTGAGGGCGACGCCCTCCAGAGCTGCACCAAGGCGTTCCTAGTGTCGCGGGCAGCCGTCCTGGTATGTCTTTTCTTTGGGCCTTTGTTTTTCTTGTTCCTCTCTGTGGGGGCGTGCTAGCCACCCACTGGGTGTAGTCCCCAAGTTTCAGGCCGGCTGCTGAGCAGGTGGCCCGGAACTCCAATTGATTAAGTTCTGGGTACTAACTTTGTCTGAAATGCTTGTTGCAGGATTACCACAACCTCCGCGTCACTGCCTTCAACCGTAATGTTGAAGAGCTGGGCAAGAGGACCGCCGAATCGGCGGAGAGCCGGAGTAAGTCCTTCCCTCTTTTTTCTTCTCTGCGGGGGCGCGCTAGCGCACCCACGGACTATAGTCCCCGAGATTCAGGCTGACTGCTGAGCAGTCGGGCCGGATCTCCCCGGCGACCTTCTTTATTGACGACTGTTGTCTCTCTTTCTTTCCTTCAGGAGCCAATGCCGCTCTTCAATAGCAACTAAGCCAAGCCAACTCCGCCCTGCTCGCCAAAGGGGAGGAGTGCAGCAGGCTCGCCACAGAGCGTGATCTGCTGGCCACTCAGTTGGCGGAGTAGAAGGAGCTGCTTGCGAAGTCGCAGCGGGAGGCGGAGGAGACGGAAACCGCCCTCTTGGCTGAGTTCGCGAGCGAGCGCTCCTCCTGGTCTGACAAGGAGGCGCTGCTGTCCTCCGGCTTCCACGAGATTGAAGACATCGTTGATGGTGAGTCTCTTTATTTTCTTTCTTTGAGCTGCTGACTTAGATCGTGCCGACTCCTGGTTTTGACTTGCTTTTTCGTTTCTTCGTGTCTTTTGCAGACTTCTTCCCTGGGTAGTCGCAGGCCTCTATCCAAGCCATCGAGGCCGATCGTGAAAGTCGGAGGGCAGAGGGCGCGGAGATCGCCGCCGATGCCCCCCGAACTCTTGATGAGCACATCTTGAGCATCGAGGCTCGCCTCCGGCCGGCTCACCGAATGCTGCGCCGGCTTCAGCGCGTCGGCGCCCAGGCGATTTCCGCCCTTTGGCCGGATATGCAGGCTCCATG
Source organism: Triticum dicoccoides (assembly GCF_002162155.2). Classification (NCBI taxonomy): domain Eukaryota; kingdom Viridiplantae; phylum Streptophyta; class Magnoliopsida; order Poales; family Poaceae; genus Triticum; species Triticum dicoccoides. The sequence continues at coordinate 136,014,902 of NC_041382.1, read as the reverse complement.
CACCCCCAGCCTGACGGCCAACTGGTTGGAGGTCGCGGCTGGTCGCCTCGAGGCTTGGAAGGGCTCTTCGGCCCGGCTGGAGCGTGCAGGCCTTAGAGTTCGTCAAGGCATGGTACCCGGGGCTGGATCTAGACCGGTTGGCCACGGTTCGGTCGGAGGCCCAGCCGGAGCTAGCGGCTGCGAAAGACGCCCTCGTCAAGCGTGCTGCGGCGATCGCCGAGTACACCGACACGAGCATCTTCGTCCCCGAGCGGTCTGAAGACGGCGAGGAGGTACCGCCGAAGTGGTTTGGGATGAACCCAGACTACGGCGAAGACTGGGCGGAGGTGATTGGCTCCAGTGTCAAGGAGGAGGACGAGGCGGAGGATGAGGGCGAGGCGGAGGCACCAGAAGATGGAGCAGATGGCCAGCCTCAGCCCGACCGCGCCTCCAGCAACAAGCCGCGTGCGACCGACCCGACTGCTGCCGGAGGCGATCAAGCCGAGACTAGCCGGCCGACCGCCCCGACACCTGACGCTGGCGCCTCCTCCGACCCCTCGAATCTGCCTACCGCCTCCTAAGCTGCCGCTGTGTCTTTTGTTTTATCTGCTTCAGTAGTCTTTTGAAGAACTTGTTAATTCGCACAATTCCACCCGCGGGGTGTATTTTGAACCTCTACTCGACAATTCGGCCAAGGGCCTATGTTATATATATATCTATCTTTTCTTGCTCATTGCTCTTTTGGCTGTTTTCCTTTGCCGCTTTCTCTTAGTTGCCTGTCTTGCCAATCGGACAGCCGCTTCTGCGGACTGTTGCTGGGTCAAGTGCTAGGCTACTTTGGGAAAGCAAGTACTTAGCCGATTTCAAGATTGTTTGAGCAAATTGGATAGGGAACGACAATCCGACTGTCCGAGAGTCAGTTTGCGAGAAAGGCTGGAAGCCGTCTTGAGCTATGTTTTACGCTTTGAGTCCTTAGCCATTTTTCGTGTGAGCACCCATTCTACCTTACCTCTGCCCACCGTACAGTTGCTCTGCGAGCTGCGGCTTCTGACAGAAGACGGCTTAGGTGTTACACACTACTTGTCCGGCTGCAGGAAGCATTTCATAGTGCAAGGTGGCAAGTCCCCGTGCCGACTTGTCGAGCCCGGTGCCAAGCGGCATGACAAAGAGTAACATACTTGTAGGCATATTTTTTATCATACAGACAAAAGAGGGCAGTCCCCGAGCTCGTCTCGAGGGGCCCGAAGTCTTGGTACTTTAATACAAAAGGTAGCATGGTACATACTGCATCAACTGTAAAATCTTCGGAGAAGATTTGCATTCCATGGCCGCTCTGTCTCCTTGTCGGAGTCGCCCCTCTTGCGTGCTCGGGGCTTCTGAGCGTCGATCAGGTAGTAGGAGTCGTTGCCTAGTACTTTGCTGATGATGAAAGGGCCTTCCCAAGGCGGCGACAGCTTGTGCTGGCCGGCTGTTCGCTGGACCGGCCGGAGTACATGGTCGCCTTCTTGGAAAGATCTTGGCCTGACCTTCCTGTTGTGGTATCGGCGCAGGCTCTGCTGGTAGATGCTGGACCGGCTGAGTGCCAACAGCCGGCCCTCTTCCAGCAAATCGACACCGTCTTGTCGTGCTTCTTATGCTTCCTCCTCGGTGTACATGGTGACTCGTGGGGAGTCGAACTCTATGTCCGTTGGGATGACGGCTTCGGCACCGTAGACGAGGAAGAAGGGCGTGAAGCCGGTTGACTTGTTTGGAGTCGTGCGCAGACTCCAGAGGATGGCTGGCAGCTTGTCGAGCCAGCAGCCAGCCGAGCGCTCCAGAGGCTTGATCAACCGAGGCTTGATGCCGGACAAGATGAGGCCGTTTGCTCGCTCCACTTGGCCGTTTGACTGCGGGTGGGCGACATACGCTAGGTCCAGTCGGATGCCCTGTGTTGCGCAGAAATGGGCCAAGGCGCCTTTGGCAAAATTTGTGCCATTGTCGGTGATGATGCTGTGTGGTATGCCGTACCGAATTGTGATATTGGTGATGAAGGTCACGGCAGTCAGACCGTTCAGTTTCTTAATTGGCTTCACTTCCACCCACTTGGTGAACTTGTCCATTGCGACAAGTAGGTGAGTTAGACCACCTCGTGCTGTTTTGAATGGTCCCACCATGTCTAGATCCCAAACTGTGAAAGGCCAAGCAATGGGGATGGTCTTGAGCATGGAAGCCAGCTGGTGCGGCTTGGAGCTAAACTTCTGGCACCCTTTGCATTTTGGACCAACTCCTTGGCCTCTTCCAAGGCAGTCGGCCAAAAGAAACCGTGCCGCAAAGCTTTGGCGACGAGTGCTCTTGAAGCTGCATGGTGGCCACATTCGCCTTGATGGATGTCTTTGAGGATCGCCTGGCCTTCCTCTGGCTCTACGCAGCGCTGGTAGACACCAGTGACACTGCGCCTGACCAGCTCTCTGTTGATTATGGTATAGGCTACTGCCCGGCGTTGTACTTGCCGAGCTGAGGTCCCATCAGTTGGTAGCTCTTTGTTCACCAGGAATTTGAGGATGGGCTGGGCCCATGAGGGTGCTGCTATTTCTTCAACTACCAGAACTGCGACTTGGACGAGGGTGGCTGGGCTGGGAGGCGGCGGACTGGAGTCAACAGCCGCTTGCTGGGCTGATGAAGTCCCCATGCCGACTGGCTCGGTCCTTGGGCCGAGTTCTGGAATCTTCGAGTCCGTCACCGCAGTCCCCGGGCCGGGCTCGACTGTGGCAGCTTTGGAGTCACCCGGCAAAGTCCCCGTTCCGACTGCCGGAACTCTGGAGTCGGATCCGCCGTCTTCGGGAGGAGCCGGCACAAAAATGGAGTCTGATTTTGGTGAAGGCTTGACAGACGGCTTGAGGAGGCGTTGAAGGGCGACGCCAGATGGTATTGCTTGGCGGGTAGAGCCGATTCATGCCAAGGCGTCTACTTGGTCGTTATCGTTTGTTGGCACATGGAGGAACTCGCACCCATCGAAATACCCGTTGAGTTGCTGCTCGAGGAAACGGTAGCTCGCCATGTTTGCGTCTTTCGCGTCCTAGTCGCCAGATGACTGCTGGACCACTAAGTCCGAGTCGCCATAACACAAGATCCGGCGGATGCCAAGTTCTTTGGCAAGCCGGAGCCCGTGAATGAGCGCCTTGTACTCAGCCACATTGTTGGAGGCGGCAAAATGGATTTGCAGTGCATATTTGAGCTTGTCGCCCTTGGGAGAGGTGAGGACGACGCCGACTCCCAAGCCGGTGCGCATCTTGGAGCCGTCGAAGTGCATCCGCCAATTGGTGGAGTCAGGCGCTGGAGGCAGGTACTGGGTCTCGGCCCAGTCGACGAGGAAGTCGGCTAGTGCTTGTGATTTGATGGCGGTGCGGGGCTGGTAGTAGATGGTGTAAGGAGCCAGCTCTATGGCCCACTTGGCCACTCGACCAGAGGCATCTCGGCTACCGATGATCTCGGCAAGTGGAGCCGTGCAGACCACCGTGATTAGATGCTCTTGAAAGTAAGGCTTCAATTTCTTGGCAGCAAAGTGCACGCCATAGCACATCTTCTGGTAGTGGGGGTAGTTCTGCTTGGAGGTCGACAGTACCTCGCTCAGGTAATATACTGGTCTCTGGACAGGTAGCGCCTTGCCTTCCTCCTTGCGCTCTACTACAATGACTGTGCTGACTACTCGGCTGGTGGCGGCGACGTACAGGAGCATAGGTTCCTTGGGAGTCAGAGCCGCCAGGACGGGTGGAGTAGTCAGCATCTTCTTGAACTGGTGGAAAGCTTCGTCCGCCTTATGGTTCCACTCGAAAAAAGTGGTCTTCTTCATGAGTTGGTATAAGGGGAGAGCTTTCTTGCTCAGCCGACTGATGAATCGGCTGATGGACGCCAAGTAGCCGGTGAACTTCTGCACATCCAGCAGTCTGCTAGGTACCTCCATTCTCTCGATGGCCTTGATTTTTACTGGGTTGCATTCTATGCCGCATTTAGAGACCAGGAAACCTAGCAGCTGGCCGGCTGGTACTCCGAAGACACACTTCTCGGGGTTGAGCTTGATCTGGAACCGGTGCATGTTCTCAAAGGTCTCCTTGAGGTCTTCCAGCAATGTTCCTCGCTTTTCCGTCTTCACCACCACGTCGTCCACGTAAACATGGGTGTTCCTGCCGAGCTGCTTGAGGAGGCACTTCTGCATGCAACACTGAAAGGTGGCGCCGGCATTCCTTAGGCCGAACGTCATGGTGAGGTAGCAGAATGCTCCAAATGGCGTGATGAAGGCGGTCTTCAATCTGTCAGCCGGATTCAGCTTGATCTGGTGATATCCTGAGTAAGCATCCAAGAAACTCAACAGCTCGCATCCGGCTGTGGAGTCTATCACCTGATCAATTCTCGGCAGAGCAAACGGGTCCTTGGGGCAGGCCTTGTTGAGGCTCGTGTAGTCAATACACATTCGCCATTGCTTGTTATTCTTTAGCACCAGGACCGGATTTGCCAGCCACTCCGGGAAGAAAACTTCTATAATGAAGCCGGCTGCTAGGAGTCAGGCTATCTCTTCTCCGACAACTCTTCTCTTCTCTTCTGATAAGCGGCGCAGGGGCTGCCTTACCGGCTTTGCATCAGATCGGACGTGTAACTTGTGCTTGGCGAAATCCGTCGGTACACCTGGCATGTCCTTGGGAGACCATGTGAAGATGTCCCAATTCTCACAGAGGAAATCAACGAGCTCGCCTTCCTATTTGCTGTCGAGGTTTGCACCTACGACGGTGTACCTCTCTGGGTGCTCCGGATCCAAGGGTATATTCTTTGTCTCTTTGGCCGGCTTGAACGAACCTTCAGCTTCCGACTCCTTTGGGTCGGGCGATATCTCCGGCTGCTTGCCGGCCATCGCCACAACTCGCTCAAGGAGTCGCTTCTCGGCTGCAATCACCAGGGACTCGGCCAGTCGACTGCTCTCGGCCGCGCAAGCGGACGACTTCCGGTAGTCGCCGGCCACAGTCAGAATTCCCCTGGAACTGGGCATCTTCATCTTGAGGTAGGCGTAATGGGGGACCGCCATGAACTTGGCCAAGGCGGGCCGGCCAAGTAGCGCATGGTATGGGCTCTCAAGGTCCACTACCTCAAACCAAACAGACTCTCTTCAGAAGTGATCTTTGTCCCCAAAGAGGACGTCAATCAGGATCTTGCCGATTGGTGAGCAGGAAAGCCCAGGAACAATGCCGTGGAACACAGTCCGGCTGTTTTGAAGTTGTCTCTGCTTGATTCCTAACTTCTCCATGGCGTCCTTGTACAGGATGTTGATGCTACTGCCCCCATCTATCAGAACTCGCGATAAACACGCGGCCCGTTTTTCCGTGGCAAAGGTGGCGTCCAGGACCAAGGCATAGGAGCCCGGACTCGGCATCACTTCTGGGTGGTCAGCCCTGCTCCAGCTGATGGGCCTCTCAGACCAGTGCATAGACTCTGGCGTCTCTGAGGCTACTGTGTTCACCTCTTGTCGCTGCAGCCGCCTGCTACGTCGATCATCAGCCACACTGGTGAACACCATGTAGGCTCCGTGTTCTTCAGGGTATTCGTCTTGTACTGCGCCGACTGGCCTGACTGTCGGCTGCTGGGGCGGAGGCGTAGGCGGCTGCCCAGCAGGCGGGGGTGGCAGGAGGTCGTCTCCCTTGGCGATCCTGGTGAGCCAGTGGCACTTCCGGGTGGTGTGATTCGACGGCTTCGTGCCGCTATGGAACTTGCAAGGTCCATCCAAGGTCTGCTCGTAGGAGAAGGCCGGCAACCAGTTCGGCTTGCCGCCTTTCTGTCGCTTGGGCGGAGGCTGCTCTTCTGGCTACTGGGCTTCAACGGTCGCGACCTGCCGGCTGCTGGAAGCCGGCTGCGGGGCCTTGCGCTTGTTGTCGCCCTGCTGTTGTCGCCGGCCTGCGTCCGCCGCCGGAGTTCTTGGAGCCGGAGGAGCTACTTTGCCAGTCGTGGTGATTTGAATTTCCGTTCTTCATGGAGGAGTCGGCCGTAGCGTACTTGTCCGCTATGATCAGCAGCTCGTCGAGGGTTTATGGCTCGTCGCAGAGGAGCTTGTGCTTGAGGAGGGTGCCTTCTCGGCACCCGGCTGTGAAGTACTCGATGGCCTGCACCTTGTGCACGCCCTCGCAGGAGTTCCGGAGCTCAGCCCAACGCGTGAGGTAGTCACGAGTCGACTCGTTAGGACCTTGCACGCACAAGGAGAGCTGGCGAGGCTTGGGAGGACGCTTGTACGTGCTGGTGAAGTTGCGGACGAATGCTTCAGTGAAGTCAACCCAGCTATTGATGCTGCGGGGCTTTAGGCTGTTCAGCCATGTCCGGGCTGTGCCCTGGAGCATGAGCGGAACATACTTTACGGCAACACGCTTGTTGCCGTTTGCTATGCTGACAGCCGTGGAGTAGTCGACTAGCCAGTCTTCCGGCTTCATGGAGCCGGTATACTTGGGCGTGTCTCTTGGGAGCGTGAACCCTCTGGGAAAGGGCTCGTCCCGAATGCGGGGCCCGAAACAAGGCGGACCCAGCTCATCTTCTTCTTCCAGCGCCAGGGACCGGCGAAGTCGGTCGATCCGGTGGCGGGCGTCATTCTCTCCAACTCCCTCTCGGCGGCCAAGGCGGTCACCGAGAGTCGGATGGTCAACAGGCGGCAGGGAGACTCGCCTCTCCTTGCGGGGAGGAGGAGGCGGACAGTCGTCCCGTCATTCCACTGCTCTCGGGCGGCCGTCTTGGTCGTGCTCTATGGTAATCCAAGTTCGACTGTGGCTGACAGCCGGCTCCTTGTCCTTTCTTCCTCGGGCACTGCCAATCGGCATCCGAGACGTCGCGCCTTGATCTCGGCGCAGGTCTTCGTTTGGCCGCTGCGGCGCCTCCGTGCGGCAGCCGACCTCGTTCTGCGCGGCGGCCGCGTCGAGGAGCCGCTGGACTTGCTCCATCATGAGGCGGCGCTCTTCGCCCTCGAAATTGTCCAGCTCATCCGGCGCTGCCTGGGCGGCTCGGATGTTCTCCGCTGGCGTGGCATACACGGGGCGGCTAGCCCCAAACAGGCTTGCGATGGCTACGCCACGCTGTTGAACCGCACCAAGGCGGCTGGGCCCTGCCGGGGCCGGCGAGCCGCCAACAGCGTGATCCATCTCCCGCTGGTAAGCTTCTGACAAGCGTCTCATGCTAGCCAGCTTCTTCGCGCCTTCAACAAGCTGAAGGTGGCGCGCTTCTAACGTCTCTGCGTCAGCATCTTCCGGAATGGGCGCAGCTAGGTCTTGCAGCGCCGCGCTGAGCGAGTCGGGCGCCCCCCTGCCAGGGAACTCGTCATGACTGATGACCAGCACCTCAGTGACGGTGCTTCCGTCGCTCTCCGCGTGGGGGAGGGGTTCATCGTAGACCACCACGTTGGTGGGGAACGCGTCGACCGACGCAGTGTCGGAGTCGACCAGCATCAGGTTGGTGGAGCCTACGAACTCCAAGTCTACGGCAGGCTCGCCGGAAACGTGGAGTTGATCGAGGAGGCCCGTGAGGAGGTTTTCGGGGCCGCTCGCGCCTGCGTAGGACGCAGGTTCGTCGGAGAGGCGGACCTCGCCGACAAGTTCGGCCAAGGAGCTGGCAGCGCAGGCGATCTCAACGCCGTGTAGCGCATCGACGTAAACTTCATCTGGGGTGCCTGGCTGGCTGCGCTCGCCAGGGAGGAAAAGGGTTCCCGTCCAGAACAGATCTCTGGACGGCGGTGCACCAGGCCCCACGGTGGGCGCCAAATGTCGGGGGTTGGGTGCGACATATGCCAACGGATGGCTTATCATGGTGGGGGCGAGTAGAACATCGCTGGTGCCTGGAAACGGGATGAGGCGAAGACATGCACGCCGGCGAATCTTACCCAGCTTCGGGGCTCTCCAGGGAGATAACACCCCTACTTCTGCTCTACGGGGTCTCCGCATGATCACTATGGTCAAGTGTTTACATGGTTGCTCCTTGAGCTGGGTCTGGTGGTGGAAGAGGGCAAGGCTAGCTCTCTCCCTCTATCTGGTGTGGTATAGAACTACTGGGATCCAACCCTTTGCATGGGTGCCCTGGGAGGTTTATATATGCCTACCCCCCCAGGGGTACAATGGTAATACAACTGGGCGCGGCCCCAGCCGTCAGTGCCTCTGACCTCCGGCTTCTCCGCCGACTGCTAGGGCCCGCCGACTGGTGGGCCCCGCCGACTGGTCTGGTACGAAGCCAGCAGGCCGCGTCCGCCGCGGGCGGGTCTTGCCGGATGCTGATTACTGTAGCCGTGCTCCTGATGACGCAAGCTCGGTCATGGGGTCGTGGCAACAGCCCCGCCGCCTGGCGGGCGATCACTGTGGCCACTCCCCATCTCTTCTTGATTAATGGCACGTGGGCCCCGGGGGAGGGTGTCAGATTTCGGGTTTCAGCAGACCCTTGAGGTTCAAACACTGGGGTGCGTGCGGAGATTTCGCCTTCTACCTACCTGCACCCCTCCGCCTCGCTAAGATCTAAGCTATGGAAAGAACAGCACAAGAGACACAGGGTTTATACTGGTTCGGGCCACCGTTGTGGTGTAATACCCTACTCCAGTGTGTGGTGTGGTGGATTGCCTCTTGGGCTGATGATGATGAGCAATACAAGGAAGAACAGCCTTGCGAGGGTCTGTTCTTGGCTGGGGAGATGAACTGCTAGGAGGAGTTCATTCGCCCTTCTCTCTCTCTCTCTGTGTGTGATGCTACTCGATCCGATCCTAGCTAGTTTCTCTCTTGGCTTCTAGATTCTCCCTTCTTGATTGCCCCTCTACCCTGGGGGTGGCTAGTCCTATTTATAGGCAAAGGCCCTGGGCCTCTTCCCAAATATTGAGCGGGAAGGGCGCCAACAATTGGCCATTTTGAAGGGGAACATCTGGTACACTTATCCTGACTAAAGTTGGTCCTCGCCTGCCAAAGGCTCTGGTGGTGACGCTGGCTTGGGCTCCACAATGACTTCCTCCCTGCCGTTGGACTGGTCTTGGTCTCGTTGCACCGAAACGGGTGCCTTTGCTTGATGCTCTCGCCTGCGCTTGCTCCCTTTGCACCAAAGAGGAAAGGAGGACACTGCGCGGCTGGCGCCCGCCTGGTGCCTTTGGTCGTCATGGCTTGCGTCACGGGGACCTCGTGAGTTACCCCGCCTTGGTCTCTCCGTCTCCTCGCGAGCTAGCCTGATGAGGCCGTGCCTGAGGAAGCTCCGTGTCGTTCGCCCCGCGAGGCTTGGCCCCTCGCGAGGGTCTTGGGTCTGTGTTGATGAAGATGGGCCGCGCTGGGCCCCCTTTTGAGCCACGCCGCAGGCCGCAGGCAGGCAAGTCTGGGGACCCCCGTTCCCAGAACGCCGACAGTAGCCCCCGGGCCCAAGGCGCGCCCGGACTTGGCAGTGCAGGGAGGCGAAAGGGCAAGAGCGAAGCGCCACGAGCCCTAACAGCCTGCGGCCTTGGGCGCCGCATGGCGGCTGACTGGACCTGGGCGCCTCAGCAACCGCGCGAGTTGATAAGGGAGCAGCATCTGCCTAGGCTTTGCTTTTTTTGCTTTCTCCGGTTGCTGCTTAGATCCCCTTTCTTGCGCCTCTCCTTTCTTCCTCCAAAATTTCCAGATCTACTCCGACCACGTGACCTAGGAAGCCATGGCGCCTCGTCAGTCCCCGGGCGGAGCTTGGTACTCGTCTGCCCTGGACTCGCCGAACGTGTGGGAGGCGAGCCTCGCCCGGTTGCGTCGGATGGCGGCGGTGCAGGGCATCGACGGGGCGAAGGTGTTCAAGGCCGGCTCCGCCACCCCTGAGGGCCAAGGGAGCACCTTCTATCCGTCCTTTGTAAGCGCCATTGCTTCTGGCCTGGTGCCTCCCTTCTCCGAGTTCTTCTTCTCTATCCTCCTCCATTATAAGCTACAGGCTCTGCATCTCCACCCCAACTCCGTCCTTCTCCTGGCAATCTTCGCCTATTACTGCGAGGCTCACGTAGGGGTGCAGCCCTCAGTGGCCTTGCTGCGCCACTACTTCTACCTCCGGACCTCTCGCGGTCCTGCTTCCGCGTGCGCGAGCTTCATCGCGTAGGATGGCGCCATTGCCATTTCGAACCCCGGGAAAAGGATTGAGGGCTTCAGGAGCAAGTGGGTCTTGGCAGATGCTGGGCGCATCCACCCTCGGCTGATCTTGCCCACGGAGCAACCCACGAGCTCCAGCGATTGGGGTCGAGCGGAGCTCGCGGACCCCGCGCGAAGCTGTGTTGGAGAAGATGGACGTGGATCTGAGGTCGGCCAACATGGCGGCGGTGAAGCTGACCGGCGCGTCGCTGCTGAGGGAATTCCTGGAGCACCATCTGGCTCCGCTTCGGCAGTACTCACTTCCGATGTGGAGGCCCCATCCGAGCCCCGCGGCCTTGGCCGATGAAGATCTGGCTGCGGTCCTCCAATCTGTGGTCGGGGGCGATGTGACGAGGTTGGAGGGCGCTCCTACGCCCTTGTTCCTCCGCGACGACTAGGAGCAGGTAGTGGAGTCCATGCCCGTCTTCAACGGGGACGGGCCCGTGCCCATGGAAACTCCCGGGGAATCGGTGGACGTGTCCTCCGACGACTCCAGCAAAGAGGAGGAAGGAGGGGAGCGGGAAAAAGGGCCTGACTCCGAGGCGACTGACGGAGAGTCGAGGGCTCCCCTCCCCCGGCGCAGCTCCCACGCTCTCCGCCTCTCTCCGAGCGATGACGACGAGGATGATGACGAGCAGGGCGGCGGGAGCTTGCCCCCGATCCCGAAGAAGGACAGGACCGGGCTGATCTCCCGCGGGTCTGCCCCGGCCCCGAGGCGGACCGCAGACGCGCCTTCCGCTCCCGAGCTTCCCAAGGTTGACCCTTCCAGCCAGCTTTCAGGCTTCAAATTTGGCCGGAGGCTGCCTGAGCTCATTGGCGACGACCTGTAAGCGCTTGATTCTTGTCTTTATTTCTTGTTCTGCTGCTGAGGCTTCACGTCCACATCTCTTGGACAGGCTGGCGCCCGCAGCAAAGAAGCCGAAGGGAGCTCCTGAGGTTCCATCCGTGGCAGCGCCTCTGCCAGCGAAGGAAGGTGACTGCGACGCACGGGCTTCTCCTGCCCGGTCATCCTCGCGAGGCCTGGCTGAGCCGGCTGGGGCGAGCTCAGCCCCCATGGCCCAAGTGACTCCCGAGGTGCCTTTGCCTGCTGCTGCCACTACAGCCATTGGGGCGCAGCAGGCTCCGCCTCAGGATGCTGTGGTCGCGCTGCCGCCTTCTCCTCCAACTCCACCGACTGCTGTCTCTCCGACTCCTCCTGCCATTCTGGATCGTGCTGCTGCTGAGCTGGACCGGCTGCGGCAGGATCTTCTTGGTGCCGACCCTCGCTTGGTGGCCGGGTGCTTGGAGCTGGCTTCAGGATGGATTCACTCCGACCTTCGATTCGGGCGGCGCTGGTCCAGGCCTCGACGGCTTGCGATGAGGAGAGGCAGGCCGTCCTTGAGGTGAAGGCTGCTTGTGACGCAGCCCCTGGGGGAGGTGGTCGACGTCCGTGGTTGCTGCAAGGCGCTGGAGGACGAGCTGCAAGGCCTACGGGACCAGCTCGCGAAAGAGGCCCGCCTTCGCCAAGAGCAGGAAGAAGGCGTGAAGGCTCCCGAGGCGGCCGTCAAGGAGAGGGAGGTCAAGCTCAGGAGGCGCTGTGACCGCCTAGGCGCGCTGGAGCAGGAGTTGGGGGCGAGTAAGGTCGAGCTGGACGACAAGGCCCAGGTTCTTGCCGAGGACCGCGTGGCCTTCGCGGAGATGGAGGCGAAGGCTCGCTCCTCGCTGAGGACGCTTTACGACAACGGCCTGGAGAGCCCGCTAGCTGGCGCCGAGGACGGCCCCGCGAAGCTGCTTCCCTTCCTGGTGCGCGCTCTTGAAGATGTCGCCCTTGGCCTTGGCCCCACGGCCGAGGCCGAGGCGCGTGTCCTGTCTTCTGCAGCGCTGACGCGGGTCCTCACCCACATCTACCTTTGCGATCCTGATGTCGACCTCGACAGCCTGCTGGAGCCAGTAAGCGGCGAGCATGCCGCTGCCGCTGCCGAGGCCATGAAGGGTCGCGCGGAGGCTCTGCTGGGGAAGTTCCGGGCCTTCAGCACCAAGCCGAAGCATGGTGCTGCCGACCCCGCTGCTCCATGAGGCGAACCCACTCCGCGCTGCTCCACCGCCGACAAGTGACTCTGTTGTGGCTCCTGTCCTGCCTTTAATTCCTGCACATGTATCATGCCTCGGGGAGGCGTTTAAACTTGCGTTTGGCATTGAGATAATAGTGTGGACAGTAATATTTGCTTTTGAATTCCTTGAAATTTACGCTTTTCCTTCCTACTTGCTTATGTTCTACGCCGGCAGAGCCCGGTCCCGCGCATACCTCAGCCGCCGTTAGCCCCGACCGGAAACCAGGACGGGACCAAGGAGTGAGGGGCTACGTGACAAGTTAGGCTCCTGAGTCGCGATGCTCAGGACTCCCCCTTGGCGCACAAACAGCAAGTAGGGAGGTGTGATGTGGGTGGATCTACCATTCTATGTCTGCAGAGCCTGGCCGCGCGCATACCTCAACCGCCGTTAGCCTTTCAGGACAAAGGAGTGAGGGGCTACGTGACCAGTTAGGCTCCTGAGTCGCGATGCTCAGGAGTCCCCCTTGACGCTCAAATGGCCTTCGTACCTTGGATCCGCTCGGGGAGAGACGCGCGACGAACCAGGCCTGGGGGGGCTGGCTGGGTGGTGTGCGTCTGGGCGTGACCCAGGCGCAGCCCCCGTGCCCAGCCCCCTCGCGCGGCACTCCCGAGGGGAGGCGTTACGATGAGGCTAGACACTAAGCTCTGGGCTCCCTGAGGTTGATGCGGCCTGGGGGACGCCCTCAGTTGTTTATCACCAGTGCGGAGCATAGCGCTTCCGTATGTGTACGGGCATAGCCGCTCCTCGGCAGTGTCGTCAGCCAGCGCGGAGCATGGTGCTTCCACTGGTACGTGGGAGGGGGCTCCCCTCCGGGAGGAGCCCCCGGAGCGTGTACAGCCCCGCCCTGACACGTGGCTGGCACGGTAGGGCCTGGCGAGGTGTATCTGGGCACCCGTGAGCCAGCGCGGGACTCACGGGGCCCTACCTCTAGGCGGGTTGCGCCTGGCACTGGGCCTTATCTTGTGATGTGTCCCTGCAAATTTGGCTAGATGCCGGCACTCTACATCCTCGGGTCCCGTCCCTCAAGCTGGTCTCAACTATCGCTGGTATGCCAGGTCGCGATGCCGTGGACAAGGCCAGAGGGTGAGGGCTGGAGAGCCAGTAAGAGCCCTTAGTCGCAATGCTCAGGTACCCCCCCCTTTAACGTGCAAGTGGTAAGCATGAAGAAGAAGAGGTGCCGTGGACAGGCATCAAATAATCAAGCATGGTGGGTCGAACGCATAGCCGGAAATAAATGCAAAAGGGATACATGCCGCTGGGTCTGACCCGAGCGACTTGGGGGTGATGCAGCCCGTGGGGCGCCCCCAACAAGGTAAGCTAACAACATGAAATAAAAGGGATACATGCCGCAGGGATGGACCCACGTGGCCTGGGAATAATGCAGCCTTGGGGGGCGTTCTCAGCTGGAAATGAAACTTGAAAGATGTCACCTGATGATGTTGAGGACGAAGGAGTGTTGGTGTAGCAGACTCGGTGGGCTGCGGAAGCCGATCCTCACGAGCCCCCAGGCCCAGGGGCCTCGGGAGGCTCCGGAGGCGCTGGTGGCTCCTCGCAGACCATCTCCATCTCCGCCAGGGCTGCGGAACGCCTGGCCTCTTGAGCCTCCATGATGCCCCTCATGAGGCGCTGGCTCGTGGCAGCCGCGTTCGGCAAGCCGTAAGGCATGTGAACGTATCTGTGGGGTGGACCTTCGCAGCACCCCACTCACGAGGGCCAGAGGCGCTCCAGAGAGGCGACTCGATTGAGCCCTGGTATGTCGATGCAGACGCGTAGCCCACCATCCTCGCCTGGATGGGAGCCACAGCTGGTAGGCGACGGCCGCCTTTCATGACTCTTGACTCCTATAGCTCCTGAATGGCCTTGCTGACGAACTCCTGAGGGTCTGGCTCTCCTTGCCTTACTCCTTCTTGAGGGAAACGTGCTTCGAAACACGCCTCCATGTGGTGCCCAAGCGCCTCCCTCATGGCCTTAGCCAGTTCGGTGGCCCTCCGGGGGAGAGCCCCCGAGCCCTGCCTGAGGAGGGCGCCGGGCGTGCTTTCCTATGCGATGGAAGGAGGTTCCCCTTGGGCAGGCGCGGGCCCTGAGGGGCCTGCCTCCTGAGGGGCCGGGTCGGACGATGTCTTCTTCTTCTTGGGGCCGGTCTCGGGAAACCTCCTGCTTCCGCGATCCGGGTGTTCCAGTGATGCGGCCTGAAAGGCTCGTTCCAGGGAACACACCGCGTCCTTCTCTTCACAGGGCACCGTGATGACTCCGCCACTTCCTGGCATCTTGAGGACGTTGTAGCCGTGGTGAGTTACAGCCATGAACTTGGCCAGCGCTGGGTACCCAAGGATGGCGTTGTACGGCAGGCGAATGTGAGCGACGTCAAAGTCGATGAGCTCGGTGCGGTAGTTGTTGCGTGCCCCGAAGGTGACAGGGAGAAGGACCTGCCCAATCGGGACCGTGGAGCCGTCGGTGACTCCGGAGAAAGGCTTGGTTGGCTGAAGCTGGTTGTAGGGCACTTGGAGATTGTTGAATGTTTCCACGGACAGGACGTTGAGCCCTGCCCCGCCATCGATGAGGGTCCTGGTGACCACCATGTTGCTGATGATTGGGGAACAAAGCATCGGGAGGACTCTGGCTGTGGCCGCACACTTGAGCTGATCTGCTGAGCTGAACGTGATGGCGCACACCGACCACCTGAGAGGGCACGTGGCTTCGAGCTTGGGGAGGACTGCATTCACTTCGCGGGCGAACTGCTTGGAGATGCATTGAGAGGCTGGGGCTTGAGCCCCGCCCAGTATGCAGGCGATCGCGCGTGGCTCCTGGAAGCCCCCAGCCCCCTCGTCCTGATGGCGGTCCTCGTTTCTCCTTTGCTGCGGCGGCAGCGGAGGGAGGCCTGCGTTGCCTTGCGGGCAATCCTCGCGAGGCTGATCCCTCCAGTCTCCCTCGCGAGGCGGGTCTTGCCAGCGATCCTCGCGAGGTCGATCACGCCACCCTTGGCGCGGGCAGCGGTCTTCCCAGCGTCCTGCGTTCCTTCCTCCTCCTCGACCGTAGCCCCGTTCACCGTGGTCGGGGCGACGACCGATCCTTCCTTCTCGCACGGCTCGGAGCTCTTGACATTCGTTGGTGTTGTGGGTGTGGAGGTCGTGGTACACACAGTACCGACTGCCCTTGGAAGATTCGGGCTGATCTCTGCCCCGCTTGGTGTCTGGTTCTGCCGCGAGCACGGCAGCCCCCTTGCGCTTCACATCCTTGGCCTTGGGCTTCTTCTCTTCTGGGTCTGCGGTAGGCAGCTCAAGGAGGGAGAGATGCCCTTCCTCAGCCCTGGCACACTTGGTTGCCAAGTTGAACAACTCCAAGGAAGTGCACAGGTCTTCATGCATCGCCAGCTCCTCCTTCATCTTGACATCGCGCACGCCATCGAAGAAGGCTGAGATGATGGCCTCCTCGCTCACCTTGGGAATCTTGAGGCGTGCGTTGTTGAAGCGCTGCATGTACTTCTGCAGGGTCTCTCCGGGTTGTTGCTTAATGCGGCGCATGTCGCTCACGGCGGGTGGCTGGTCGCGAGTACCTTGGAAGTTGGCGATGAAGCGGGTGTGCATCTTGTCTCAGGAGGAGATCGTGCCTGGAGCTAGGTGCGGGCCCCATCCTTGAGTGCCATGGGAAACCAGTTCGCCATGACCTTCTCGTCTCCATTGGCAGCTTCGATGCCCAGCTCATAGAGCTGGAGGAACTCCGCAGGGTCGGCCGTGCCATCGTAACGAGGAGGCAGGTCTGGCTTGAACTTGCCGGGCCACGCGACGCTGCGTAGCTCGGTGGTGAAGGCATGGCAGCCTGCTGTGGCCACGGGA
This sequence comes from Triticum dicoccoides, assembly GCF_002162155.2. Lineage (NCBI taxonomy): Eukaryota > Viridiplantae > Streptophyta > Magnoliopsida > Poales > Poaceae > Triticum > Triticum dicoccoides. The sequence continues at coordinate 135,998,899 of NC_041382.1, read as the reverse complement.
GGCCTTGGGTGGTGAAGAGCTTGGTCTTGCATGTCCCCACGTGCTGCAGCTGGGAGCAGCGCGGGGTCTTGACGTGCGGGAGTAGGAGCATGGTCGCGACGTGCTGGAGCAGGGAGCGCCCGGGCAGCTTCTTGCGGGCGAGGGACTTCTTGGCAGCTCCTCTCTTGCCGCACTGGCACCTAACGGAGCGGGTTCCGCCCAGGGGCCACGCACCTTGGAGACATGGTGCCTTCTTAAGGAGGAGGCAGCTGGGGCGCCCCCGGAGCTTCGTCGCCCGCGCGGGGCGGCGTGCGGTGCAGCGGAACGGACGGCGCAGGAGAGCCCCCTGCGGCGTGGACGACCTCGGCGACGCGGTCGAGCCATTCTTCGTAGACGTCATCGACGAGACGGTAGCGCAGGAGCTCGTTTGCCGCGATGAGTGCAGCTCGAGCCTCCATGGGTGCGCGGAGCGCGCGGGACGAAGAACCAGCTGGGGTGAGCGAGGGAGTAGCGGTGCGGCCGTCTTGCCACACGGACGGATGCTGAGACGACGCTTGCTGCTCGTTCCCCGCCGGGCCGGTGGCGGCGTTGTGGCAGGTGACGGGGAATAGCGAGGACGCCCGCCGACAGGAGCCATCTGGGCAACGCGGGAAGTGAGAGCGGCCCGGCGCTCGGCGCGGGCCCGACGAGTGTCAGACATGGACGCGATGGTCGGAGGAGAACGGGGTGGTGGAAGACGAATTCCGGCGCACCCCTACCTGGCGTGCCAAATGTCGGATTTCGGGTTCCGGCAGACCCTTGAGGTTTGAACACTGGGGTGCGCGCGGAGATTTCGCCTTCTACCTACCTGCACCCCTCCGCCTCGCTAAGATCTAAGCTATGGAAAGAACAGCACACGAGACACTGAGTTTATACTGGTTCGGGCCACCATTGTGGTGTAATACCCTACTCCAGTGTGTGGTGTGGTGGATTGCCTCTTGGGCTGATGATGATGAGCAATACAAGGAAGAACAGCCTCGCAAGGGTCTGTTCTTGGCTAGGGGGATGAACTGCTAGGAGGAGTTCAGTCGCACTTCTCTCTCTGTGTGTGTGTGATGCTACTCGATCCGATCCTAGCTAGTTTCTCTCTTGGCTTCTAGATTCTCCCTTCTTGATTGCCCCTCTACCCTGGGGGTGGCTAGTCCTATTTATAGGCAAAGGCCCTGGGCCTCTTCCCAAATATTGAGCGGGAAGGGCGCCAACAATTGGCCATTTTGAAGGGGAACATCTGGTACACTTATCCTAACTAAAGTTGGTCCTCGCCTGCCAAAGGCTCTGGTGGTGACGCTGGCTTGGGCTCCACAATGACTTCCTCCCTGCTGTTGGACTAGTCTTGGTCTCGTTGCACCGAAACGGGTGCCTTTTCTTGATGCTCTCGCCCGCGCTTGCTCCCTTTGCACCAAAGAGGAAAGGAGGACACTGTGCGGCTGGCGCCCGCCTGGCACCTTTGGTCGTCATGGCTTGCGTCACGGGCACCTCATGAGGTACCCCGCCTTGGTCTCTCCGCCTCCTCGCGAGCCAGCCTAATGAGGCCGTGCCTGAGGAAGCTCCGTGTCGTCCGCCCCGCGAGGCTTGGCCCCTCGCGATGGTCTTGGGTCTGTGTTGATGAAGATGGGCCGCGCTGGGCCCCCTTTTGAGCCACGCTGCAGGCCGCAGGCAGGCAAGTCTGGGGATCCCCGTTCCCAGAACGCCGACAGAGGGCTCGGCTGACTCCCCCGGGCCGACTCCCGATGGGTCCGACTGGTGGTTCGCCCGCCGTCTCCCGAGGTCTCACTGACTGGTGGGCCTCGCTGCGTCCAGGCCGTAGAGACAAGCCGTCGTGGGCGCAGGACCAGGTACAGTGATGCTCATGTCAGGGCCGGCTGGGCAACAGTGCGACGCCGCAGGGAGATCTTCCCTAGTACAGCGCGCTGTAGCCATGCCTGCCCTTGGTAAGGGGCGGGGAGTGGGCTTCATTGTAGCTACGCCCTTGCCCCGTCCCCCTCGATGAGGTCACGGTTTGTTGGAGTCGTCGGCCGACTCCCCAAAGCCGGCTTTTCTGGAAGTCGCCCCTGGGACTCAGCCGTGAGCGGGCAGTCGGCCGTCTTGCCGTAGACTCCCCAGTAGGCGGCTCTTCACCCTGTGGTCTTGAGGGGCGCAGCCCGCCCCGATGTCTTGAAAGGTCATGGGCTTCGGGTTGGCCTACCCGTGGCCCATTACTCCGACAACTGGCGGATCTCTGGTAGGGGGTCCCGAACTATGCGTCTAGGCGGATGGTAACAGGAGGCAGGGGACACGATGTTTTACCCAGGTTCGGGCCCTCTTGATGGAGGTAAAACCCTACGTCCTGCTTGATTGATATTGATGATATGGGTAGTACAAGAGTAGATCTACCACGAGATCAGAGAGGCTAAACCCTAGAAGCTAGCCTATGGTATGATTGTTGTTCTCCCTACGGACTAAGACCCTCCGGTTTATATAGACACCGGAGAGGGCTAGGGTTACACAGAGTCGGTTACAATGGTAGGAGATCTACATATCCGTATCGCCAAGCTTGCCTTCCACGCGAAGGAAAGTCCCTTCCGGACACGGGACGAAGTCTTCAATCTTGTATCTTCATAGTCCAGGAGTCCGGCCGAAGGTATAGTCCGACTATCCGGACACCCCCTAATCCGGGACTCCCTCAGTAGCCCCTGAACCAGGCTTCAATGACGATGAGTCCGGCACGCAGATTGTCTTCGGCATTGCAAGGCAGGTTCCTCCTCCAAGTACTTCATAGAAGATTTTGAACAGAAAGGTAGTGTCTGACTCTGCAAAATAAGTTTCCACATATTGCCATAGAGAGAATAATATTTACACAAATCTAATCTGCTGACGTATTCCGTAGCGTGACATCACACCACGGCCAAGTCTTTATTCGAATCGTTTTACTGTCCCACCTCAGCACATTTAGCAAGGCGATTCCCTTGGCACGTCTTGTCAAAGTAGAGATCGTGTCCCCTTATTCCGGGATTCTCATCAATACGGGCGTGGGTAACCCAACCATGCCATTGATTACGGCGCTCGGGAGATAAGCGAGTTTTACCAGGCTGGTGGGGACGCATAGTCGCGTCCACCCATATAAGGGGATAAGGATCCACCTTTTCATCCATGCCTTCTTCCTCCTTTGCCTATCCATTTCCGCGCACTCGAGCTCCAGTGCCCAAGTGCGCACACCCCACCTCAACCTTCTCCAGTCATGTCCGGAGCGGGAGGCAAGTGGATGGTCTCCTCCGTCACGGAGGGAAACATCAAAAAACTGAGGAAGGCCGGATACTTGTCTAACGACATTGCGCACCGGCTTCCCGAAGAGGAGCAGCTCATCCCCACCCCTAGGCCCCATGAGAGGGTGGTGTTCCTCCCCCATTTCCTCCGCGGACTGGGCTTCCCTCTCCACCTATTTGTCCGGGGGCTCATGTTCTACTATGGCCTGGATTTCCACGATCTGGCCCCGAACTTTGTCCTCAACATCTCGGCGTTTATCGTCGTGTGCGAGGCCTTCCTCCGCATCCGCCCCCATTTCGGCCTATGGCTCAAGACTTTCAATGTCAAGCCGAAGGTGGTGCGCGGCACCCAGGCGGAGTGCGGAGGCGCCATGGTGGGAAAGATGCCCAATGTCCTATGGCTCGAGGGCTCCTTCGTCGAAACCCTAAAGGGGTGGCAATCGGGGTGGTTTTACATCACCGAGCCGCGCGACCATGAATGGGTCGCAGCCCCCGAGTTCCGATCCGGACCCCCTACGCGGCTCACCTCCTGGAAAGAGACGGGCCTGTCGTGGGGTAAAAAAGGAGAGCTGACCGGACTCCAAACATGCGTCCAAACCCTGGTGGACAAGAAGCTCAAACTTGTCAACGTAGTCCAGGTTATGCTCATCCGCCGGATGCTCCCGTGTCAACAACAGGCTTTCAACCTGTGGGAGTTCGACCTGGTGCAGTACCAAACTCTGAGTAGGCTCTTCGACACGACGTACGAAGATGCCTGGAAGGTGCTTTTCAAGGGCGCCGAGGCCCCCGCATCCGCTACCGAGGATCGCGGATTCAGCACGCAGCATCACGCTCGTGCGGTGAGTTGTCTTTACCTTTTATAGGGTATTAGTTTTCATAGTTTGACTCCATGCGGGATCTAAGCTCCCTTACCTTTGACAGGATTGGCAGGAGACGTCCGGACAGATCAACTGTCCGGCTCCTTTGCCCGAAGGCCCAGCGGACGCTCACCTGGCGAGGCTGCTGGTTCCAGCACCCTATGTGGTGCCGAAGAAGAAGGCCAAGAAGAAGGCCACGGGGACTCGAAAGAGTGCCCGGCGCCTGGCGGTGTCGGATTCATCATCCGACGACTCCAAGACGTACTCCTCCCGTGAAGACATAGAGGAGGAAAAAGAGACCTCTCCTCCTTCAATGGGGGAAGGGAAGAAAAGGAAGGCCGCCCCAACTGGGGAGGCCGAAGGGTCAAAGAAGGGGAAAACCCTTCCTCCACACTACTCCACCAACGCCGACGACGGCGAAGAGGAGTGGCCACTCAGGGCCAAGCCCCTGGCGAAATCGTAAGTATCCGGATACCAGAGTGATTCATAGTATTCCTCCATTGCACAGCTTTTCCTTATGTCGAACATGTTTATGCAGTCCACCCAAAGACCGGCTCGACGTGTCGTCGAGCGGTTCCTTGGATTCGTCGGATATGAATTCGCTTCCGACGGCTACCTCCCCCCACCCTACGGATGAAACCGAGGTGCTGTCCCAACAGGTTCCAAGCCAGGAGGAGGTGGTCCTAGAGGCGCCGCAAGGCGACCTCCCAGACTCCAGGCGCAAAGGGGATAAAACCCCCAAGGGCTCCGAGTCCGGCCTTGAGCCGGACACCGCGCCGGAACCTTCAACGGTTCCGGACTCCGGTAGGAAGCCTTCTTCCAAGAGGAGCAAGCCTACCGAGCCGGCGACCTCCGTCCAACCGGAGGCACCGGACAATTTGCTGGAGGTGCTTAACGGGCCTCCATCGACGAGGAGCACCGCACTATTATGAGTGCGGTGATCCAGAAGGTTCAGTCCGCCAAGAGCGGACTGACTGAAGCCTGTGCCAGCCTTCTAACAGGCTTTGAGGTAAGTGAAGAATATGTAAAAATATTACCGCATAGACAGTAGCCCCCGATGCTCTGTTCGACGTTCGGAAAGAAAAGCCGAATAGAGGATCTAATAACATTCGCAGGAGTCTAACATAATCAAGTCAATATGCGTATGCAGGCTTCGCTGCTGGAGGTGGATACGCTGAAGCAAAACCTCGCGCGGTCCGAGAATGAGCTCAGCCATGCCAAGAGGCAACTCAAGGAGAAGGAAGGTAAGTAATACCTTGCGCAAGTATATAGAGAAGATGTGGTTGCAAAAATGATAAGATCAACGTGCTATTATAGGGGCCACGACCGAGGTGGCAACCCTTAAGCAAGCGATGTCCGAGGCCGAAAACAGAGCGGCCGCGGAGCGCACGGAGAGAGGGAAGCAGGAGGCGCTGGTGGAGGAGGTGCAGAAAGAGCTCCAGGCTCTCGTGAAAAAACACGAGAGTTTGGAGCTTGACTCAAAGACGCAAGCGTCTGAGCTTGCGGCAACCATCAAAAGTGCGAAGTCTGCCAAGGCCGAAGCCCAGAAAGCCCTCCAAGAAATTGAAGCGATGAAGAAGATAGCGGCGGGTAAGGCATTCATTATGCAAACAAGCACGTGAAAGTGAATTACTTGTTACTTACCCGAGTCCGGAGCTCTCCAGGAGCATTCGCAGATTTGCCCCGCAGTGCGTCTGATGCCGCCGCCTACTACCGAGCCGAGGAGGGGAGCTCGACGGAGAAGGTGTTCTGGTCTCAGTATGCTGAGGCCGGACACCTGGTGCCTTTGAGCGACCAGCTAAAGCAAATGGTCGAGCTCCACAAGGTGGCCGAACAGGCCATAAAGGGCCTCATACTTCGGCTTTGGCCTGGAGAGGCTCTACCTGGTAGCTACTTCGGGCTGGTGAGGCGGTTGGTGGATGCCTGTCCACGACTTGAAATAATCAAGCACTCCGTCTGCATCGAAGTTGCCCGTAGGGCGCTTGCCCGTGCTAAAGTGCACTGGGGCAAGATGGATGCGGAGAAGCTAGTGAAGGACGGGTCGCCGCCGGGCAAGGAGCATCGTGTCCCGGAAGCGTATTATGAGGGCGTCCTGAAGGGTGCCCGTCTTATAGCGGATGAATGCTCCAAAGATGTAATTTTTGAGTAAACTCGCATTTGTGATCCTGTACGTTGAAAACTTGTTCATATGCGCTAAGCAACGCTTTTGAATTTAAAATATTACCTTCTGTGCGGCCGTTTATCAAATTTGAGAGATGGCGAGTCGTCGGCTTCTGCCCCCATGCCACGAGTGCTGGGGTGTTCGGGATAAACATGAGCGCTCCTTTTCCCATTCTTGGGTCCTTCGAGGGAGGTGCTCAACACAACGAAGAAGGCAATCGGACTATAATGCTTGAACGCTCTCACTTAGCCATAGAATTCTATAATTTTAAATTTCGGCGAAGCCCCCAGTGTTCGGAAGACCGAGTTTGGGGCGCTATCCACACCTAGGCCGGACAAAGCCGACTCCTCGCTCTAAGCGGCATAAGTCTTTAGGGACTCGAAAACCTCTCGAACAGCGAGCAGCTATCACCTCATCATGACGGTCAGTTTTAGCTTTCTCTATTGAGGTGCTTAGCCCAGCTCAACTGGGGCACAATCGCAGTAGTTCTCCTAGTGCAACCTTAGCCGATATAACGGAACATAAGGTACCAAAACATAGGAGCCAGGCAAACCCAACTATTGACCCAAGACATGATTCGGAGCCGATGCATATAATGCTATAAGTTCGGGGTGCCGCACTTGTGAAAGTGTTCGGACTTCTCACACCGTATTGTGGGGTACTTAAGCCCCTGGCATATTGGCCGTACCAAAGTGTACGGGTGCAACATGTCATTAATGAACATATATTCGTAAAGAAGAGTAATGCAATAATAGACGGAAGTATGCATTGTTTTGTTTAAAAAAGCTGCGATCAAAGCAGAACGATACAAATAGTGCGATAAGCAAAAAATGGGACTATTTAACGTGTCCTTTCCAGGGGTGAGCTGCGGAATGGTATGTAAAATAGGTATACTACTCGTTATAGAGACCACCTTAGAGTTACATAGTGCGGCGTAGCTTTCTGCTTCCCTGGTCGTATCGTTTGTGCGATAATTGTACTGTCGGACAAGCCTTCCGAAGAATGGAGTCCTGAAAATAAGACAAAATTAAGAAATTGGCAGCCCCTAGTGCGGTTTAAGCCGCGTTTCCGGCGTGCCGTGATGGTGCCCCTCCCCATGTGCCCATGGTATTTCCAGAGCGTAGTTATGTACGCGCAACACTGGTTTCGCAAGTTCGCGAGGGCTGGGGTTGGGGCCGCATTGCTACGCTTGCTCGGAGCATGCCAGGCGATCTTGTTGTAGGTTACTCCGGGCGCGCTTGACGGTGTCCAGATGTTTAAAGGCCGGACTGGAGAATTGCCTTGAGAGGCTGCTTTGTACTTCCGATGCGATAGCCGCCGTATGCTCCTCCGTTCGAGGAGAGCGTTTGGTGTTTCCATTGACCTTGATGACTCCTCGAGGGCCTGGCATCTTGAGCTTGAGGTATGGGTAGTGCGGCACCGCATTGAACTTAGCAAATGCGGTTCGCCCGAGCAGTGCGTGATCGCCACTGCGGAACGGGACTATGTCGAAGATTAACTCCTCGCTTCGGAAATTATCCGGAGATCCAAAGACCACTTCAAGTGTAACTGAGCCTGTACAGTTGGCCTCTACACCTGGTATGATGCCTTTAAAGGTCGTTCTAGTGGGTTTAATCCTCGAGGGATCGATGCCCATTTTCCGCACTGTATCCAGGTAAAGCAGGTTCAGGCTGCTGCCGCCGTCCATAAGGACTCTAGTGAGGTGAAATCTATCAATAATTGGGTCTAGAACCAATGCGGCGAATCCGCCATGATGGATGCTAGTGGGGTGGTCCCTTCGATCAAAAGTGATCGGGCAGGAAGACCATGGGTTGAACTTTGGGGTGACTGGCTCCATCGCGTATACATCCATTAGCACACGCTTCCGCTCCCTCTTGGGGACGTGGGTTGCGTATATCATGTTCACCTTCCGCACTTGTGGGGGAAAACCTTTCTGTCCGCTGTTGTTCAGCGGCCGGGGCTCCTCCTCGTCATCGCTATGTAGCCCCTTGTTTCTGCTTTCGGCATTTAACTTGCCTGCCTGCTTGAACACCCAACAATCTCTGTTGGTGTGATTGGCTGGTTTTTTGGGGGTGCCATGTATCTGGCATGAGCGGTAGAGTATTTGGTCCAAACTGGACGGGCCCGGAGTATTTCTTTGAATGGCTTTTTCCGCTGACCGGGTTTAGAGCCTCTGAATCCGGCATTAACTGCCGTATCCTCAGCATTGTTGCTGTTAATGCGGTGCTTTTGCTTGTTGCGACGCGACCTGCCACTGCTGTCCTTGGTATCCGAATCACCAGGGCTCTTGGTCATGTTATTGCTGCGAGCTAGCCAGCTGTCTTCTCCCGTGCAAAAGCGGGTCATAAGTGTCGTGAGGGCTGCCATAGATTTTGGCTTTTCCTGTCCTAGGTGCCGTGCAGGCCACTCGTCGCGGATGTTATGCTTGAAGGCTGCTAGGGCCTCTGCGTCCGGACAGTCAACGATTTGATTTTTCTTGGTTAGGAACCGTGTCCAGAATTTTCTGGCCGATTCCTCTGGCTGCTGAATTATGTGGCTAAGGTCATCGGCGTCTGGTGGTCGCACATAAGTGCCCTGGAAATTGTCGAGGAATGCGGCTTCCAGGTCCTCCCAACAACCAATTGATTCTGCTGGCAAGTTGTTAACCAATGCCGCCTTTAAGCTTGAGTGGGAGGTATTTGATGGTGTGTAGGTCATCAACACGGGCCATGTGGATATGAAGGAGATAGTCCTCGATCCATACCGCAGGATCTGTTGTGCCATCATATGATTCGATGTTCACGGGTTTGAAACCCTCGGGGATTTGATGATCCATTACTTCATCTGTGAAGCATAGTGGGTGTGCGGCGCCTCTGTATTGGGCTATATCACGACGCAGCTCAAACGAGCTTTGTCTACTGTGTTCGGCCTGGCCGGATTTACTGTATCCGGCGTGACGAGTACCGTCTCGTGTCGTGCGGCGCCCACGTGATCCTTAGATCTATCTTGTTTGCCTTGCCTTATCCTCCAATATATCTCGCAAGTCTGGCGCATTTTCCCATGCCTTGGTATTTTTGAGCGGCGCCGGGGTGCGGCTTGAGTGGAGAGCCGAGAGGCCTCTCTGTCGCGGCCACGGGGTGGCCGGTCGGCCGCATCATGCGCTGGTGATGTAGGTTTAGGTGCTTCCTCCTCTAATTGGGGTAGCAACCTGCGCTTTGGGTAGCTCTTGGAGGGGCGTTCGAGTTCATACTCTTTGGTCGCAAGGACTTCAGTCCATCTGTCGGCTTGCAAATCTTGATCAGCTCTAAGTTGTTGCTGTTTTTTCTTGAGGGTGCTCGCCGTGGCCATAAGCCTGTGTTTGAAACGCTCTTGTTCGACGGGATCCTCCGACACGACAAATTCGTCATCATCGAGGCTTGCCTTGTCTTTGGAGGGAGGCATATAATTATCGTCCTCGACCTTTCTGTCTGCCGCTCTCTGATGAGGGCTGGCTTCTCTATCCTCCTGTGCTGAATCTTGCTGGAGGTGGTTGTCTTCGGCACTGTCCGGGGTGTTATTATCTCCCGTGCTGGAATCACCGTTTTTGCTTTGGCGGGATTTAGAGTGGCGCCGCTAACGCCGGCGCTTAGGCTGCTTCTTGGAGGGGTCATCCTCCGCTGTTCCATCGCCATTGCCTTCTTTTAGGTGTCCACCATGTATATATCATACGACTAGGTGGCTTTCCAGTGCCCTATAGGCGCTGGTTCTTGATCGTCTCCTGCATCAGCGTCCATACCGTCGATGTCTTCGGAGTCGAAGTCGAGCATGTCGGTTAAATCATTGACAGTGGCTACGAAGTGGGTGGTGGGTGGGCTTTGAATTTCTTCATCATCCGCATCCCAACCTTGCTGACCATAGTCCAGCCAAGGCTCTCCTGATAAAGACAGAGACTTTAGTGAATTCAGAATATCGCCGAAGGGCGAGTGCTGAAAGATGTCCGCGGCGGTGAACTCCATGATCGGCGCCCAATCGGGTTCGATCGGTAGGGGCACGGAGGGCTCGGAGTTAGGAGAGGAGTCCGGCTCCTTGGAGTCACGGGCTTCGCAGAGAATAGGGATGGTGTTCAGCTCGATCGCCCGAGGCGGTGTCTAACCACCCATCCTTGATTGGTGTGATTGGCTACGAGCTAGGGGTCGGAGCGGACACAGGTGCGGCCTCCAGGGCACTATTCGGCGGCAGAGCTAGACCATGCCCATCATGACAGTGCGGCGCGCTCGGCTGTGGCTCGAATCCGTCGAAGATCAAGTCTCCGCGGATGTCGGCCGTGTAGTTCAAACTTCCAAATCTGACCTGATGGCCAGGGGCGTAGCTTTCGATCTGCTCCAGATGGCCAAGCGAATTGGCCCGCAGTGCAAAGCCGCCGAATACGAAGATCTGTCCGGGGAGAAAAGTCTCACCCCGGATCGCATCGCTGTTGATGATCGGGTAAGCCATCGGGCCTAAGAGTGACGACACAGAGGAACTCTCAATGAAAGCACCAATGTTAGTGTCAAAACCGGCGGATCTCGGGTAGGGAATCCCGAACTATGTGTCTAGGCGGATGGTAACAGGAGGCAGGGGACACGATGTTTTACCCAGGTTCGGGCCTTCTTGATGGAGGTAAAACCCTACGTCCTGCTTGATTGATATTGATGATATGGGTAGTACAAGAGTAGATCTACCACAAGATCAGAGAGGATAAACCCTAGAAGCTAGCCTATGGTATGATTGTTGTTCTCCCTACGGACTAAGACCCTCTGGTTTATATAGACACCGGAGAGGGCTAGGGTTACACAGAGTCGGTTACAATGGTAGGAGATCTACATATCCGTATCGCCAAGCTTGCCTTCCACGCCAAGGAAAGTCCCTTCCGGACACGGGACAAAGTCTTCAATCTTGTATCTTCATAGTCCAGGAGTCTGGCCGAAGGTATAGTCCGGCTATCCGGGCACCCCCTAATCCGAGACTCCCTCAATCATCATTAACAACAAGAGGAGAAGATAACTTGGCAAGCTCTTTTGAATAAGAAGCTTTAAGTTGAGCATGAGACTCGGTGAGTTTGATGAGCTCACTCTTAATGACCGTTGAGCCATTTTCGAGGTGCTCAAAGTCCTCAAGGAGTTTAGCATGCGCAACTTCAAGCTCCTCATTTTTAGTTTCAAAATCATTGGCCACCTCAAGAGCTCTATCACGAGATTCCCTCACTCCAGATAATTCTAGAGCAAAAGTCTCCTCCAGAGATTCCTTGATGGTTTGTTCAAGTTCAAGAGCTTGAGAGAGGTCTGCAATCTCATTAGCGTAATCACGCTCATGACCTTCCATTTTTTCAATGGTGCCCTCATGCTCCTCAAGACGAGATTCCAACTCATCAATATATTTCTTGCCCTCAATAGCAATAGACATGATTTCCATGAAGTTTGAATGAGAAATTTTATTCTTAAGAAGAGCTTTAAAAATCATTTCCCCCTTAATTTTTAAGGAGGCAACATCATCATTCTCTTCATCATCATCACTCTTGCCATCATCAATATCATCACAAGATATATTGGGATTCAAAGTGGGAGATACCTTTGAAGCCTTGGCCATAAGGCAAAATGCAATAGATGGTGATGTAGGATCCGTTGAAGCACCATTCAAGACCACATCTTGTTCCATGGGTGTTGGGTTTCCTCTACATTGTTAGCACACCAATTCAAGGAAATATATGCATTTTTATCATGGCAACAAGACATAGTAAACATATCATCATGAATTTAGTCAAGCAATTTCTACATGATATGCAAGGACTATCAACACAAGCATGTGAAACATTTGGATTGCTTGGAGTGCTAAAGTACAAAGATGAAGCATTGCAATAAGAAAGTGATGAAGGATTATTAACAATAAGCCCACTATCATCATTGTAATGTACACCACTACTCACCATGTCATTACCTTGTGGAAAACCACATGTAGGTGAAGTAGAAGAAGTTGAGAACACAACACGGCTGGATGAGGAGGGAGAACAATCATCCCCACAAAACTTGGACATGCCATATTTATCTTGAAGCTTTGTCCACAACTCATGAGCATCCCGGAACGGCATGAGTTGAAATATAACTACATTTCTCAAAGCATCGAAAAGCACATTAGAAGCTTGAGAATTGAGATAAGAGTTTTTCTCATCGTCTAAAGATAATCCTTGGGGATCCTTTGGAGGAGAAAACCCATATCTACAATTCGCTCTAAATTTGGGTTCATGGCCCTAAAGAGATTAAGCATGCGAATTACCCAAACATCAAAATTTGTGCCATCAAAACTAAGAGTGCCACAGAATCCTAATCCCCTAGTCGACATCTTTACTCTCTAGGCGGTTAAGCCTGACAAAGAGAGACGAGGCTCTGATACCAATTGAAAGATCGTGGATGTCGCCTAGAGGGGGGGTGAATAGGCGTTTTAAAATAATTACGGTTTAGGCTAGAACAAATGCGGAATAAACCTAGCGGTTAATTTGTCAAGCACAAAACCTACAACAACTAGGCTCACCTATGTGCACCAACAACCTATGCTAAGCAATATAAACTCCTAGGTGATAGCAAGATATAAGCCAAGAAACAATATGGCTATCACAAAGTAAAGTGCATAAGTAAAGGGCTCGGGTAAGAGATAACCGAGGCACGCGGAGACGACGATGTATCCCGAAGTTCACACCCTTGCGGATGCTAATCTCCGTTTGGAGCGGTGTGGAGGCACAATGCTCCCCAAGAAGCCACTAGGGCCACCGTAATCTCCTCACGCCCTCGCACAATGCAAGATGTCGTGATTCCACTAAGGGACCCTTGAGGGCGGTCACCGAACCCGTACAAATGGCAACCCTTGGGGCGGTCACCGAACCCGTACACTTTGGCAACCCTTGGGGGCGGTCATCGGAACCCGTCAAATTGCTCGGGGCGATCTCCACAACCTAATTGGAGACCCCGATGCTTGCTCGGAGCTTTACACCATAATGATTGAGCTCCGAATACCACCAACAGTCTAGGGCGCCCAGGCACCCAAGAGGAACAAGCTCGAGGGTACCAAGCACCCAAGAGTAATAAGTTTCTCAACTTGTAACTTCCACGTATCACCGTGGAGAACTCAAACTGATGCATCAAATGCAATGGCAAGGGCACATAGAGTGCCCAAGTCCTTCTCTCTCAAATCCCACCGAAGCAGCTAATGTTAGGGAGGAAAATGATAGGAAGAACAAGAAAGAGAACACCAAGAACTCCAAGATCTAGATCCAAGGGGTTCCCCTCAGATAGAGTTGAAAGTGATTGGTGGAAATGTGGATCTAGATCTCATCTCTCTTTTCCCTCAAAAACTAGCAATAATTCATGAAGGGATTGAGAGTTAGCAAGCTCGAAGAAGGTCAACAATGGGGGGAGAACACGAGCTCAAGAGATAAGGTTCATTGGGGAAGAATACCCCCTTTTATAGGTGGGGAAAAATCCAACCTTTATGCTCACAACCCGCACAGAGCGGTACTACTGCTCGTCCTCACGGTACTACCGCTAGGGGTAGCGGTACTACCGCTAGGGGTAGCGGTACTACTGCTTGCGAGCGGTACTAAAAAATTACATCTGTGCCTACCACTGTAAGTGCATCTAGTGCCACCCCTAGTTGGATTTGGAGTATTGACGACAAACCTGTTTGAGGGACTAATGTGTTTGTGAGAATTGCAGGCTAACACAGGTAGAAGTCCCTCATTGATTCGGTTTTCCTAACAGAGATGACCCCTCAAAATGTATGAAGACACTGAAGTCAAAGGTGGTATGTGAAGACATTCACATTGAAGACTATGACAAGAGAAGACATCGCGTGAAGACTATGGAGCGCAAAGACTTAGTTGTTTCGTCGTTCTTTTTCTTCTTTGTTGAGTCATAGGAACCACCCTACTGTTAAGTGGGGTCCAAGTGAACCAGTCAGAATGACTGAAGTGATGCTTAACCAAAATCCTATGTCTTCAAGCGAAGACAATGAGAGCAAATCTTATCCAGAGCTGGATAAGTCAGCTTTGCTTGTAGCTCAAGTAAAGTTGTCGTGTGTGTTTGAAATCTGACCATTGGAACATGTGTCAGTTCCTTAGTGACCCAGGGTCATTTCGGACAAATCAGGTCGGGTTGCCTAGTGGCTATAAATAGCCCACCCCCTACACCATAAATTGGCTGGCTGCTTAGAGTTAGTGCACGGCTTTTGTCGTTTGAGAGCAACCCACCTCAAAGCCTTTGAGAGAGAAATCCTTGCGAGGACAAAGCCCTAAACACCCAGAGCCAAAGAGTGTTAGGCATCACTTAAGTCTTCTTGTCTGTCTGATCTGAAGACTTATTACACTTGAGGACTGTGAATCCTCCAGCCGGTTAGGCGTCGCGTTCTGAGCATCCAAGAGTCATTGTGGATCGCCGGTGAACGAAGTCTGTGAAGGTTTGGAAGTCTACCTTGAAGACTTAATTACCAGAGTAATTGGGTGAGGACTGGGTGTCCTTAGCTCAAGGGGAATAAGGTGAAGACGCGGTCTTCTGAGTTGAATCTCAGCCTCCCTAACCACACGTACGGTTGTAACAGCAACTGGAACTGGTCCAACAAATCATTGTCTTCAACGAGACACTGGTTCTTTCCTTTCCATCTCTTTATTTACTGTTAGTCCTTGTGAAGTCATTGCCTGTTTGCATTATCTTTTGTCTTCACTGAGTGACTGCTTGTTCTGATTGGCTTCATACTATCTTCCATCCTGATCTATACTGCCTAGCTACTACTAGTCTTTGTCCCTTCATTTCATTGAATACTTGACTATGGCTTGCTTAGTGTAGTCTACCTTCCGCTGCATGGTAATAGGTTTGTTTCTATCGTTTGTCTTCGAAACTTCCATGTTTTGAAGACTTTCATAAAAATCACCTATTCACCCCCCCTCTAGTCGATCACTAGCACTTTCAATTGGTATTAGAGCAAGGTACTCCCTTGTTCTGTGTGATTCGGTTTAACCACCTGGAGTTTTAGCTATGTCGACTGCAGGGATAATCAAAGTCTCCGCTGCGTGCCCCGTCTTCGATGGAACTTGACAGCTTGTTTGACACCCTAGCCCTGATGATTCAAGAACGCCCTGACTTCAAGACATTTGATCCGTCTGACATACTTGAAAGGCTCAACACACATGAGTTTCAGCTTTCTGAGAAAAGAGACATCTACGGTCCCAACTATGGGCGAACTCGTGCTTTGAAGGCAAAAGCTGTTTCCTCCTCTGAAGAAGAATCTGACTATAGCTCTAATGACCCTGAAGACATTGGAAAGGAGCTTGCTATGCTTGTGAAGAAGTTCCATAAATTCACCAAGAAGAAAGGCTTCAGGAAGTCCTCACGATCCAGCTCAAGGAATGGTGAAGCTTCTGCTCATGACTACAAGAATAGAACATGGCACAAGTGCAAGAAACCTGGTCACTACATCTCTGAGTGTCTGTAGTGGGACAATGAGAACAACAAGAAGAAGAAGAGCAAGGAATATGATTCTGACGACAAGAAGAAGAAGAAATACTCAAAGTCTTCTTCCAAGTCTTCCTCAAATTCTTCATCACACAAGAAGAGCTCATCTGGCAAGGCTCGTGTGTTTGTTGGCAAGGTAATGGATTCAGAGGAGGAGTCCGCTTCTGAGGAGGCGGAGGTGGAGTCTGAGAAGGAGTCCGATTCTGGCATTGCAAGTCTGGCTACAGCCTACGTTGCCAAGTCCATCTTCAACACTGAAGACAATGACTTCATCACCGACGCCGATGCTAATGACAAGGACAACTCCGCTCCCACCTACTGCTTCATGGCACACGGTGCCAAGGTAAACTCATGCACTACTCACTATCAAACATCCAGTGAAGATGACTCTGATTGTGGTTCCAAACCCAGCTACAATACAATTGCTAAAATTGCAACTGAACAACAGAAAGCTATGGAACATATTCAAAAACTGTTAGACAAAAGTGATGATCTGTTAGATGCTGAAATGACTCGATCTTAGTCCTTAATTGAAGACATAAAAAATCTTCATGTTAAGTATGAGGAACTTGAAAGTCGTCATGAAACACTCTCAACAACTCATGAAAAGCTTTCCTATGATTATCTTCAAAGGAAGCTAGATCTTGAGAAATTGAGAGCGGCTCATGAAGATCTTCGAAAGGAAAATGAGTCACTCCGCGCCAAACAGACCAGTTCCGCTCAGGAAGGATTCTAACCACCATGTCTTAAATGCATTGAGCGTGACAACGCTACTTCTGTTGCTGGATGTTCTACTGCTGCTACTATTGCAATATCTTCAACTGTTGATGTGGTAACTAACCCCTCTGCTGAGGATACCACTGCTATTGCTGATGAAAATGCTAGGTTGAAGACATTGCTTGAAATAGGGATGTACAAAAGTCTCAAAGGGCATCAGACACTATGTGATGTCCTCAAAAGGTAGATCATGAACCGAAACCCTGGGAAAGAGGGTGTTGGGCTCGAAAGGAAAATGAATGCTGATGGCTCTTACCAGAAACCTGAGCAGTACCCCACAACCACATGGGTTGCTGCAAAGGAACCTTTAGTGGATCCATCCACCCTATCTGGCTTCACTTATACTAATCCCATTGTCATTGATGAATACTTTGATGCAAACTATAAAATGTTTAAGAATCAGAATGGTGAAGTGTTTGCCAGGTATATTGGTACTAACTGCAGGAATGGGGCATCTATGAAGAAAGTCTGGGTACCGAAAAAGTGTCTGTAGAATCTTCCTGTGAATGTCGTCATGACACCACAAGTGAAGAAGACAAACCCCAGACCACAGGCTTCATATGGTCCAAAGGCTTCATACAGATAGAGGACTCAATGAGTCGCACTAAAGCAAATGTTTTGCAGGGAAACCATACTCAGGCCTATGAATATGAGTGCATTTCATCAAATCGCCATGTTCATAAGACCAAGAACTACTCTGCTTATTCTTATGAGTACTATTGTCCACCTGCAAGACTATTTGCTAGGGCTCCAAAGCCAAAGTTCTCAGATGTTGCACTTAGACTCATTGCTTCGAAGCCACCCTTGAAGATGTGGGTTGCTAAGAAAGCTTAACTCTTTTTGCAGGGAAGGGTCTCCAGCCGAAAATCAAATGCGTCTGAAGCTATTGTTGGGGACCTTAAACATCTTGTAGGGCGCAAGATCAAATGCCCAAATGGTCTTATTATGTATTTAGTTCCTGAGTCGCTTGCTACTTGCCCTATCAGTCCTAACCTCGATCTAAGCTTTCATAATCCACTTGCTCGTCAAATATTTATGCTTCATAATTCTCTTCATGAAGCCTATCCCCCTAACTGCACTGTAGGGTATGACACCAGCTGCTTCAGAATGGATTATTGAAAGTGGATGTACTAATCACATGACTGGCAAGCGAAGTCTTCTCATGGACTCAACCTTATGTCCATCTGACAAGAGTCATGTCACATTTGCTAATACTGGTAAAAGCAAGGTATTGGGTCTAGGTAGAGTTGCAATCTCAAGGGATCAGCACATGGATAAAGTGATGCTTGTTGAATCCCTTGGTTTCAACTTAATGTCTGTCTCAATGCTTTGCGATTTGAATATGATTGTGATGTTTGGAAAATATTGTTGCCTTGTTCTAATGGAATCTGACAATTCTTTAGTCTTTGAAGGGTATCGGAAAGATGATTTGTACATGGTAGATTTCTCAGCAGGACCACAGCTCCCCGTATGTCTTCTTGCAAAAGCTTCAGAATGCTGGCTCTGGCATCAGAGGCTAGGGCATGCTGGCATGAGGAACTTGCATACTCTTGCAAAGAAGAAGCACGTCATAGGCATCGAGGGCGTCAAGTTCAAGAACGATCACTTATGCGGTGCCTGCGAAGCAGGAAAGATGACGAGGGCCAAGCATCCCTTGAAGACAATCATGACAACGACTCAACCCTTCAAAATGCTACACATGGACCTCTTCGGTCCCACTCACTACTCAACTCTTACTACTACTGCTTGTCTCTATGGCTTCGTCATTGTTGATGATTATTCAAGATATACATTGGTGCATATAATCCTCTACAAGACTGAAGTGCAGGATGTCTTCAGACGCTTCGCCAATCGAGCCATGAACAACTATGGCGTCAAGATCAAGAACATCAGAAGTGACAATGGCACTAAATTCAAGAACACCGGCCTCGACACTTATCTTGATACTTTGGGCATCACTCATGAGTTCTCAGCTCCATACACGCCGCAGCAGAATGGCATCGTGGAATGCAAGAACATAACACTCATTGAGATGGCCCGAACGATGCTCGATGAATACAAGACTCCAAGAAAGTTCTGGCCTGAAGCCATTGATACTGCATGCCATGTCATCAACCGTGTTTATCTTCACAAGCTTCTGAACAAAACATCCTATGAGGTCCTCACTGGTAAGAAGCCAAATGTCAGCTACTTCAGAGTATTTGGTGCCAGGTGCTGGATCAAGGATCCACATCACACTTCAAAATTTGCACCGAAAGCACATGAAGGTTTTATGCTTGGTTACGGAAAGGATTCACACTCCTACAGAGTCTTCAACCTCTTTCACTATAAAGTGGTTGAAACTGTGGATGTGCGGTTCAATGAGACTAACGGCTCGCAGAGAGAGCACCTGTCAAATGTGCTAGATGAAGTTCCTTCCAGTGAATCCATCAAGCTTATGGGAACTGGAGAAATCATACCGTCTGAAGCACAGCCAGAAGAGGAACTTATCATCTCTGCACCTGATCAACCTGAAGACAATGCTCATCCTAAAGACAATCCTTCAAATGATGACAATGATTAGCAAGAGCAAAACCTTCGTCCTGTTCATCCTCGTGTTGCAAATGAAGTACATATTGAGAAAATAATTGATAGCATCAATGCACCTAGTCCACTCACTCGTTCAAGGGCAACACAACTAGCAAATTTATGTGGGCACTTTGCATTCGTCTCAATATCTGAACCCAAAAAAGTTGATGAAGCCTTCATGGAACCTGAATGGATTCAAGCTATGCAAGAAGAGCTTCAACAGTTTGAGCTGAATGATGTATGGGAACTAGTCAAGCGTCCTGATCCTCGTAAACACAATATCATAGGCACTAAATGGATATATCGCCACAAGCAAGATGAGCATGGTCAAGTTGTCAGAAACAAGGCTCGTCTCGTTGCTCAAGGATACACTCAAGTTGAAGGAATTGACTTCGATGAAACATTTGCTCATGTGGCTAGGCTTGAAGCCATACGCATACTGCTACACTATGCAAATCATCATAACATACTTTTGTATCAAATGGATGTGAAGAGTGCTTTTCTCAATGGCAAGATTAAAGAAGAAGTGTATGTTGCACAACCGCCTGGCTTTGAAGATCCAAAACATCCTGACATGGTTTACAAGCTCAGTAAGGCACTGTATGGCCTCAAACAAGCCCCTCGTGCTTGGTATGACACACTCAAGGACTTCCTGAAGAGCAAAGGCTTCAAACCTGGTTCCCTGGACCCCACGCTCTTCAAGAAGACATATGATGGTGAACTGTTTGTGTGCCAAATATATGTGGATGACATTATCTTCGGCTGCACTAATCAGAAATACAGTGATGAGTTTTGATACATGATGCAAGAGCAATATCAGATGTCCATGATGGGTGATCTAAAGTTCTTCCTTGGTCTTCAAATACGATAGCAACGCAACGGCATCTTCATATCTCAAGAGAAATACCTCAAGGATTGCCTGAAGAAGTTTGGAATGCAAGACTGCAAAGGTTACACGACGCCAATGCCTACCAAGAGTCATCTAGATTCTGACGCCAATGGTAAAGAGTTCGATCAAAAGGTATACCGCTCCATGATTGGTTCCTTGCTTTACTTATGTGCATCTAGGCCAGATATCATGCTTAGTGTTTGCATGTGTGCCCGATTCCAAGCGGCACCAAAGGAATCGCATCACTTAGCTGTGAAGCGAATTCTTCGATATTTGGCTCACACCCCAACACTAGGATTATGGTATCCAAAGGGCTCTGAGTTTGATCTAGTTGGATTCTCGGATGGTGATTATGCTGGTGACAAGGTGGATTGCAAGTCTACATCAGGCACATGTCACTTTCTGGGACGATCACTTGTGTGTTGGTCTTCAAAGAAGCAAAACTGTGTATCTCTCTCCACTGCTGAATTTGAATACATTGCTGCTGGATCTTGTTGTGCTCAGCTTCTATGGATGAAGCAAACACTCAAAGACTATGGCATTTATTTGAAGAAAGCGCCACTCTACTGCGACAATGAAAGCGCCGCCAACAACCCAGTTCAGCACTCGAAGACAAAGCACATTCAGATCTGTCATCACTTTCTCAGCGATCATGTCATGAAGGAAGATATTGATATCATTCACATCAGCACTGAAGAGCAACTGGCAGATATCTTCACAAAGCCATTGGATGAGAAAAGGTTTTGCAAGTTGCGGTGTGAGCTAAATATCTTGGAATCCTCAAATGTCCTGTGATCATGCACACATCCTAACACTTATTCATGTTGATGACTTAGATGTGCAAACACACGAAGTAACGTATATCTTCAACAAATGAAGACTTACACTCTAAGTGTGAATACATTAACGCGGAATTTGACTTCGGAGTGCCACGATAATTGTGCGCCGTGTCTGGGTATAATACTTCCTATACGGTGGGTAACGCCACCACCAAACTTTTGTTTGGAATAATTTCTATTGGCGTTGCATTTGCAAAGTCTTCACATTTGGTTTGTCTTCATTGTTAACATGGCTTCATGTTTATCTTCAATATACTGATTTGGTTTCTATCCTCTACAGCATTCACTTATAGCTATGTCTTCTAGTTGAATCTTTTGAACTAAGTGAATGTGATCGGACCCTGACCTTTCTATGCTCCCATCTTAAATGTATCTATCCAAATCATATGCATTCTATTGAAACTGTCGAATGTCTTTACTGCGTCCTTGTCAGCAGAAGATACAGAGACAAACATTATATCTGTTTGAAATGCTCAATCCTTTTTACCTGAAATCCGGAGAAGCAGGAACGACCACCCGACAATCCAGGCATGCGTGGGAACGTGGAACAACCTCCAATGTGTTGCATGATCGCCACGTGTCCTTCAGATGTGAAACGCCAGGGGCACCTGTGTAATAACATTGTGCCGTCCCTGTCCCTATAAATACACGCCTCACCCCAGTCATTATCTCTTCTTCCACTCTCGCACAAATCCTAGCGCCACCGCTAGCCCTCGACGACGCTGGCGACGAAGCGCTTAGCTGCCGCGACCTCACCGACACCGTCATCACGCCGGCCGCGGACATCTTCTTCTCCGCCGTCGTCGTAGGTGTCCTGTGTCGCCAAGTTAGGGCACGAAAGATCGAACTGCTCGGCCTCCTCTCCCACTCCGTCTAGCAGTTCCTCGTGTGGTAAATAAAACCTCTTTTTATAGTCTTTTTGATCCGATAGATTCATGCTTTCCAACCACAAGTGGTTTCTATTGCTACAAAATTGGATCTATCTTGTTCTGCATCTCATAGCATGCCTAGTATGTTCACTTATGCTTCACAAAGTAGTTAGATTCCTCACTTGTACTTATTTGTGGGTTTGTACAAATCTGGAACCAACTCACTACATATGAGTGAATGTCTTCTCACTATGAGGTCAATGTCTTCTAAACTGATTTATCTTCAAAATCTTCTAAGAATGCATATGACCTCTTCCCCTTCCCTCGCATCTCTAATGTTGTCACAGGTACATGTTCGTGGGAGAATCCCTTGGTTCTCATAGTCTGCATTCATTTGCAGAGTTCTTACAGCGTCACATAAATTCTCCTGAACCTAGTTCCTATCTGACCAGTAGACGGAAGACTTCGACAATGTTGAAGCCTTTCAGTCTAAACTTCATGACAACTCAAAAATCAGTCAGGAAGGGCGGCAGACAACACCGTGGAAACACTGCTAAGGACCTGCCACTGGATCTCTATGAGTTATACAAGTTAGATCCAGAAGAAACCTATGGAGAACGCAAGAACCGAAGCCAATGGATTGGAAGACATTGGGCAGAGGAATGGTTCATGTACTGATTCATCACCGAGGAGTATGCTGAGAAGAATGCCTTAAAGGGCCCCTGGGAGATATAATATACAAAGGTCTTCAGCCCAAGTCGAAGTCCGAAGCTATTGCTCAAGGCTTCTACCCCTGCATGATTCGTGGACCTCAGCCTGCTAATGCCGACCCATCCTCTCTGAGGGAGTCCTGGATTAGGGGGTCTCCGGACAGCCGGACTATATCCTTTGGCCGGACAGTTGGACTATGAAGATACAAGATTGAAGACTTCGTCTCGTGTCCGGATGGGACTCTACTTGGCGTGGAAGGCAAGCTAGGCAGTACGGATATGGATATCTCCTCCTTTGTAACCGACCTTGTGTAACCCTAGCCCTTTCCGGTGTCTATATAAACCGGAGGGTTTTAGTCCGTAGGACAACATACAATCATACCATAGGCTAGCTTCTAGGGTTTAGCCTCTCCGATCTCATGGTAGATCAACTCTTGTAATACTCATATCATCAAGAATAAATCAAGCAGGACGTAGGGTTTTACCTCCATCAAGAGGGCCCGAACCTGGGTAAAACATCGCGTTCCCTGCCTCTTGTTACCATTCGCCTTAGACGCACAGTTCGGGACCCCCTACCCGAGATCCGCCGGTTTTGACACCGACATTGGTGCTTTCATTGAGAGTTCCTCTGTGTCGTCGCCATTAGGCTTGATGGCTCCTACGATCATTGATAGCGACGTAGTCCAGGGTGAGACTTTTCTCCCTGGACAGATCTTTGTGTTCGGCGGCTTTGCACTGCGGGCCAACTCGCTTGGCCATCTGGAGCAGATCGAAAGTTACGCCCCTGGCCACCAGGACAGGATTGGAAGCTTAAACTACACGACCGACATCCGCGGAGACTTGATCTTCGACGGATTCGAGCCCTTGCCTTGTGCGCCGCGCGGTCACGATGAGTACGATTTAGCTCTATCATCGGACCGTATTCAGGAGATCGCACTAGCAGCCGCTCCGAGCCTCAATTCGGAGCTAGTTGCGCCATCCATGGACGGGTGGATGGACCCCGTCAAGGAAGTCGTACCCTCAGCGGCGATCGAGCCGAATATCGACCTTACCCTTCGTGAGAGCTGTGTTGGCAAACTACCGGATCCTTCTCCGGCCACGGACTCCGAACCGCCTGTGCCCGTGCCTGTCGAATCCAAATGGGCGCCGATCATGGAGTTCACCTCCGCGGATATCTTTCAGCACTCACCTTTTGGTAACATACTGAACTCATTAAGGTCTCTCTCCTTGTCAGGAGAGTCCTGGCCGAACTATGTTCGGCAGGATTGGGATGCGTATGATGAAGAAATTCGCCGCCCACCCACCACCCACTTAGTAGCCACTGTTGATGACTTAACCGACATGCTCGACTTCGACTCCGAAGACATCAACGGTATGGACGACGATACGGGAGTCGAAGAGGAATCACTGCCCACAGGGCACTGGACAACCACCTCGTCATATGATATATACATGGTGGACACACCCAAAGAAGGCAATGGCAACAAGACAACGGAGGATGACCCCTCCAAGAAGCAACCCAAGCGCCGGCGTCAGCGCCGCCACTCTAAGTCCCACCAAGGCAAAAGTGGTGATACCGGCACCAGAGATAATAGCACTCCGGACAGTCCAAAGACAACAACAATCCCCTCCAGCAAGATTTAGAGCAGGAGGATGGACGAGCCAGCCCTCCAGAGAAAGCGGGAGATGGAGAGCCGGAGGATGATAATTACATGCCTCCCTCCGGAGACGAGGCAAGCCTCGGCGATGACGAATTCGCCGTGCCAGAGGATCCCGTTGAACAAGAGCACTTCAAGCGCAGGCTGATAGCCACGACAAATAGCCTTAAGAAAAAGCAGCAGTACCTTCAAGCTGATCAAGATCTGCTAGCTGACAAATGGACTGAAGTCCTGGCAGCCGAGGAGTATAAACTCGAACGCCCCTCCAAGAGTTACCCAAAGTGCAGGTTGCTACCCCGACTGGAGGAGGAAGCACCGAAACCTATATCCCCGACATATGATGCGGCTGATCGGCCACCTCATGGCCGCGACAGAGAGGTATTCCAGCCAAAAGCTCAGCCCGCACCCCAACATCATTCAAATAAAAAGGCAGGGGGAAATACGCCAGACCTGCGGGACGTATTGGAGGACAAAGGAAAACATGCAAGATCGATCTATGGATCAAGAGGGCGCGCCACTATGCGAGACGATAATCGTCACACCGGATATAGCAAAAGCAAGTCCAGCCGGGCCGAACACAGCGGACAAGACTCATTCGAGTTGTGGCGCGATATAGCCCAGTACAGAGGCGCCGCACACCCCTTATGCTTCACAGACGAAGTAATGGATCATCAAATCCCAGAGGGTTTCAAACCCGTAAATATAGAATCATACGACGGCACAACAGATCTTGCAGTGTGGATCGAGGGTTTCCTCCTGCACATTCACATGGGCCGCGGTGATGACCTACACACCATCAAATACCTCCCACTCAAACTCAAAGGACCAGCTCGGCATTGGCTCAACAGCTTGCCAGCAGAGTCCATTGGCTGTTGGGAAGATCTGGAAGCTGCATTCCTCGACAACTTTCAGGGCACTTATGTACGACCACCAGACGCTGATGACTTGAGCCACATAATTCAGCAGCCAGAGGAATCAGCCAGGAAATTCTAGACACGGTTCCTAACAAAGAAAAATCAAATTGTCGACTGTCCGAATGCAGAGGCCCTAGCAGCCTTCAAGCACAACATCCGCGACGAGTGGCTGGCCTGGCACCTTGGTCAGGAAAAGCCGAAATCTATGGCAGCCCTCACAACACTCATGACCCGTTTTGCGTGGGAGAAGACCACTGGCTGGCTTGCAGCAATAACATATCAACAAACCATGGTACTTCGGATACCAAGGATGGCAGGGGCAGGTCACGTCGCAACAAACATAAGCGCCGCAGTAATAGCGACAATATCGAAGATACGGCGGTCAATGCCGGATTCAAAGGCTCTAAACCCGGTCAGCAGAAAAAGCCATTCAAAAGAAGCACTCCGGGCCCGTCCAGTTTGGACCATATACTCGATCGCTCGTGTCAAATACATGGCACCCCCGACAAGCCAGCCAACCACACCAACAGGGATTGTTGGGTGTTCAAGCAGGCCAGCAAGTTAAATGCCGAAAACAAAGATAAGGGGTCACATAGCGATGACGAGGAGGAGCCCCGGCAGCCGAACACCGGAGGACAGAAGAGGTTCCCCCTGCAAGTGCGGACGGTAAACATGATATACGCAACCCACATCCCTAAGAGGGAGCGGAAGCGTGCGCTCAGGGACGTATATGCGTTGGAGCTAGTCGCCCCCAAGTTCAACCCATGGTCCTCCTGTCCGATCACCTTCGATCGCAAGGACCACCCCACTAGCATCCGTCATGGCGGATTCGCCGCACTGGTCCTAGACCCAATCATTGACGGATTTCACCTCACTCGAGTCCTAATGGACGACGGCAGCAGCCTGAACCTGCTTTATCAGGACACAGTGCGCAAAATGGGTATAGACCCCTCAAGGATCAAACCCATTAAAACGACCTTTAAAGGCGTCATACCAGGTGTAGAGGCCCATTGCACAGGCTTAGTCACACTGGAAGTGGTCTTCGGATCTCCGGATAACTTCCGAAGCGAAGAGTTAATCTTCGACATAGTCCCGTTCTGCAGTGGCTACCATGCACTGCTCGGGCGAACCACATTTGCATGATTCAATGCGGTACCGCATTATGCATATCTCAAGCTCAAGATGCCAGGGCCTCGGGGGGTCATCACAGTCAATGGAAACACAGAGCGCTCTCTCCGCACGGAGGAGCACACTGCGGCCCTCGCAGCAGAAGCGCAAAGCAGCCTCTTAAGGCAATCCACTAGTTCGGCGATCAAGGACCTGGACAACTTCAAGCACGCCCGGAGTAATCGGCAACCGGAGCGCCTGGCACGTCCCGAGCTCGCATAGCAATGCGGCCCCAACCCCGGCCCCAGCCAAACGGCGAAATCCGTGCCACGTACATAATTACGCATTAAAAATACCATGGACACGGGCGGGGAGGGGGGCACGACGGCGGTACGCCCCAAGTCGCGGCTTAAACCGCACTAGGGGCTTCCCGCTTTGTTATTTTTCTCTTTCAGGACTTTAATCTCCGGAAACCCTGTCCGGCAACGTGATTGCCGAACACAGGAGGCAGCAACCAAGGAGGCAGAAAGCTACGTCACACCACGGAACTCCCAACACCCGTACACTCTAGTACGACCAATATGATAGGGGCTTAAGCATACCTCATAATACGGCGTGAGAAGTCCGAACTATTTCGACAATGTGGCACCCCGAACTTATAGCATTATATGCATCAGCTCCGAATCATGTCTTGGGTCAATAGTTGGGTTTGCCCGGCTCCCATGTTTTGGTACCTTATGTTCCGCTATATCGGCTAAGGTAGCACTGGGAGAACTACTGCGATTGTGCCCCGGTTCTGCTAGGCTAAGCACCTCAGTAGACAAAGCTAAAACTGACTGTCATGATAAGGCGAGAGACTGGTCACTGTTCGAGAGGTTTTCGAGTCCCTAAAGACTTATGCCGCTTAGAGCGAGGAGTCGGCCCTGTCCGGCTTAAGGCGTGTATCGCGCTCCGAATTCGGCCTTCCGAATACTAGGGGCTTCGCCGAAATTTAAAATTATAGAATTCTATGGCTAAGTGAGAGTGATAACGCATTATAGTCCGATTGCCTTGTTCGTTGCACTGAGCACCTCCCTCAAAGGACCCAACAATGGGAACAAGAGTGCTCGGGTTTATCCCGAACACCCCAGCACTCATGGCATGGGGGCAGAAGCCGGCGACTAGCCATCTCTCAGATTTGATAAACAGCCGAACAGAAGGTAATATTTTAAATTCAAACAAGCGTTGCATAGCGCATATAAACAAGTTTTCATAAATACAGGATTACACGAGCGAGTTTACTCGAATATTATATCTTTCGTACACTCGTCCACTACAAGACGAGCGCACTTCAGGACACCCTCATAGTACATCTCGGGGTGGCGATGCTCCTTGCCCTGCGGCGGCCCTTCCTTCACCAGCTTCACGGCGTCCATCTTGGCCCATTGCACCTTCACACGGGCGAAAGCCTGGCGTGCACCTTCGATGCAGACGGACCGCTTGATAACTTCAAGCCGTGGGCAGGCATCCACAAGCCGCCTCACCAGGCCGAAGTAGCTGTTGGGAAGGGCATCGCCAGGCCACATCTGGACTATAAAGCCCCTCATGGCCTGTTCGGCCGCCTTGTGCAGCTCGACCAGTTGCTTCAGCTGGTCGCTCAGAGGCATCGGGTGTTCGGTGCCAGTATACTAAGACCAGAACAGATTCTCCATTGAGCTTCCCTCCTCGGCCTGGTAAAATTGTGCGGCATCCAACACACTGCGGGGCAAATATGTGAATGCTCCTGGAGAGCTCCAGATTCGGGTAAGTAACAAGTAATTCACTTTCACATGCTTGCTTTGCATATAGAATGCCTTACCCGTCGCTATCTTCTTCATCGCATTAATCTCCTGGAGGGCCTTTTGGGCTTCGGCCTTGGCACTCTTTGCGCCCTAGAGGGCCGCGACAAGCTCGGACTCTCGTGTCTTCAAGTCAAGCTCCAACGTCTCGTGCTTTGTCACGAGAGCATGGAGCTCTTGCTGCACCTCGCCCACCTGTGCCTCATGCCTTTCTTGGTCGAAGCGCTCCTTGGCCGCTTCGTTTTTGGCCATGGATAGCGCTTGCTTCAGGGTCGCCACCTTGGTCGTGGCCCCTGGCAAATTTACGATGATCCTGTCATTTTGCAATCGCATTCTTTTATATATATCCATAGACTAGGTACTAACTACCTTTGTTCTCCTTGAGCTGCCTCTTGGCAAGGCCGAGCTCATCCTTGGACCCTTTAAGGTCCTCCTTCAGTGCGGCGACCTCCGCAGTCAGTGCGACAGAGGCCAACAGCGAAGCCTGCATACGCATATAGACATACATATTAGACTCCTGCGATATTGTTTGATCCCCTATTCGGCTTTTCTTTTTGGACACCGAACGGAGCATCTGGGGCTACTGTCTATGCGGTAATATTTCTCCTATATTTCAAAAACTTACCTCAAAGCCGGTTAGAAGGCTGGCACAGGCTTCAGTCAGTCCGCTCTTGGCGGACTGAACCTTCTGGACCACCACACTCATAATAGTGCGGTGCTCTTCATCGATGGAAGCGCTGCGAAGCGCTCCCAGCAGATTGTCCGGTGCCTCTGGATGGACAGAGGTCACCGGCACAGGCGTTTTGCCCCATTTGGAAGGAGGTCGCCTGCCCGAGTCCGGAACCACTAGGGGTTCCGGTGCGGTGTTCGGCTGAGGGCCGAACTCGGAGCCCTCGGGAGCCTTGCTCCCTCTGTTCCCGGAGTCCGGAAGGTCGCCTTGAGGCGCTTCCGGGACTGTCTCCCCTCGGCCCGGTGCCACTTGAGACAATACCTCGGCGTTGTTCATAGGGCAAGGGGAGGTGGCGGTCGGAAGTGGATCGCTATCCATATCCGACGAGCCCAGGGAGCCGTCCGACGATACATTGATACGAGCTCGCGGAGGCCTGCATAGTCATAATTCGGCGTTAAGAGAGGCAGTGCGACAGAGG
This sequence comes from Triticum dicoccoides, assembly GCF_002162155.2. NCBI lineage: Eukaryota > Viridiplantae > Streptophyta > Magnoliopsida > Poales > Poaceae > Triticum > Triticum dicoccoides. The sequence goes on along the minus strand of NC_041382.1, from coordinate 135,969,834 downwards.
TATGCGATGAGTTATTCTGGCATCCCAATACTTACGACTTCGGCAGGGGCTTGGACCCGAGCAGCCACTCGTCTTCGCCTTCAGCGACAGTGGTGGAATAGTCCGGAAGGAGAGTTCTTCCCTTCTTGGACCCTTCGCCCCCCCCCTGGTTGGGGCGGCCTTCCTTTTCTTGTCTCCCCCAACTGAAGGGGGAGCGCCTTCTTCTTCCTCCTCCTCGTCTTCGGGGGAGGAGTGTGTCGCAGAGTTATCGGACAATGAGTCCGATAACACTTGGCGTCGCGAACTCTTTTAGGTTCCCTTGGCCTTCTTGGTCTTCTCCGGCACCTTATAAGGGGCCGGCTCCGTAAGGAGAGCATCCGCAGTGTCCTCGGGCAGAGGGGCCAGACAGTTAATCTGCCCCGACGTCTCCACCCAGTCCTGTCAAAGGTTTGGAGATCAGACCCCGCACATGATTAACTTAGGGGAAATAAAATATCCTACCGGATGTATGGAACTCACCGAATGTGCTCGGCGCTTCGCGCTTAGCCCGTGGTCCTCGGTGAGGGAGGGAGGGACCTCGGCGCCCTTGAACAGCACCTTCCAGACGTCCTTGTGCGTTGTGTCGACGAGCTCGCTCAGAGTCTGGTGCTGGGCCGGGTCAAACTCCCACAAGTTGAAATCCCATTGTTGACACGGGAGGATCCGACGGATGAGCATGACCTGGACTATGTTGACAAGCTTGAGCTTCTTGCCTGCCATATTCCGGATACATTTCTGGAGTTCGTCCAGCTCCACCGAAGGACCCAGGACATGCCCTTCTCTTTCCAGGAAGTGAGCCACGTGGGGATTCCAGATCGAAACTTGGGGGCAGCCACCCATTTGGCGTTGCGCGGCTCGGTGATGTAGAACCACGCTGATTGCCACCCCTTTATGGTCTCCATGAAGGAGCCTTCAAGCCATATAACATTGGGCATTTTGCCCACCATGGCTCCGCCACATTCTGCTTGTTGGCCGCCCACCACCTTCAGCTTGATATTAAAGGTCTTTAGCCACAGGCCAAAGTGGGGCCGGATGCAGTGGAAAGCCTCACACATGACGACGAACACCGAAATGTTGAGGACGAAGTTCAGGGCCAAATCATGGAAGTCCGGCCCGTAGTAGAACATGAGACCACGAATGAATGGATGGAGGGTAAACCCAGTCCGCGGAGGAAGTGGTGGAGGAAGACTACCCTCTCGTGAGGTTCAGGCGTGGGAACGATCTGTCCCACAGCGGGCAGCCGGTGCACGATGTTCGCAGCCAAGTATCCGGCCCCGCACAGCTTCTTGATGTGTCCCTCCGTAACGGAGGAAGCCATCCATTTGCCTCCCGCTCCGGACATGATTGGAGAAGGTTGAGGGGAAGGATGTAGGCTTGGGCGTTGGAGCTCGAGTGCACAAGAGAGGATGAGCAAGGAGGAAGAAGGCGTGGGTAGAAAAAGGTTGAACCTTGTCCCTTTATAAGGGTGGCCGAAACTATGTGCCCCCACTAGCCTGGTAAAACTCGCTTATCCCCCAAGTGCCGCAATCGATGGCACGGTTGGGTTACCCACGCCTGTATTGATGAGAATACCATAATAAGGGGGACACGATCTCTGCTTTGACGAGACGTGTCAAAAAACTGCCTCGCGTTATGTGCGGAGCTGGTTAAAGGAAACGGTTCGAATAATCACCGGGCCATGGCATGATGTCATGTTGCTGAAACAAGTCAGCAGATTAGATTTGTGGAAATATTATTCTCTCTATGGTGGCATGTGGAACTTATTTTGCAGGGTCGGACACTATCCTTGTATTCGAATTCTTCCATGGTGTATTCAGAGGAGGAACCCGCCTTGCAATGCCGAAGACAATACTGCACGCCGGACTCATCGTCATTGAAGGCTGGTTCAGGGGCTACTGAGGGAGTCCTGGATTAGGGGGTCTCCGGATAGCCGGACTGTTGGACTATGAAGATACAAGATTGAAGACTTCGCCTCGTATCCGGATGGGACTCTACTTGGCGTGGAAGGCAAGCTAGGCAGTACGGATATGGATATCTCCTCCTTTGTAACCGACCTTGTGTAACCCTAGCCCTTTCCGGTGTCTATATAAACCGGAGGGTTTTAGTCCGTAGGACGACATACAATCATACCATAGGCTAGCTTCTAGGGTTTAGCCTCTCCGATCTCGTGGTAGATCAACTCTTGTAATACTCATATCATCAAGAATAAATCAAGCAGGACGTAGGGTTTTACCTCCATCAAGAGGGCCCAAACCTGGGTAAAACATCATGTTCCCTGCCTCCTATTACCATCCGCCTTAGACGCACAGTTCGGTACCCCCTACCCAAGATCCACCGGTTTTGACACCGACACTCTCTGTTATGGTGTCGTGAAGATAATCTGTTCAAGCGCAACTATCAGGCTGCAAAGAACTCGGCCAAGGAAAACAAGATGTCTTTGGGATTAGACTTCAACCCAGGCCCCTCTACACCACGAGCTGACGGCACACGCGAAGCTGAACCCAATCTTATTGGGCCCTTCTACAACTTAGCAGGTCTCATCACTCACATTCAGGTTCAAGGGGCAGTCATGGACCACTCTGCAGATGACACTGATTCTGACGAAGCACCTGCACCACCGAAGCTTGTGAAGCAAAAGAAACCAAAGGATTCAAAGCCCTCTTCTGCACCAAAGGTCTCACGGGCGAAGCATCTGGCCACTGCACCTCCTGAAGTCAGTGTGCAGTCTGAAGATCTCTCACGCATCTCCAAGTCTGACAAGTTGAAAAAGACCATGCAACCCACTGGTCAAGCACTGACTCCTTCTGCTGTTTTGAGAAATGAGAATGACGTCATTGATCTGTCCAGCGATGATGATCTTGGCGATGACGCTCTAGAGCAATTGATAAAGAGCAAGAAAGAGGCGGAAATCTTCAATGATCTTCCTCTCTTTGATGTGGAGATCCTGTACAAGTTTGTTGATGAGTGGTTTAACATCCCAGATGTCAGTTTTGATGATCTTCAGCTTCCAATTGGCCTCAGCGTCTCCTTCCATGGAGCCATTGCTCCTGAGCTGGCTCTTGCTCAGAAAACTGTTGAGCTAAAGAATAAGATCGATTATGAAAAGGCTCAGTTCAAGAAGCACATGGCCAAGCTCAATGTTGAAGACATTCAGAACTTCAAGGACATGATGCATGAGCTCAAGGAGGCATTCCACAAGAAACGAGAAGAAGCAAAAGGTTCTCGTGACCGCATGAAGAATCTTGCTGCCAAATGTGTTCAAGGCTACAATGAAGCTAAAAAGCGCAAGGCTTTGGGGCGACCAGGCATCGACCCCAGAATGGCTGCCAAGAAGAAGAAGCCAGCTGTGGCCGAACCAGAAGCATCAAGGCAGGAAGAACCTTGCATTGTCTTCCCAGCCAGTATGACAGGCTCGAAGCCTAAGATCCCCACAGTGGCTTCAGAATTCAAGGAAACTAGAGTAGCTGAAGCCGAAGCCAGAAAGCGCAAGACCAAAGCCACCACTGATGATGCTCCCCCAACCAAGAAAAGAAAAACAAAGAAGAGAGACCGGGCTGCTTCCACAGAGCCCCTTGTTGTCGAGCCAATTTTTGTTGCTCATCCTTCCTCTGCACATCGAGAACGTCGTTTGGTAGTTCATGAGCCTGCTTTCACAGAGGCTCCTGAAGCTGAAGAGAATCCAGCTGTTGACCCCACCACAGCTGAAGACATTGGTCCTCACGACAATGTTGAAGATGATGAAGTCCTTCCTCGGATCGAGCACAATTTGGTATCATTGCCTGTTCTCACAAACAGCAAACTCATCAGCATTGGTCGTCCATCGACGCTAATTGCTCACGATGACTCATGGGCTGATCACCCTCAAGAATCCCCTCGTGCTGAAGAAACACCAGTCACTCCCCCACCACAGGTCACCACTCTGGTGATTGACAGTGAAGACTTTGAGGCCCAACCAACTCCATCTCCACAGGTGTCGCCAGCATTTCGCAGGCTTCGCAAAGGACCTAGGCCATAGGTCACATTGTCAAGTGTTCCCGAAGGAGAAGAGCGCCAATCCGTCTCACGCGAAGTCTTTCCTGAAGCCTCTCCTACTGTGAACATTCCTGAATCTGAAGCCAGACCGGCTGTAGATATTCCGGCTGCATCAGCCGATGAAGAAGAAGAACCACAAGATGAAGAAAGAGTTGCTACACCCCCGTCCAACCCTGAAGTTGTTCTCGAGGAGAATGTGTCTGACCCTCCAGTTCCTGAAGTGGAGGTTACCAATACTGAGGCGGCCACCAACATCAACACTGAAGCCAATGATGTTGTCATGGCTGAAGCTAATGTGGCGCCTGAAGCTAATGTGGTGCTAGATGATGCTGCACCTGAAGCCAATGCAGCACTAGAAGCAAATCCGCTGCCTGAAGCCAATGCCTCTACTCCTGTACCTCCTCCAAGGCCACACACCATCGAGCAAGCATATGATCCTGGACAGCTTGTTACCGTCCACTGGCCAATCCTGGTTCCTCCGCCTGCTCCCGGACCTCAGTTTGCCTATCATGTGGAGCATAGGCCTCGGGTCCAGAAGCCAAAGCCAAGGCTACCATGCTTTCCAGGTACTGCAACTTCACCAGGATCATTTAATCTGAATGGACTCAAGGCACACAACACATTCTTCAACAGTGCCAGGAACCCCTACACAAGGCCAAGAATCTCTTCAGACCGATTCTGGAGTTATCAGCAGCGAAGCTATTATTCATGCATCTTATACAATCAGGGACGCATCTTCCCTCACATGCATCTTGACTGTGAAGCCATTGCTCGACTGCCATGCCTTGAAGAAGCCCTTGACTGCTTCCGTGATGCGGGTCTGCTTAATTTTGTGACTGCAAAGGAACACTGGAATGAAGAGCTTCTGCTTCAATTCTATGCCACCCTCCACATTCGTGGATACAACAGGGATCCGAAGACTTGGATCCTTGAGTGGATGACAGGAGATGTTCATCATGAAGCTAAAGCTCAAGACATCATTGAGCTCACAGCCCTTCCCACTCCTGGTGAATACTATGAACCAGGTTGTCAACAACACCAGAATGCTTTGGAGAGCATTTTCCAGAAGCCAGAACCCAACATGAGTCAAATGCTGAGCATGATGAAGCCTTTGCCACGCGACATTGAATACCCAACTGAATTCTTTGTTGAAGACCTAGGGTATCTGCCCCGCACCATTTATCATATCATCAGAAAGACTCTTTGGCCTGTCAAAGGACATTCATCTGCAGTGAAGCTTGAAGGAGAAATGAAGACTTTGGTTTTCTATATCTTCAATTGCATAAGCTCCAGTGCTCAAGATTCTTCATCAGGCAGTTGGCTGCATCTGGCTCCGACATTTTTGGTCTAAAGTTCTACGCTCCATGGGTAATGCGCCTTATCAAGCTTCACTCTGCCTTCAACTATCAGCTGTCTGCGCGCAATCATCTTGTATTCTTGCCAGAGGTGGATCTGTCTATTGAAGCTATTTACCCAGAGCCTGCTAAGGATCCAATCTATCTTCACAACATTGATCGTCAAAGCTTCACCCAGCCCATTGAAGGAGTTCAGGCAGTCTCTCGTGTTTATCCCTTGGCTGGTAACACACGTGCCCCTCGCACCCAAACTGACGCCACTAGAAGCAACATTGCCCAAAGGCCTTGAAAGCGATCTTGTGTTCTCAATGACCGAGAGCTTCTCATCACGCTACATCAGAAACAGGATAAGCATCATGACTAGCTTAAGAGTTAGATGCAAAGCCTCTTGGTGAATGTCAATCGCACTTGCAATCTTGCCACCAAGAATGCCTTTGTTACACATGAAACCTGTCGAAGGTCCTGGAAGAGTTTGACTTTGCTCACTACTGAAGAAGATCTTCAAGACGATGGCTTCACAAAAAGATTCAAGTTTGACTCCACTCCTCCAAGGAATGCTCACTTGTGTCGGACTCCCTCCCTTCAAGACTCTGACTATTCTTCCTCAGCTGCCATGGTGAATGCCAGAGTTATCGATGATCAAGATGATGCCACTTCACCACCTCCACCTTCAGTGCGTCTCGACACTGCACCAAGTTCTTCTGCACCACTGGACCTCAACGACGACCCTGCTGCTTCGTCTGCACCTCATGGTAACGAGTAGAAGCGCTATGTCTTCAAACCTTTTTGGTCATTACTGACAAAAGGGGGAGAAGCATATGAGTTGATAGTCTTCAAGCGGGTCCATATGGGTGGTTGCTTTACTTTTTGCTACTTTTGCCAAGTGCTTACAACTCTCGCTTTTGAAACATTTGGTTCGTTTTGAGTTGTAATACTTAAACTTGATGGTCGTCTGCTACCTTTTTCGACACTATGTGATGCGATGATAAATTCCGCATATGCGATGATAAATTCCGCACGGAGTCATTTTGCAGATGTCCATTTTTCATTATGCATGTCATTATCTTCATTATATCATTTCATGCATGATGAATTGTCTTCATAAGTAGAAGAGGAGCTCCGCAAGTACAACCTGCCATGTGCATTTGCATTCAAAAGCAAAATACTTACATGCACATCTTCAGGTGGAGCCTTTCTGCTACTTACGAAGACAATACTTAATACCTTTACAATTTCACATATTTCTATCCCTGTTGAAAACTTCAACCAGTTTGTCATCAATCACCAAAAAAGGGGAGATTGTAAGTGCATCTATTTCCACCCCTAGTTGGTTTTGGAGTATTGACGACAAACCTGGTTGAAGGACTAATGTATTTGTGAGAATTGCATGATAACACAGGTAGAAGTCCCTCATTGATTCGGTTTTCCTACCGGAGATGACCCCTAAAAATGTATGAAGACATTGAAGTCAAAGGTGGTATGTGAAGACATTCACATTGAAGACTATGACAAGAGAAGACATCACATGAAGACTATGGAGCGCGAAGACTTAGTTGTTTCGTCGTTCTTTTTCTTCTTTGTTGAGTCATAGGAACCAACGTACTGTTAAGTGGGGTCCAAGTGAACTAGTCAGAATGACTGAAGTGATGCTTAACCAAAATCCTATGTCTTCGAGCAAAGACAATGAGAGCAAATCTTATCCAGAGCTGGATAAGTCAGCTTTGCTTGTAGCTCAAGTAAAGTTACCGTGTGTGTTTGAAATCTGACCGATGGAACACGTGTCAGTTCCTTAGTGACCCAGGGTCATTTCGGACAAATCAAGTCGGGTTGTATAGTGGCTATAAATAGCCCACCCCCTACACCTTAAATTGGCCGGCTGCTCAGAGTTAGTGCACGACTTTTGTCATTTGAGAGTAACCCACCTCAAAGCCTTTGAGAGAGAAATCCTTGCGAGGACAAAGCCCTAAACACCCAGAGCCAAAGAGTATTAGGCATCACTTAAGTCTTCTTGTCTGTCTGATCTGAAGACTTATTACACTTGAGGACTGTGAATCCTCCAGCCGGTTAGGCGTCGCGTTCTGAGCATCCAAGAGTCATTGTGGATCGCCGGTGAACGAAGTCTGTGAAGGTTTGGAAGTCTACCTTGAAGACTTACCAGAGTAATTGGGTGAGGACTGGGTGTCCTTAGCTCAAGGGGAATAAGGTGAAGACGCGGTCTTCTGAATTGAATCTCAGCCTCCCTAACCAGATGTACGGTTGTCACAGCAACTGGAACTGGTCCAACAAATCATTGTCTGCAACGAGCCACTGGTTCTATACTTTCCATATCTTTATTTACTGTTAGTCCTTGTGAAGTCATTGCATGTTTGCATTATCTTTTGTCTTCACTGAGTGACTGCTTGCTCTGATTGGCTTCATACTATCTTCCATCCTGATCTATACTACCTAGCTGCTACTAGTCTTTGTGCCTTCATTTCATTGAATACTTGACTATGGCTTGCTTAGTGTAGTCTACCTTCCACTGCATGGTAATAGGTTTGTTTCTATCGTTTGTCTTTGAAACTTCCATGTTTTGAAGACTTTCATAAAATCGCCTATTCACCCCCCTCTAGTCGATCACTAGCACTTTCAACCACCGCTGGACTTATGAAGAGTTTTTGGTCCGGAGCGGAAGTAGCCACGGAAGTAGCCGCGGTAGTACCGCTCAAGCGGTAGTACCACTCCCACGAGCGGTAGTACCGCTACAGCTTTTAAGAGGACACCAAAACTGACACAACTTCTGCAAACGGACTCTGAATTCAACGAAACCAAGTTTGTTGGAAAGCTAGTGACAAGGGCTACACAATCTTGGTAGAAATAACAATAAGAAGCAAATGAGAAAATGACCATAAGAATATGGTGAGAACCCTTCCTTATATAAGACCGGTAAAACCTCCAACACCGAAAGCATCATAGAAGATGCATGCGAACTCCATTTTCGATGAACTCAAGATTGTCATCAAGATGACCATAAGCTCTAAGACTCATAAGGAGAACCAAACAAGAACCAAGAAAGATGATGCAAGGATGCAATGGTTTGAGCTCTCTACGATATGATCAAGCTACTCATCGAGAGCCCCCATTGATAGTACGGCAATCGATCCTATAACCCGGTCTCCCAACTACCATCATGAGACTGGTAAAATAGAAAACCTATCAAGGGAAAACCTTTGCCTTGCACATGGTCCACTTGAGCTAGATGATGACGATCTTGACTCCCTCAAGTTGGACCACCTTTCTTGATTGCATTGGCTCGATGAAGACTAGTTGATTGCTCCCCCATACTCCACTATGGGTGAGACACTCTTCCGCACATCTTCACAAGTCCATTGTCACCACAATGGACGGCAAGCTTCAAGCATTTGATCTCTTCATGATGCTTCACTTGAATTTGCACACAGCAACCTAACCCCACAAAGAACTCTCACGAAGATCATGGGTTAGTACACAAAGCATAATTGACAATGCTTACCATACCATGGGATCGCTTGATCCCTCTTGGTACATCTTCTACGATTTGTGTGTTGATCAACTTGATTCACTCTTTTACTTAGTCTTGATCGACCTCTCACAAGACCAATCTTTAGGTAATTCCTTGAATAGCACCTTGGTCATCACAAACTCTCGTTGAAACCATCAAATGTACTCTAAGAAAAGCCTATGGACAAAACCTTCAAATATGACTCAAGGCAACCATTAGTCCACAGAGATTGTCTAATCACAGGACAAAACCAAACATGGGGGAACCGCATGTTCTTTCAGTTAGGATGTGTGCCTAATCATAGGACATTTGAGGATTCCAATATATTTATCTCACACCGCAACTTGCAAAACCTTTTCTCATCCAAGGGCTTTGTGAAGATATCTGCCAGTTGCTCTTCAGTGTTGACGTGAACGATATCAATATCTTCCTTCATGACATGATCTCTAAGAAAGTGATGATGAATTTCAATGTGCTTTGTCTTCAGGTGTTGAACTGGGTTGTTGGCAATCTTGATGGCGCTTTCATTGTCGCAGTAGAGTGGTACTTGCTTCATACGTATTCCATAGTATTTGAGTGTTTGCTTCATCCATAGAAGCTAAGCGCAGCAAGATCTAGCAGCAATGTATTCAAATTCAGCAGTGGAGAGAGATACATAGTTCTACTTCTTTGAAGACCAACAAACAAGTGATCATCCCAGAAAGTGACATGTGCTTGTTGTAGACTTGCAATCCACCTTGTCACCGGAATAATCAGCATCCGAGAATCCAACTAGATCAAACTCTGAGCCCCTTGGATACCATAATCCTAGTGTTGGGGTGTAAGCCAAATATCGAAGAATTCGCTTCACAGCTAAGTGATGCAATTCCTTTGGTGCCGCTTGGAATCGGGCACACATGCAAACACTAAGCATGATATCTGGCCTAGATGCACATAAATAAAGTAAAGAAACAATCATGGAGTGGTATACCTTTTGATCGAACTCTTTACCATTGGCGTCAGGACCCAGATGACTTTTGGTTGGCATTGGCGTCGTGTAACCTTTGCAGTCTTGCATTCCAAACTTCTTCAGGAAGTCTTTGAGGTATTTCTCTTGAGATATGAAGATGCCGTTGCTTTGCTGACGTATTTGAAGACCAAGGAAGAACTTCAGCTCACCCATCATGGACATCTGATATTGCTCTTGCATCATGTGTCCAAACTCATCACTGTATTTTTGATTAGTGCAACCGAAGATAATGTCATCCACATATATTTGGCACACAAACAGTTCCCTATCATATGTCTTCGTGAAGAGTGTGGGATCCAGGGAACCAGGTTTGAAGCCTTTGCTCTTCAGGAAGTCTTTGAGTGTGTCATACCAAGCACGAGGGGCTTGTTTGAGGCCATACAGTGCCTTATTGAGCTTGTATACCATATCAGGGTGTTTTGGATCTTCAAAGCCAGGCGGTTGTGCAACATACACTTCTTCTTAAATCGTGCCATTGAGAAAGGCGTTCTTCACATCCATTTGATACAGAAGGATGTTACGATGATTTGTGTAAGCTAGCAGTATGCGAATGGCTTCAAGCCTAGCCACAGGAGCAAATGTTTCATCGAAGTCAATCCCTTCAACTTGAGTGTATCCTTGAGCAACGAGACGGGCCTTGTTTCTGATAGCTTGACCATGCTCATCTTGCTTGTTGCGATATATCCATTTAGTGCCTATGATATTGTGTTTACGAGGATTAGGACGCTTGACCAGTTCCCACACATTGTTCAGCTCGAACTGTTGAAGCTCTTCTTGCATAGCTTGAATCCATTCAGGTTCCATGAAGGCTTCAGCAACTTTCTTGGGTTCAGATATTGAGACAAATGCAAAGTGCCCATAGAAATTTGCTAGTTGTGTAGCTCTTGAACGAGTGAGTGGACGAGGTGCATTGGCTATCAATTATCTTCTCAATCTGTACTTCATTTGCAACACGAGGATGAACTGGACGAAGATTTTTCCCTTGCTGATCATTGTCATCATTACGAGGATTGTCTTCAGGTCGATTAGGTGCAGAAATGATAAGTTCCTCTCCAGCCTGAGCTTCAGACGTTATGATTTATCCCGTTCCCATAAGCTTGCTAGATTCACTAGGTGGAATTTCATCTAGCACATTTGGCAGGTGCTCTCTTTGCGAGCCGTTAGTCTCATCGAACCGCACATCCACAGTTTCAACCACTTTATAGTGAAAGAGGTTGAAGACTCTATAGGAGTGTGAATCCTTTCCGTAACCAAGCATAAAACCTTCATGTGCTTTCGGTGCAAATTTTGAAGTGTGATGTGGATCCTTGATCCAGCACCTAGCACCAAATACTCTAAAGTAACTGACATTTGGCTTCTTACCAGTAAGGAGTTCATAGGATGTCTTCTTCAGAAGCTTGTGAAGATAAACACGGTTGATGACATGGCATGCAGTATCAATAGCTTCAGGACAGAACTTTCTTGGAGTCTTGTATTCATCAAGCATTGTCCTAGCCATCTCAATGAGTGTTCTGTTCTTGCGTTCCACGATGCCATTCTGTTGCAGCGTGTACGGAGCTGAGAACTCATGAGTGATGCCCAAGGTATCAAGATAAGTGTCGAGGCCGGTGTTCTTGAATTTTGTGCCATTGTCACTTCTGATGTGCTTGATCTTGATGCCATAGTTGTTCACGGCATGATTGGTGAAGTGTCTAAAGACATCCTGTACTTCATTCTTGTAGAGGTTTATGTGCACCCATGTATATCTTGAATAATCATCAACAATGACAAAGCCATAGAGACAAGCAGTAGTAGTGAGAGTAGAGTAGTGAGTAGGGCCAAATAGGTCCATATGTAGCAGTTCGAAGGGTTGAGTTGTTGTCATGATTGTCTTCGAGGGATGCTTGGCCCTCGTCATCTTTCCAGCTTCGCAGGCACCACATAGGTGATCCTTCTTGAACTTGACACCCTCGATGCCTATGACGTGCTTCTTCTTTGCGAGAGTATGCAAGTTCCTCATGCCAGCATACCCTAGCCTCCGATGCCAGTGAAGGAAATATGCCCTAGAGGCAATAATAAAGTTATTATTTATTTCCTTATATCATGATAAATGTTTATTATTCATGCTAGAATTGTATTAACCGGAAACATAATACATGTGTGAATACATAGACAAACATATTGTCACTGGTATGCCTCTACTTGACTAGCTCATTGATCAAAGATGGTTATGTTTCCTAACCATAGACATGAGTTGTCATTTGATTAATGGGGTCACATCATTGGGAGAATGATGTGATTGACTTGACCCATTCCGTTAGCTTAGCACACGATCGTTTAGTATTCTTCTATTGCTTTCTTCATGTGTCGGGTGGTTGGTGCGACATATGCCAACGGGTGGCTTATCATTGTGGGAGCCACTAAAACATCGCCAGTGCCTGGAAACGGGATAAGGTGAAGACATGCACGCCGGCGAATCTTACCCAGCTTCGGGGCTCTCCATGGAGATAACACCCCTACTGCTGCTCTGTGAGGTCTCCCCATGGTCACTAGATCAACAAGTTGCTACAAGAGGCTCCTTGAGCTGTTCGGTGAAAGGATGAAGAAGGGCAAGGCTAGCTTGCCTCTCCTCTCGATGTGGTGTCTAGAACTACTGAAAAAGGAATCCCCCTGCATGGGTGCTGTGGGAGTCCTGGATTCGGGGTCTCTGGACAGCCGGACTATCTCCATTGGCCAGACAGTTAGACTATGAAGATACAAGATTGAAGACTTTGTCTCGTGTCCGAATGGGACTCTACTTGGCGTGGAAGGCAAGCTAGGCAATACGTATATGGATATCTCCTCCTTTGTAACCGACCTTGTGTAACCCTAACCTCTCCAGTGTCTATATAAACCGAAGGGTTTTAGTCCGTAGAACAACAATCACAACATACAATCATACCATAGGCTAGCTTCTAGGGTTTAGCCTCTCTGATCTCGTGGTAGATCTACTCTTGTACTACCCATATCATCAATATTAATCAAGCAGGACGTAGGGTTTTACCTCCATCAAGAGGGCCCGAACCTGGGTAAAACATCGTGTCCCCTACCTCCTGTTACCATCCGGCCTAGACGCACAGTTCGGGACCCCCTACCCGAGATCCGCTGGTTTTGACACCGACATTGGTGCTTTCATTGAGAGTTCCGCTGTGTCGTCGCCACCAGGAAGGATGTCTCATCCCGTATTTAAAGACGGCACTATCGCTGAGGGAGCTTTGGCTATCGGCCAAACTCTCCGGCCAGATGGTTTTCTTATGACCGCTTGTTCAGCCGCTGCGCTAACGATGACTTCTCTGGTTATCGAAAGCAATCTTCACGTCAACTAGGAACTCGCCGAGCAGTTAGATCCAATGGAGCTCTCTTCCCTGAATGAGCTCTTGGATCGCATCGCCGCCCTGGGAGTTGCTACAGACTACGATCAGATTGGGCCTAAACCCGATCTGAGAGAGATTAACTCTCCCCAGGTCACCCATCACGTTGCAGTGGTGGAGGAACAATGCGGCAACCCTTCATCTATCTTAAGGACTAGCTATGTCCGGATTCCCGATCCCTCCAAGCCAGATACCCGCGGAGGGGAGGACATCACTCAAGGCCTGAACCTAGAATCCGGCAGCAGGCTAGATTTATCGGAAAACATCCAAGAATCCAAACTTTCGAGTTCGGAAACTCCTTGGCCCCTGAGTCTCAGATCGGGTGAGGATTCGGATTCAATTCCACCCACCCACCCAAACATACGCGATCTATCCCAAATTAGGTAAGAGCCCAAAGAAACAGTACACCATTACTGGGCCAGATTCCTCCTAGTCATGAACAGGATAAAGGACTGCCGTGAGGAAGACGCAATTTCATTCTTCTGCAATAGTTGCACGGACAAGGGAATCCTCAATGCCATAAGTCACCGCGGAATTACATGCTTTGCCGACTTGGTGTCCATAGTACGAAAGTACTGTGCGATGGAAAGCACCTGGAAAACCGAAATAAAATGTTGGGATAATCCGGCCCTGAATACAAACCCAGTTCGAAATAAAAGGGTGCATTATCACAATACACCTGGGTTAACTACCAAAAAGCAAAAGTCCACTACAGGGCAAGGAACCGTACTGGAGGGATGGCTCAATGGACCCTACAAAATTCATAGTACAGCGGATGCAATACCAACGCACTGCCTTAGAGCATGTTGGATACTCCGGCAGGTGGCCAAAAGTGGTGAGGATCTACTCCTCCCAAAAACCACAGAGCACCATCCTGTGGACAACAATACGGTGTTAACGGTCTTTGAGACCTTCGCGTCAAATAACAGACGCAAGCGATCACTCCGTAGCATGGCCGAAATCTGCCACATAGCAGAAATAAATCCTTGGAGTGAAACGGCTATTACCTTCAATGACAGTGATGAACCCAAATTCCGAATAGCCCGAGCACCAGCCGCACTGGTCCTCAGTCCAATCGTGGACGGCTTTCGAGTCACCAAGGTACTCATGGACAGCGGCAGCGGATTAAACCTCATCTATGAGGAAACTCTTCAAAAGATGGAAATAGACTGGAGCCGCATTTAGCAAAGTAGCACAACCTTTAGAGGAATCATCCCCAGTCGGGAAGCACGCTGTGCTGGGAAAATCACACTAGATGTGGTATTCGGCACGCCGGATAATTACAGGTCCGAAGAAATTACATTCCAAGTGGCCCCGTTCAGCAGCAGATACCACACTCTACTGGGGCGGGAGGCGTTTACAATCTTCCAAGCCATACCCCGTTACGGGTACATGAAGCTCAAAATGCCCGGGCCCAACGGAATCATCACTCTTGCTAGTGATCCGGACATAGCACTCCGCGCCGGAAATAAGACAGCCGCACTGACCCTCGAGGCACTATCCGAAGCCCTAGCGCCCGAGGAACTAACTGCGCTGCGCTCCATGGTGAACAGGGACTATGTGATACCCGATAAAAGATCCAAGTCCACCTCCTTTAAACCAGCGGATGAAATAGCCAAATTCCAAGTCCATCCAACGGACCCTACAGAAACAGCTTCCATCGGGGCACAATTAAACCCTGATGTCGACGCCGCGCTGCGAGAGTTCCTACGCGAGAACTGGGACATTTTTTCCTGGCACCCTTCAGACATGCCAGGAATTCCACACAGGCTAGCTAAGCATAGCCTAAATATCCTAAAAGGATTCAAGCCAGTCAAGCAGGCTCTTCCACGTTTCTCCGAGCCTAAGAGACAAGCCATGCGAGAGGAACTAGCCAAGCTATTGGAGGCCGGATTCATCAGAGACATAAAACATCCGGAGTGGCTAGCAAACCTGGTGATGGTACCAAAGAAGGACAAATCCTGGCGCTTGTGCGTCGATTTTAAGGACCTTAACAAGGCCTGCCCAAAGGATCCCTTCCCCCTCCCCCGCATCGATCAAATCATCGATGCAACCACAGGACATGATTCATTGTGTTTCCTCGACGCATACTCCAGCTACCATCAAATTAAAATGGTGTTGCCAGACCAAGCCGCAACGGCATTCATCACACCACACGGCCCATTCTGCTTCAACACAATGCCCTTCGGGCTCAAAAACGCCAGCGCAACGTATCAGCGCATGATTCAGACATGTCTGGCAAACCAGATCGGCAAAACAGTGGAGGCATATGTGGTTGACGTGGTCGTTAAAACCAAGCATGCCAAAACTCTAGTAGACGACTTGAGGCTCACATTCAACAACCTCCGAACATATGACATCAAGCTCAATCCGAAAAAATGCGTTTTCGGCGTACCAGCTGGAAATCTCTTGGGATTCATTGTCTCCAGTAGAGGTATTGAAGCTAATCCGGCCAAAATCCGAGCGTTGTCACAGTTGGCGACCCCAACAGACCTCAAACAAATACAAAAATTGACTGGATCTGTGGCGGCTCTAAGCCGCTTTATCTCCCGCTTGGGAGAAAAGGCATTACCCCTTTATCGCCTCCTCCGGCACACCGAACACTTCGAGTGGACGGATGCCGCCTCGGCTGGACTCAACGAAATAAAAGCCATATTGGCAACAAGCCCAGTCCTGGCCGCGCCAAACATTGGTGAACCAATGCTATTATACATTGCGGCAACTCATCAAGTAGTAAGCGCAGTGCTCGTCGTCGAGCGAGAAGCGGACGGACACAAATTCCCCCTTCAAAAGCCGGTTTACTATGTGTCCACTGTCCTTACTCCATGCAAATTACGGTACCCGCATTATCAAAAGATAGCGTACGCGGTATTTATGGCATCCCAGAAGTTGCGACACTACTTTCAAGAGTGTTCGATAATGGTAGCCTTGGAAGTACCACTTAACGATATTATAAACAACCGCGACGCGATGGGCCGGATTGCCAAATGGGCCATTGAGCTCCTCCCGTTCGACATAACTTACAAGCCACGACGAGCTATCAAGTCGCAAGTTTTGGCTGACTTCGTCGCTGAGTGGACGGAAGCCGAACTCCCTAAAGAGTACGGCACATATTCAAACAGGATCATGCACTTCGACGGCTCCAAAATGTTGGCTGGTCTAGGGGATGGCGTCGTTTTGACATCCCCAATAGGAGATACCGTTCAATACGTACTACAGATAATGTATACGGACTCCAACAACGCAGCCGAATATGAGGCCCTTCTACATGGTCTCCGCATGGCAGTATCCATGGGCATTCTACGCCTAGAGGTGCCTGGGGATTCAAACCTCGCGATATCCCAGATAAATGGAGACTTCGATGCCAAGGATCCGAAAATGGTAGCTTATCGCAATGCCGTCATAAAAATGTCAGCTCGGTTTGAGGGGCTCGAATTTCACCATGTGGCTCGGGAAAACAATCAGGCGGCGGATATCCTCGCCCGCATCGGCGCAAAACGCGACGCGGTCCCTCCCAACATATTTCTGGAACGGCTCTTCAAGCCATCCATAGCATGGGAGGGGGACACCGGTAAAAATAGTCTGGACCTGGCCAAAATACCCGATACCGAACTCTCTGACACAATCGGAGGCTCCGCCACCAGAAATAACACAATCAGCCCACGAAATAATGGCCATTATCGCCCCGTGGACAGAACCATTCCTGGCCTACCTAACTAGACAGGAACTTCTGGAGGACCAAAATGAGGCATGCTGCATAGTGCGGCGATCCAAGGCCTACAGGGTCCATGAGGGAGAATTGTACAAAAAAAGCGCTACCGGAGTCCTTCAAAGGTGCATCTCCAAAGAGGAAGGACGGAACCTTTTGGCAGAAATTCACGCCGGATTCGGCGGTCATCACGCCGCAGCCCGGGCTCTTGTAAGCAAGGCCTTCCGTACAGGATTCTATTGGCCAACGGCCCGGGCAGATGCACATGACTTGGTCCAACGTTGCGTCAGTTGCCAGCTCTTTGCAAATCAAAGCCACATGCCACCCACTGCCCTCCAAACAATCCCCATTACATGGCCCTTCGCGGTCTGGGGGCTTGACATGGTCGGACCCCTTAAAGGGGGGAACCCACAAGAAAAATACTTATTGGTCATGGTGGATAAATTCACCAAATGGATAGAGGCTAAACCTGTTAAAACAGCCGAATCCGGACCGGTGATAGATTTCATATCCGGGGTTGTACACCGTTACGGCATCCCCCACAGCATCATCACTGATAACGGCACGAACTTCACGGCCGACGAGGTAAAACTCTGGTGTAGCAAAATGGGCATCAAGCTCGATTATGCTTCAGTCTATCACCCACAAACCAATGGTCAAGTCGAACGAGCAAATGGTCTTATAATGAGCGGCATTAAACCCAGATTAGTGTGCTCCTTAACAGAGTCTGACACGCACTGGGTAGAGGAGCCCGACTCTGTACTCTGGGGGCTGCGTACCACGCCGAATCGTAGTACTGGATATACACCATTTTTATGGTGTACGGCGCAGAGGCAATCCTGCCCTGTGACATAATTCATGACTCACCTTGAGTGCACATGTACGAAGAAAGAGAAGCCGAGCTCGATCGGCAGGATAGTCTGGACACCTTGGAGGAAGAGTGCGACGTCGCCAAAGCCCGTTCCGCATTTTACCAGCAACAGGCTCGCAGATACCAAAGCAAAGAAGTACGGGCCAAAACTTATAACGTTGGCGAACTAGTTCTACGGCTGCCGGATAAGAAAAAGAACAAGCTCGAGCCCAAATGGGAAAGTCCCTTCATTATCGACCAAGTTCTGACCTGTGGAGCGTACTGACTACGGGATGCATCGACTAGTCGACTCCAGCCGAACCCATGGAACGCAGCAAGGCTCCGAAGATTCTACGCCTAGCACCGGACTTTATGTTAGTCCCCTCCCTTTGTCCATTTTCTGCATATGCATCATCTGTCTTGTTGCCCTTTCTTTCTTTTATTTCTCTAGGCCTTCAAGGGTCACCTTGTGCCTCACTAATACATCACAGATGCGCTAGCCGCACTCTTCATACCTGGGGGCTTCTATCACAGAAGCTTTAACTATTTCCCTTGGCCTCACGCCCAACACATGTGTTATACTTCCGCATGTACCTTTTTTCACCATTATATGCATCGATATGACTTAAGTTTTGGCCAAGCTGGGTTGCCTGGCTCTTGTATTTATGCCCTACGTTCCTGTTAATTTGGCTAGGGCATAAGGGGAGCACATCTGTGATTGTTACCGCCGGGTCAGCTGGACGTGTACCTCAGACTGGGTGAAGCCGAAAGCTAGCGTTCTTAAGGGAATATTCGGTCGGTGAACAAAAGATGACTTTTATTATTCATATCTGCCCCCAGATGATTTTTCTGTGCTTCTTATCGCAGTCCGGACATGCACTTTAGGGCATGCTTACCCAGGGAAAGGAACCCTTAACGGAACTATTCTCCCTGGAAGATGTTTCTTACTACCCATGTAATATAACATAACTAGTTGGGAACTTGTCTGATAAAGCACTAATGACCCCTACGCCTGGTCTCCACGCATGCCCCGGTTCTAACATAACCGAGAGGGTATTCGGATACACTCCGGACTTTCGAGCCCCGAGGTTGAAGCGAAAAGGTCCGCCACGACAAACGATCTACAATCCGGCCAGAAGGCATTATACATGTCACTTTAAAATTACATAGTCAATTTGACTGGTTGAATTCCTCTTCAATACCATCTAATAGGTTGTCTAGTCTACAGTCCTATTGGGAATACTTTGCGGCCAATTCTACTTGGCCGTACACTAAGCTCACAGGGATCTCCTTCCCATCAGGCCCCACTAGTCCAGCTTCGGCCATGTGGTTCGGGTCAGCCTTCGTGTACCACGTCTTTACCATTGCCCAGGCTTCCCTAGCGCCCTGACGGCAGGCCGATATCTTCCATAATCGGAAGCGCCACCGTGCTCCCTTCAGCTTTTCTACAAGCTCTCCAAGGCCTTCGGGTATGGAGACGGATGGCCACAAGGCCTGGGCGACGCCTTGCATCACCTGCCGAACTCGTTTGTGCAGCTGTGAGAGCTCGGGAAGAAGATCACCCGTTGAACCGGGCATCTCCTCGGCAGGACGACTTGGTAGCATACCTACAGACATAACTCTGTCAGCCAGCTTCCTCGCTGAACTCTTTTTCAAAGTTCGTTCAAGCACTTACTAAATATGCCGCGTCGAAGCCGCCGATTCTCCTTAACAGTGTCCGACAGTTGGGCCCGAACATCTTTTAGTTCCACGCCCAGCTTGGTGTTGGCATCTAGGAGATCATTCTTCTCCTGCCTCACCCTCGTAAGCATGCTCTCACTGGCCATCAGCTCGCGTATGAGCTGTTGCTTATCCGGATTCACTCCAGCGTCATCTACAATTTTATCATCAGATCTGCATATACGCCGCATTCTAATATGATACTTATCATTCGAAGGATATGTTACCAGAGGGGGTCTCTTTGGGCTCCCCTGCTGCGGCCAGTGCGGCCTGAAGTTGGGCTTTGCACTCTTCCAGCTCCTGGGACAGTTGAGTATTCTTTTCTGTAAGAACCTGCATAACAAATGATCCTTAAATCAGTTATCCTAACTGTTTCAAGTCTCAGGGGCTACTGATATATATAATCATCAAATTTTCTCACCCGTATGTCTTTTATATACTGCTCCGTGGCTCTGGCTAGACCATTTTGAGCGGCACGGAGGTGCGCGTCTCCTGAATTGAAGGCATCCAATGCCTCTTGGGAGAAAAAGCGTCATGAAGAACAGTCCAACGACGCCTATGGTTCATGGCACTTTCCACCTCGGAATGGGTGGCGGATAGTTTATCCGCATCCTCTATCGGAGGAGCACCCGGCGCACGCCTTGTATTTGTTCCCGCCTCCGAATCCGGCCTTGGAGCTTGGCTTGTGGAGGCGTGATTGGTAGCCTCTCCGGGTATAGTCCGGCGAGCGCTCTTTTTCCTGAAAAGAAGGCGTGGGCGTTAATATGCCTCTGAGAATAATGTCTTGCAATAAAGACTGCGCACCGTACCGCTGCGCCGGTGTCTCAATTCGGACTGCAGATCTTTTCAGCCTGCCTGGCCTCGCGGCCCCTTGTTGGCTAGTTGCCACAGGCTCGGCCTTCTGCCCCGAGGACCTCCCCTGCAAAACATGACTGTTATACGGCAATCAAAAAAGCGCAAGGATGGATCCCTTTTTAAGTGCTGGGACTTCGGTCTCAGTCACCTGTGAGGCTGGAACTAGCCCAGGGTAATCGGCCGTAATGGCCACCAAAGCATTGTCATTACTCGATTGGTAAAATACCCCATCAATCAGCTCCACAGATATGTCCAGATCCTCCTGGGAGGCCGGATCAAGGGACCATCCAGGGTCCTCGGGTTGTGGAGGAGGGCTGTTTATCTCCTTTACAGCCTGGCAGCGCTCCTGTGATGAAATCCCTAGAATGAATACTTAACTACGGGAATACGAAATGGATGGGCGATAAAAAGTCTCCGCTTACCTAGCTCGGAGGGTTGTACATAGAAAATCCGCCCTGTGGGTTGACACGAAGGAATTCCTCCTCTTCTCCCTTGTACAAAGTGGATAAGATCTTTATTAGATCAGCAGCCGATCACGGCCCTTTGCGGACGTGGCGGGTGGCGTCATCCTCCCCGTTGAAATCCCACATGGGGTGGCCTCTATACTGAAGCGGATGCACCCCCCGCATGATACATGTGGCCATGACCTTGATCATGGTCAATCTGGATCGAGCTAAAAAACTTATCCGGCTCATCAGGTAAAGAATGTCCCTGTCATCTTCCTCCAGGGGGCTCCATGGACGCCAGCTCCGGCACTTCTTCAAAGGGGCGTTGTCGAACTCAGGAAGGCCGATCCGAATAGGATCCGGGAGGGGGACGTCTTCTATATAAAACCATTCTGAAGGCCAGTCTTCGGACGTCTTCTTTGGGGTTCCGGACAGGTGTCCGGTCCCGGCGACACGCCACACTTCGGCTCCGCCCACTTGATATATTGACCCCTTCTGAGAATGGGGCACAAGGCAGAACAACTTCTTCCACAGAGCGAAATGAGCTTCACAGCCCAAAAACAAGTCGCAAAGGGCTACGAATCCCGCGATATGCAGCAGGAAGGCAGGCGTAAGATTGTGCAACTAGAGGCCGTAGAACTCTAGGAGCCCTCGGAGAAACGGATGAATTGGAAACCCGAGCCCTCTTACCAAATAAGGGACAAGGAAAACCAGCTCTCCCTTGGAGGGATTGGGAAGGGTCTCCGCTTGCTCCCCGCCATTATAGGTGGCAAGCCCGGCTCGAACCAGGACCAGGTACGCTGGGGGAAGAAATCCCTTGGACTGAAGCATCACTAATTTGATGTGCGGGACAGAACATCTCTCCCAATCTCCAGGCTTGGAGCTAGGGGTGCGAGAGGAGGAGCTGCGTCGACCGGCCATGATGGAATGGATCTCTGTCGGGTGCGCTCCGATGAAGGCTCGCCAAGGGAGGATGGTGTGATTTGGATCTGAATCCTCGTCTTCTTAAATAGGCGGCTCATTCACACAGCTAGGGGGGTAAATGTGAAAACACCCTGGCTCTTCACATTCGCTCGACATGTGGAAAGTGGCCATTATTGGGTGTAGAAGCCAAGGAGTACAAACCTTCACAAAAAACCGGACATTATTTCGACAGGTACACATAATTTGGAGAGGAACCCGCCTTGCAATGCCGAAGACAATACTGCGCGCCGGACTCATCATCATTGAAGCCTGGTTCGGGGGCTACTGTGGGAGTCCTGTATTCGGGGTCTCCGGACAGCCGGACTATCGCCATTGGCAGGATTGTTAGACTATGAAGATACAAGATTGAAGACTTCGTCTCGTGTCCGGATGGGACTCTACCTGGCGTGGAAGGCAAGCTAGGCAATACGTATATGGATATCTCCTCCTTTGTAACCGACCTTGTGTAACCCTAACCCTCTCCGGTGTCTATATAAACCGAAGGGTTTTAGTCCGTAGAACAACAATCACAACATACAATCATAACATAGGCTAGCTTCTAGGGTTTAGCCTCTCTGATCTCGTGGTAGATCTACTCTTGTACTACCTGTCGTGGAATTGTCACGGCAGATGTCCTTAGTGTCAGGACTTAGTCGCGAGGCCAACGCATCTATGTGGTATCTTGAGAGGGGTTGAGCGGAATCGAGAGACGCAACACAAGACAGGGATTTAGACAGCTTCGGGCCCCGGGAAACATCATCCGGTAACAACCCTACATGCTGTTTGAGGCTAGGTCTCATTATCATCACGAGGGAGTCGCCATAAACCGGCATCCTCTTTGTGTCTAGCCCTAAGATTGTTTCTTGCTTGTAGCCCATCCTCTTTTGGGAGCCCTGCCCCTCCTTATATATATTGAAGGGGCGGGTTACATGTGGAGTCCTATTAGGATTAGGACTAGTCTATCTCTAATATAAACCGGATACAAGTCTTGGTCTTAACTCCTTGTAAGGTAAATATTTGTCATGCCTTTCTCCTTAAACTGGCCCACCATAGTATGAACCGGCCTTCATGAACCGCCTGTTGGGCCAACGGGTCTTGTCGCTCCTCTGACCCGCCTGCCGGATTACCAATGAATCATAAACCGCCAGGTCCAAACGGGTCACCAGTGAATCATCAAGTTTCAGCCGGGTCTCAAGTAAACCGCCAAGTCCGGCCGGGTTAAAGTTCCGGCCGGTTTACGCCGCGGGGTATATCCCCAACATTAGCCCCCAAGTTTATCTTGGATTTATCCATGGTAAACTTATGCTGCAAAATAAACACAAGAACCAACTTGACAGGCTGTGCTCCAGATTAAGAATTCTTGTAGACCGGCACCTGATCATCCCTAAATCCTTGTCATTTTCTCCTTCTAGAAAATCCGGATCAATAACCAGCCTCATACTCAAATTGCTGACGTTGGTTTCTCATAGGAAAATATTGTGAAGAATAATCCACTTGAGTCGGCTTCCAAAGCGCTGGTTTAAGAAATATAGGTCTTGAAATACTCATCTGATATTCAGCCGGTTTGAAGATCTAAAACTTGCCGGTTTAATATTACCAAAATTTCCGGGTTATAAAAACTGATAATTTCGGGTCATGATTGTTTCCAACGCCAGTTCATGATTGTTGCCAACGCCGGTTCATGATTGTTGCAGACACCAGGTCAATCTGGTTAGCTCAAAACTGAAATTTATAAGATATTTCCCCCTTATATCCATATTACCTGTGGCCCCCAAGTTTTGAACAGAACAAAGTGATGATTTGAGACTTGCTTCCATATAATTACTGCCACTTTGAAGAAATCCATGTTGCTCATCTCAGTCACTAGTGAAAACTGAAGACTCCATATATGTAGCCCCCAAGTGCTGGGTTGTCATGCTTGCAGCAACCTGGGACTTGCAATTGCTTATAGAAACTTCAATCAGTGTAGCCCCCAAGGGCCGGCTTAGTAAGATAATAATGAACCAGGACTTGATATATACTTCAACGAAAATAACATCTGATAATGTAGCTTCCATCGTAGGGCTTGAACCCACGTCCACAAGGTTAAGAGCTTTGTGTTTTACCAACTGAGCAATGGATCCTTCAATATTATGGACGAAAACTTGTGTACCTTGAATTGTTGACAGGAGCAATTGGTAGCCCCCAAGGGCCGGCTCATTATAATATGATGAGTCGGGTCTTCAATAAGACTAGTAAAAATGACTTTGCATCAGCCCCCAAGTGTCATGGTGCATGCTTGCAGCAACATGAGACTTGCATGTAATCTCAATTTGAATAATGTAGCCCCCAAGTGCCGGGTTGTAAGCCTGCAGCGACTCGGGACTATTCCTTCCATTGTAGAATAAATCATATCCTTTGATAAAATAATAGCCATTGTGCTAAAGAGACTTTGAAAATTCAATAATACCGGTTATTAATAACCATAAAAATCCAGCCATGTTGGCTATTCAAGATAATATAATCTGGTATGAAAACCTTATTCATTCAATATCATAATGAAAATTCAGCCAAGTTTGGCTATTTGAATAATATAACCCAATGATTTATAAGCGCATAATTCCAATGGAGCAATCCAAATATTTATACTGGCGACTTATAGTCCAAAGCCAGGCCGGTTTAACAAACCTGTTTCTGCATACAACAAGTTTAAAGTGTCCTGGCGGTTTACCGCCGGACGGGTCATAAGGCCCAACATATACCCCGGGTTTATACCCAAGGCTACACTTAAGAATAATCAAATATGAAATATATCATACCTGTGACATTGAATCACATTGTTGGTTTTACCAACTTTTTTGTAGTAAAGGTGACAACCCCAATCTTGAGTACTAATAACTCCTTCCATATTGTGCCGGTTTAAGATAAAACCGTACCAGGTTGTGATAAACACCGGTTTAACCACATATAATACTGGCGACTCGTAGTCAAAACAGACCGGGTTGATAGTCTCCGGATTATAACTTGATCGTGTAATGACAACTTGTAGTTGACAGCCTAACCCGGTTGATAAACGCCGGTTTGAAAGCATGACAAATCTTATCAAAAGAAAGCAAAACTTAGCAAAAAGCAAATAAAACCGTTGTAGTCGAGGCTTTTCACGGGCTGCCAGGCCCCAAATTCGAGGCTTTTCATGGGCTGCCAGGCCACTGAGTTAAACCATTTTTGCAAAGCCTTTTAAGATGGTCCTCAATCCTTAACCAATCATCGTTTTAACTTGACAAGTTCAGGGTCTTCATTTTAGAGTAACTTGTCAAAGCTCGAAGGGTCATACCAGGTTTACCTAGGCAGAGTGACTTACTTAAATAGGCAGGTTAACCCGGGGTTTTAGGTGTATACACCAGGCTTCCAAGCCATGGCTTGATAGCCCATTACAAGTGTAGATTCTAAGTTCATTTCGATAGCAAAGAATCCCCAAGTAACATTTTGAGCTTTGCTCATTGGGTGCCTATGTTTGAGTTGTTGTTTTACAACACTCTCTTTGGCCCCAGATTGATTTGGCTTTGAACCAATCAAAAGGTGTGACTATGGTTCGGATACAACCAAGCCCCCAAGTAATCAATAATATGATAAGCCAATAAGGCAGGATACCCATGTTTGAACCGCACATCATGGCAGCAGGTCCTCTTTGGCAATTTTTAACTTTTTGCAAGAGATAAATTCTTCTTGAACCGGGATCTTGAACCGGATATTGAGAGCTTCAAAACTTTGTGGGAGACATCTTTCCCTTGAACCGGATTTTAAACCGGAATCTTCATTTTCAGCCGGAAATTTTCTAACGGCCTTTAAATTTGCACCAATATGGTGGTTTAGGGTCCTGCATTAAACAACTTTGCAAACCGGAGTAATTGCTCTTTTAAAGAAGGCAATATAAAATATATTGGATGGGTTTCACCTGATATATCATGCCAGGGGTTATCCACCGTGGAGTTGATGATCACCGTCGTGAAGCTGAAATCAATCATGGCCGAGTCAGCCGCGGCAGACGGCCACGGCGTTTGTAAACCGGCGCGGTCGCGAGTGACGGCCACGGTGTTGTAAACCAGTGCGGGAGTCCGTTGAGTAACAACAACCAGCTGTACTGAAATGATGTCGGCATGCCTTCATCTCCATGGCATAATACCACTTTGTAGTGGATTTTGTCCTGCGTAAAATACTACAAGACAGAGTAACTGTTTCGCAGACAGATACTGTATACAGATGAAACAGATAAGATGGGTATCACCTGATGTTTTTGCTGGATGACCGGCTTATGGAGAGAGCCACGGGTTGTGACCCGGCGGTGCAGAACCGCGCGAGGCGGTGCAGGAGAGGCAGCGCTACCAAATTGTGGGGCGCGACCAGGGCGGCTCGAAGATGAAGACGATGACAACGACTAGCAGCACTGTGTGGAGGCAAAGTGCCCGGAACCGAGGTGGCTTGAAGGAATAGCAGCCACAGAGGCGCTTCGAAGCTGCAGCGACGACCCAGAAACAGAGGCCAAGCGGGGGTTGAACCGGCCGTCGATCCACGGCAGTAGCCCGGAGGCAGGGCTAGGCCAACTATCGTGGATTTGTCATCTGGTTCAAAGTAGCATCACAATGGTGGTTTGGCGCGCGACAGCTAAGTGACGAGCATGCGGCCCAACGGTGGAGGTGAAGGTGAAGCCGGTTTGAGCGAGGCCGGGGTGGTTTGGCCGCGTATACGGCGAATCAAGGTGGCTCGGAGGAGCAAGGCGTCTCAGGGCAACAAAGGCGAGTCCGGGGCGGCCCGGCACCGGTCCGGCGGCGGCTTGGAAGTGGGAGATGAGCAGCGGCGGTTCTCGGACGCAGTAGCGGACGCACTCAGGGCGGCTCACGGGCGTGATGACGGTGACTTGACGAAACTGGCCGGCTCAGTGACGGCGAGTCACAGGCGTAGGAACAGCAGCTCAGGTAGAGGCAGCGAAGCCGAGTCAAAGCTCACAGTAACGAGCCGCCTCGGAGATCCGTAGGCCTGTGGGTGAGCGGATTTGGGCGCACAGAGGAGTAGTGCGGGAGCGACGCCATCGACCGGTGCGGGCCTAGAGCAGGGCGGCCCGTTGCCGGACACAACCGGAAGCAACCCGGCAGGGTCTCGCAAGGACAGCCAAGGCGGCTCAGCGGCAATAGGGGGCTGAGTTGAAACTATGGACAAACAAATCGCTCTTTGGTAGCTCGGTGAGATGACAAACGGCGGCGACTTGGCATAGAAAACGAGACAGAGACTTGAGGCCTTACGGTCTAAAGCGGGTGGTAAGGCGAGGCTGTGAAGATCAAATCCCATCATCTGACTTTACTAATCCAGCACCATGATGGATTGTCTTGGTTGCCTCCCCATGCAGCAGCTTTTGGTAAGTAAACAATTTGGAGTTGTAGAACAACCTGACCAATGCATGGCAAAGTACTAATTGAAGCAGTTTGATTGTCACTGTTGCCTCGTACGAACAGAGGCGTCTTCAGGCTTCTCGTGAAGACACCGCAGCAGGACCGGCCCCTGTACACGTGCCTAGCTTGGCCTGCTGGAGAAATATAAAGGACTACAGCGACTTGACCATAGCGCAGGACTGCTTCGAGTCGGCCTTGGTATATCCGTCCCGCAATGCGAGAAAGAAAAACTGCAGTGGAAAGCTTCATCTTGGTCTCGACGACACGTAATAATCGCACATAAAACTGATCTTTATTCGGATTCGACGAAACGGGTCGTATCGATAAGCCGAAGAATATCCAAACCCTAGATCCCATCGAACTTAAAACTTGTTCACATCATCGTGACTGCCACTGAAGTTTAACCTTTCAATCTTGATTGATGAACTCATAGTCAATGTACTTTTGAGCCGGTTCTTCCTGATCCGGCAGATCGTTAATTTCTCGATCCTTTGAAGAGATCCCTTCAAGAACTCATCACCACCATGCGCGGGCCCCACGGTGGGCGCCAACTGTCGTGGAATTGTCACGGCAGATGTCCTTAGTGTCAGGACTTAGTCGCGAGGCCAACGCATCTATGTGGTAGCTTGAGAGGGGTTGAGCGGAATCGAGAGACGCAACACAAGACAAGGATTTAGACAGCTTCGGGCCCCGGGAAACATCATCCAGTAACAACCCTACATGCTGTTTGAGGCTAGGTCTCATTATCATCATGAAGGAGTCGCCGTAAACCGGCATCCTCTTTGTGTCTAGCCCTAAGATTGTTTCTTGCTTGTAGCTCGTCCTCTTTTGGGAGCCCTACCCCTCCTTATATATGTTGAAGGGGCGGGTTACATGTGGAGTCCTATTAGGATTAGGACTAGTCTATCTCTAATATAAACCGGATACAAGTCCTGGTCTTAACTCCTTGTAAGGTAAATATTCGTCATGCCTTTCTCCTTAAACCGGCCCACCATAGTATGAACCGGCCTTCATGAACCGCCTGTTGGGCCACCGGGTCTTGTCGCTCCTCTGACCCGCCTGCCGGATTACCAATGAATCATAAACCGCCAGGTCCAAACGGGTCACCAGTGAATTGTCAAGTTTCAGCCGGGTCTCAAGTAAACCGCCAAGTCCGGCCGGGTTAAAGTTCTGGCCGGTTTACGCCGCGGGGTATATCCCCGACACTACCCATATCATCAATATTAGTCAAGCAGGACGTAGGGTTTTACCTCCATCAAGAGGGCCCGAACCTGGGTAAAACATCGTGTCCCATGTCTCCTGTTACCATCCGGCCTAGACGCACAGTTCGGGACCCCCTACCCGAGATCCACCGGTTTTGACACCGACAGGTGCCCTGGGGGGGTTTATATAGGCCTACCCCCAGGGGTACAATGGTAATCTGGCTGGGTGTGGGACCTAGCCGCCTGTGTCTACGCTCGCCGGCCTCTCCGCTGACCGATGGGGCCCGCCGACTGGTGGACCCTGCCGGCTGCCGGCCATCTGGTCGACAGGCCGGTCCCACCGCTCGGGGGTCTTATTGGAGGCTGGTTACTGTTGCCTCGCCTTTGGTGACGAGGGCTTTGTCGTGGTAAGCATGGCTACAGTGCAGCCGCTGGGCGGCTTACTGTTGTAGCCTTACCTCGTCTTATCTCCTTAATGACGCGCCTCCTTCGAGGGAGTGAACTAGCCGGCTATTGGGAGTCGGCCATACCCCAGGCTGACTGGGAGAGGCCAGGACACCTTTAGGCGTCTCCCTGACTGAGGGGGCCCGCCACCCATGGGTCATACTGACAGCTTGCCGTGGGTGATGTCATGGTCAACATGGCAAGAGTGTCGCGCCAGACGGGTGATGGCCGCCCCGTACGACGCACTGTGGCATGCGCGTTCCGGGATTCGGGGGTGGCAGGCTTCACTGTAGCCACGCCCCATCTCATCGCCGTTATGTGGGTGCAGACTCTGAGGGCATGATCTCGTCCGCCTACTGGGGGGCCGGCTTCTTGGAGTCAGCCTTCTCGTGGCCGGCTTCTTGGAGCCGGCCCTCTCGTGGTTTTCTTCACGAGGATTTTAGGGCTGGGCCGCCTTCGTGCCGCCGGCCTGAGAGGTAGCCAGCTGGGGGCAGGCGGCCCCACGTCTTGGATGCTTGAAGGCTCGATCGGCCTATGATTTTTCTGAAGAGCCAGGGGGAGCCGGCTAGGCTACCCGTGGTCATTTACTTCGACAGTAGTCCCCGAAGCTAGTTGGGCTCCGAGGCAGAAAAAAGACGAGAAGCTCAATCAGCTTCCTATCTTGAGGAGACGAAAACTGGGAGCCGGCTTTGATTAGGTGCGCCGTCTTCTGGAGGTTTCGAAGCTTGAAGGCGGGAACTAGGAGGCGCGTGAGTCAGGCTGCGAGCTGACCGCTCGTCGCCTGCGCTCCACGTGGCACCCTATGGCTGGAAGGGCCTGCCAGCCCACGCGTGTGACGGGACGCCGCCACAGTCCGGGGCCCGCCACTACTGGGCATGGGCCCACGCACGGACCTTCTGCGGCCTGGATGGACCGTGCGCCTCCCAGTGGCGGTTACCGCACGCCGTGAAGGCGCAATAATTGCGAGGCATGGGGGAGTGGGCGCAGTTAATCCCACGTCCCCCCACGCCCTGCCTCCTCGACTTCGCCGCACGAGGCTATAAGTAGGGGGAGAGGAGGGGAGCAGCAGACGCTCGCACGCTCGCCCTAGCTCTGCCCCTTCCTTCTTCTTCTTCCTCCTCTCCGTCGACACAGCTACCCGCCACCGCTCGATTTTCCCGCAAATCTTCTTGGCTCGCCATTGCTCAGCTGCAACAGGGTCGCGCGCTCCCCGCCGCCGCACCTTTCTCGTCGCCGCGCCGTCCCCATGGCTCTGTCGAGCTCCTGGGATGGCTCCAACGTCCATGACGACCATGTCGACCTCCTCCGCCGGACACGGCGGCTGCCAGGTGCCAACTACGTGCGGGTCCGTCTCGCACCGGAGAGGGAGATCTCGCCGGCACTGGAGGAGGACGAGCAGGTAATCTTCCGTTCGCACTGCCTGCGTGGCTTCGACCAGCCGGCGAGCGGGTTCTTCCTCTCCTTCCTCGAGTTTTATCATCTCTAGCCGCATCACCTCACTCCAAACGCGGTGATGCTGTTGTCGGCCTTCGTCGCCCTATGCGAGGGCTTTCTTGGCGTCCTTCCCACCCTCGAACTCTGGGGGGAATTCTTCCAGTGCAAGCTTGGCACTGTCGTCGCGGGCATGCCCGCCCCATGCGGCACCTTCATGGCCATGCGGAGGACGAGCGACAACAATCCGTTTCTGCCCATCCCGCTGATCCAGTCGGTGAAGCTCTGGCAGAAATCTTACTTCTATGTGAAGAACGTCGCTCCGCAAGGTGACTTCGTCAATCTGCCGGCTTACGTAGCCGGCCTGCCGGCTGGGAGGCAGCCCTCATGGTCCTACTGGGCCAGGTTGCTGTCTCAGGGTGGGGTCGCCTCCGTTGCACGGCTCCGGGTGATGATCTAGTCGGAGGGCCTGACCGGGGCCGACCTAGTGGCAGTCTTCATGGAGTGCCGGGTGCTCCCGCTCCAGGGGCGGCCTCATATGATCTGCCAGATGTGCGGCCGCTTCGACCCGTGCTGGCTAAGCACCAAGGAGATGGCTCACGCCGAGGTGTCTTACATGGTGAACTATATTTCCAACTGCAAGCTCACCGAGGAGTGGCAATACGGCAAGGAGCCGTACTCTCGCGCCAATCCTCCGCCTGCGGTAAGTTTCTCTTTTTTTCTTATTTCCTTGTTGTCGGGTTCGCGATGGCCCACTCCTGACCAGTCGGCTTGTTTTCGGCAGAACCCCATGCTTCCGCCGGCAACCGGGGCTGCACGGGTGGAACGCTAGTTCCTCCTCGACAGCGCGATGGACGACGTTGATGACCCGGACCTAGGGGCGGCCGCCATGGAACACGACATCATAGGGGAAGGCGGCGAGGCAGGCGGCCCTGAGCTCGGGGCCGCCTTCGAGGACTGGCCGGATGACGATGAGGCCGAAGTTGTTCCGCGCCGTCAGCCGGCGCCCGATCATCAAGGTGCGGCCCATCTGCCGCACCGGCTGCTCGTGGTGGCGCGCAGAAACACCGGGCCGCATCGACCCACTTTGGCAGTCGGCCCAAGAAGCCCAAGAGCACCGCGGCGGCGACCAAGCAGGACGAAGCAGCCATGAAGGCGGCCCGCTTCCGCAAGGTGGTGAAGCAGCCGCAGGCGGTTTCAGCGTAAGTGTCGTTTTTCTTACGCCTTCCTTTTTCTTCTTCGCTTGATATTCTTCTAAGCCTTCTTCTTGGCTTATCCAACAGGGTCCCACTTTCCCTCGGGCGAGTCCCTGCCGCCTCCATAGTCAGAGCTGTGGGAGGGTCTTCAATCTCCCGCCGTGTGCATCCCCGTGCCGATCTTCTAGAGGCGACGGAGCGGAATGCGCGGGAGGCACGGGAGGAGCGGGAGGCGTGGGAGGAGTGGAGGGCAGCTCGTGAGGCGAGGGAGAAGTCGGCGGAGGCGCGGGCCGATGCGGCTGCCAAGGCCCAGGCGGAGGCCGCGGCCGCGGAGAGGGAGGCAGAGGCCTTGCAGAACCAGCCTCCGCAGCTCGTCATCCCCCTTCGCGCCGCGGCTCCCAACATCCCAGTGCCCCCGTCGGAGGAGGCCGGCCACGGCCAGCCGGTGATGGAGAGGGAGGCGGCGCCGTCGCCGCCGACTGGAACGGGCCAAGGAGGCCGGCCCGATGAGCCGCTCGTGCAGCCGGTTGGAGGAGAGCCGACTGTGGGGGCGGATCTTGTGGTCTCGTCGCTGTCTCATCGGCGCACGGGGAAGGTGACTTCGGCGCCGGAGCCGCAAAAAACTGCGGGCGCCAGCTCGTCGGCCTAGGACCTGGAAGCGGCCAGCGTTAGCTTGTCCGGGTGGATACCGGGCGGTGGGACGGCCGTGCTGAACGTGGCGGCACATGACGTCCGGAACCGGCTTCAGGCCAAGCTGCCGCGCTGAAGCAGTACACTCAAGAGTTTCTCACGACGCGAACGGTTATTCGGGTGAGTCCTCCCGCTTTTTGTTGATTCCTCCTGATTTCTTCCGTGGGGGCGCGTCAGCGCACCCACTGGGTGTAGTCCCCGAGTTCCGAGTCGGCTGTTGAGCAGGCGGCTTGGAACTTCTTAGTAGACTTTGATTGCCGTCTTGTTCTTACTCGCGTCTCTTGTCTTATCTGCAGGAGTACCACAACCTCCACGCAGCTGCTTTCAACTCCCAGGCCCAGGTGTTGAATCAGAAAGCCACTGACCTGACCAAGAGACGGAGTAAGTGCTTCATCTTTTATCTCAAGTGGGGTCGCATCAGCGCACCCACTGGGTGTAGTCCCCGAGATTTTGGCCGACTACTGAGCAGTCGGGTCGGATCTTTTCCTGAAAACTTCTTTCTTCGTATCTGCAGGGGCCAATGCTGACTTGAGGGGCCAGCTAAGCGGATCCCAGTCCACCCTTCGCGCCAAGGAGGCCGAGTGCGCCGCCCTGGCTCAGGAGCGCGATCGCCTGGCCAAGAAACTGGCCGACCAGGAGGAGAGCCACAAGGCGGCCCTGAAGGCGGCGTAGGACAGCGAGGCCGCCCTCAAAGCCGAATATGAGACCGAGGCGGCGAACTGGACCGAGGCAAGGCAGGCGCTGAGTCAAGGCTACAGCCGGGTGGAAGACTTAATCAACGGTAGGCCGCCTTCTTCATTTCTTTACCTGCCTCCTGCCATCTGGTTCGTCTTTTGATTTTGTGCTACTGCTTTCTTCTTTGTGCAGATTACTTTCCCGGTTACTCTGTTGCCGCCTCCCAAGCCATCGAGGCCTACCGCGATGCACGACGGTAGGCAGGGGCCGAGATCGCACCGGGTGCCGGCCGGTCACTTGAAGAGCAGCTTCTGGCGCTTCAAGCCCGCCTACAGCCAGCCCACCACATGCTTCACCGTCTTCAGCGCGCCAGGGCGCAAGTGCTGGCCGCCCTCTGGCCCGGCGAGGTGGTTCCCCGCATCCCAAGTCGGACTGCCGACTGGCTGGAGGTCGCAGTCGGCCGCTTCGAGGCTTGGAAGGCGTCAGCGGACCGGTCCGGCGCTGGGCGGGCGCTGGAGTTCGTCTGAGCTTGGTATGATGGGCTGAACTTGGACCAGCTGAGAACCTGGCGGCAGGAGGCCGACGAGGAGCTGGAGGCAATGCGGCCGGCTATCGTCCAGCGCGCCTCGGTGATCGCCGAGTACACCGACACCAGCGCCTTTGCCCCTGAGGTGGATGATGCCGGGGTCGCTCAGCCGGAGGAGTGGTTCGGGCTGAACCCAGCAGAAGGTGAGGACTCGGCGGAGGAGATTGCTTCTAGCGATGAGGGCGAAGGGGAAGAGGGAGAGGATGGTGAAGATGTTGTGCCAAATAGCGAAGCGACCAGCCCGCCTCAGCCTGATCGTGCCTCCAGCAATGAGGCACGTGCAAGGGCGCCGCCTGCAAGAGGTGATGATCATGCCGAGATTCGCCAGCCGTTCACTCCTCCAGCCGGCACTGCCGTCTCCACCAACCTGCCCGACTCGCCCGTCGCTCCCTTGGCATGATCCGTCGTCCTTGCTTTCCTGCTTGTTACTCTTTTGAACAACTTTTATTCAATTTGCTCAGTTCCACCCACTAGGGGTGTATTCAAACTATGTTGAATGCTGGCCTTTTGAAGGTCTTTTGTGTAAATATAATTATGCATGTGTTTGGCTTCCGTTCATGTTTGTTTTTCATCCTTCTGGCTTTTTCCTTTGCCGCCTTCCCTTGGCCACCACCTTCCCAGCCGGATAGCTGCTCTGCAGTCTGTGGCTGGAGAAGGACTTGGTTGTTTTTGGTAAGACAAGTACTCGAGCTTTCTTAGATTGCAGCAAGGTGAACGGGAAGCCGGTCAGCCGGCTGCTCTGGTAGCCGGTTGGCGGGGCGGGAGGCCGGCTCGCGTTATATAAGTTCATTTAGTCCTTAGCCATTTTTCGTGTGGGCATCCTTTCCTGCCCTTGGCTCTTGCCAGTCGGACAGTCGATTCTTCGAGCTGCGACTTTTGACAAGAGGGGGCTTGGGTGCCAGCACACTACTTGTCTGACTACAGGTAGAACTTTAGATATAACTCGAGGCGGCGAGTCCCCGGGCCGACTAGTCGAACCCGGTGCCGGACGAAAAATCAAATGTAGTAACATAATCATAGGCATGATACTCATCATTCATAGATAAAAGAGGGTAGTCCCCGAGTGCTCCTCGGGGGACCCTTTGTCTCGTACTTAGTACAAAAGGTAGCGTGGTACATACTGCTTTTTAAATGTAAAATCTTCGGAGGAGATTGGCATTCCATGGTTGTTCCGACTCCTTGCCGGAATCATCTCTCTTGCATGCCTTCGGCTTCTGCGCGTCGATTAAGTAGTAGGACTCATTGCCTAAAGCTCTACTGATGACGAAGGGGCCCTCCCAAGGGGCGGAGAGCTTGTGCTGGCCGGCTGTTCGCTGGATTAGCCGGAGCATAAGATCGCCCTCTTGGAAGGATCTTGGCTTGACCTTCCGGCTATGGTAGCGGCGCAGACCCTGCTGATAGATGGCGGACCGGCTAAGGGCTAACAGCCGGCCTTCTTCCAGCAGGTCGATGCCGTCTTCTCGTGCTTCCTTGGCCTCTGCCTCTGTGTACATGGTGACCCGAGGTGAGTCGAACTCGATGTCAGTTGGGATGACAGCCTCGGCACCATATACAAGGAAGAAAGGGGTGAAGCCGGTTGACTTGTCTAGGATAGTGCGCAAACTCTAGAGGACGGCCGGCAGCTCGTCGAGCCAACAGTCGACCGAACGCTCTAGTGGCACGACCAG
This sequence comes from Triticum dicoccoides, assembly GCF_002162155.2. Taxonomy (NCBI): domain Eukaryota; kingdom Viridiplantae; phylum Streptophyta; class Magnoliopsida; order Poales; family Poaceae; genus Triticum; species Triticum dicoccoides. The sequence continues at coordinate 135,934,655 of NC_041382.1, read as the reverse complement.
TCGAGGCTTGATGCCGGAGAGCATGAGGCCGTTTGCTTGCTCGACCTGGCCGTTTGACTGCGGGTGGGCAACGGACGCTAGGTCCAGCCGGATGCCTTGTGTTGCGCAGAAGCGTGCCAGTGCTCCCTTGGCAAAATTTATGCCATTGTCGGTGATGATGCTATGCGGCACGCCGTACCGGGTTCTAATATCTGCGATGAATGTCACGGCAGTCGGCCCATTCAGCTTCTTGATTGGCTTTGCTTCAATCCACTTGGTAAATTTGTCCACAGTGACAAGCAGATGTGTCATGCCACTGTGTGCCGTCTTGAATGGGCCCACCATGTCCAGCCCCCAGACGGCAAAAGGCCAGGTGAGGGGGTGGTCTTGAGTGCAGAAGCCGACAGGTGTTGCTTGGAACTGAAAACTTGGCACCCTTTGCAGTGTTTGACTAGTTCCTTGGCGTCATCCAAAGCAGTCGGCCAGAAGAATCCATGGCGGAAAGCTTTGGCGACGATCTTGAGGCCGCGTGGTGGCCGCATTCACCTTGGTGGTTGTCCTTGAGGATTGCTATGCCCTTCTCTGGCTTGACGCAGCGCTAGAGGACTCCACTGACGCTGCGCCTAACAAGCTCTCAGTTTACTATTGTGTATGCTCTAGCTCGGCGTTGGACTTGTCTTGTGGAGATCTCGTCAGTTGGCAACTCTCTGTTTACTAAGAAGTTAAGGATGGGCTGGGCCCATGATGGAGCCGTGACTTCTTCTACTGTCAAAACTGCTACTGTGACCAGGGCGGGTGGGCTGGGTGGTGAAGAGTTGGAGTCGGCCACCGCCTGTTGTGTCGATGCAGCCCTCGGGCCGGCTGCAGTAGCCCCCGGGCCGAGTTCCGAAGTTCCCGGGCCGGGTGCGACTACGGCAGTCCCCGGGCCGCCTGTCGAAGTCCCCGAGCCGCCTGCTTGGTTCCCCAAGTCGGTTCTGACTGCGTCGGGGTCAGGCGGCACGAAGATGGAATCAGATTCTAGAGACAGCTTTATAGACGGCTTGAGGAGGCGGTGGAGAGAAACGCCGGCTGGTATAGCTTGCCGGGTGGAGCCTATTCGTGCCAGGGCATCTGCCGCATGTTGTCGGCCCGTGGTACATGAAGGAACTCGCATCCTTCAAAATATCCACTGATTTGCTGAACGAGGAAGCGGTTGCTCGCCATGTTCGCGTCCTTCGCGTCCCAGTTGCCAAATGACTACTGGACCACCAAATCCTAGTCGCCATAGCACAGGATCCAGCGGATGCCGAGCTCTTTGGCTAGTCGGAGCCCGTGTATGGGCACCTCATACTCGGCCACATTGTTGGAGGCGACAAAATGAATTTGCAATGTGTACTTGAGCTTGTCGCCCTTGGGAGAGATGAGGATGATGCCGGCTCCCAAGCCGGTGTGCATCTTGGACCCATCGAAGTGCATCCTCCAATGAGTGGAGTCGGGGGCCGGTGGCAGGTACTGGGTTTCGGCCCAGTCGACGAGGAAGTCGGCTAGTGCTTGGTACTTAATGGCGGTGCAGGGCTGGTAGAAGATCGTGTAAGGAGCCAACTCAATGGCCCATTTTGCCACTCGGGCGGATGCATCCCGGCTGCCTATGATCTCGGCGAGCGGGGCAGTACATACGACCGTGATGGGGTGCTCTTGAAAGTAGGGCTTGAGCTTCTTGGTGGCGAAGTACACACCGTAGCACATCTTTTGGTAGTGTGGGTAGTTCTGCTTCGAGGCGGATAATGCTTCGCTTAAATAATACACTGGCCTCTGGACTAGCTGAGCTCGGCCTTCTTCTGGGTGCTGGACCACGATAACTGTGTTGACCACCCGGCTAGTGGCGGCAATGTAAAGTAGCATGGGATCTTTTTCAGTCAGTGCCGCCAAGACAGGCGGCTGGTCAGCATCTTCTTTAGCTCATGGAAAGCTTGGTCCGCTTGGTCGTTCCACTCGAAGTGAGTGGACTTCTTCATGAGTCGGTAGAGGGGGAGAGCTTTCTCTCCGAGCTGGCTGATGAAGCGGTTCAGGGAAGCCAAGCATCCGGTGAACTTCTGGATGTCTCGTAGCTTGGTGGGAATCTCCATTCTCTCTATGGACTTGATCTTCATCGGGTTGCATTCGATGCCCCGTTCGGAGACCATGAAGCCTAGAAGCTGGCCGACTGGTACTCCGAACACGCATTTCTCGGGGTTGAGCTTGATCTGAAACCGGCGCAAGTTTTCAAATGTCTCTCTGAGGTCTTCCAGCAAGGTGCCGCGCTTCTCCGTCTTCACCACAATATCGTCTACATAGACGTGGGCATTTCTGTCGAGCTGCTTGAGGAGGCATTTCTGCATGCAACGCAGAAAAGTGGCACCGGCATTTCTCAAGCTGAATGTCATAGTCAGGTAGCAGAAAGCTCTGAATGGTGTGATGAAGGCGGTCTTCGGGCGGTCAGCTGGATCCAACTTTATCTGGTGGTAGCCTGAGTAAGCATCCAAGAAGCTCAACAGCTCGCATCCGGCTGTGGAGTCTATTACTTGATCAATCCTTGGCAGGGCGAAGGGATCTTCGGGGCAGGCCTTGTTGAGGCTGGTGTAGTCTATACACATGCGCCACTTGTTATTTTTCTTCAGCACGAGGACCGGGTTGGCGAGCCACTCTAGAAAGAAAACCTCCATAATGAAGCCGGCTGCCAGAAGCCGGGCTATCTATTCTCCTACAATCCTTCTCTTCTCTTCCGATAGTCGACGAAGGGGCTGTTTGACTGGTTTTGCACCTTCTCGGACGTGTAGTTTGTGCTCGGCGAATTCCTTCGGAACACTCGGCATGTCCTTGGGGGTCCATGCGAAGATGTCCCGATTCTCACGGAGGAAATCGACGAGCTTGCCTTCCTATTTGCTGTTCAGGTTTGCCCTGATGGTGGCAAACCTTTCTGGGTGCTCCGGGTCCAGAGGTACCTTCTTTGTTTCTTTGACCGGCTGGAATGAACCTTGGGCATCACACTCCTTGGGGTCGGGGGACAGGGTCGGGGGACAGGGCCGGCTGCTTGTCGGCCATGGCCACGACTCGATCTAGTATCTTCTTCTCTTCAGCAATCACGAGGGACTTGGCCAGCCGGCTACTAGCTGCCACACACTCGGAGGATTTCTTGTAGTCTCCGGCTATAGGGATGATGCCCTTGGAACTCGATATCTTCATCTTGAGGTAGGCATAGTGGGGTACATCCATGAACTTGGCCAGAGCAGGTCGGCCAAGCAACGCGTGGTAAGGGCTCTCCAGATCCACTACCTCAAACCACACTACCTCTTGGCGGAAATGATCCTTGTCCCTGAAGAGGACATCTATCCTGATCTTGCCTATTGGGGAGCAGGACAGGCCGGGTACGATGCCATGGAACACAGTCCGACTAGGCATGAGCTGCTTCGTCTTGATGCACAACTTCTCCATGGTGTCTCGGTACAGTATGTTGATGCTGCTCCCGCCATCTATCAGCATGCGGGAGAAACGGGCAGCTCGCCTTTTTGTTGCGAGGGTGGCGTCCAAAACCAATGCGTAAGAGCCGGGAGACGACATCACCTCTGGGTGATCAGTCCAGCTCCAACCGATAGGCCTTTCTGACCAGTGCATGAACTCGGGGTTGTTGGAGGCAACTGCGTTGACTTCTTGGTGATGTCGGCGCCGGCCACGCCGATCTTCTGGATGGCTTGTAAAGATGACGTAGGTGGCATGCTCGTCGAGGAACTTGTCTTGAATAGCCCCGACTGCTGGTCGAGCGGCCGGCTGCGGAGGGGCCGGAGGCGGCTGACCAGCAGGCGGAGGCGGCGCTATCCCCTCGCCCTTGGAGATCCGCATGAGCCAGTGGCATTTCTGGGTCGTGAGGTTTGAAGGCTTGCACCGCTGTGGAACTTGCAGGGGGCATCAAGTGCTTGCTCGTAGGAGAAAGCCGGCTGCCAAGCCGGCCCGCTGCCTTTCTGCTTCTTGGGCGCGGGCCGCCCTTCGGGTTGTTCATCTTCGACTATGGCCACCTGCCGATTGATGGAAGGCGGCATGGGAGCCTTGCGCTTGTGATTGTTCTGGTACGGGCGTCGGCTGGAGTCTCCAGCCGGCGTCTTGGGACTCGGAGCGAGCACCTTCCCGGAGGCGTCTACTCGGAGCTTGGTCTTCATTGAGGAATCGGCCGTGGCGTATTTATCAGCTATGACCAGCAGCTCGTCGAGGGTAGTCGGCTCGTCATAGAGGAGTCGGTGCTTGAGGAGGGTGCCTTCTCGGCACTTGGCGGTGAAGTACTCTATAGCTTGAACCTCGTGCACCACTTCGCAGGAATTGTGGAGCTCGGCCCAATGCGTGAGGTAGTCGTGAGTTGATTCATTGGGCCCTTGTACACACAAGGAGAGCTGTCGGGGCTTGGGAGCCCGCTTGTAGGTGCTGGTGAAGTTGCGGATGAAGGCTTCTGTGAAGTCCAGCCAGCTGTTGACGCTGTAAGGCTTGAGGCTGTTGAGCTAGGTGCGCGTCGTGCCTTGGAGCATGAGGGGGACAAACTTCACGGCAACACACCTGTTGTCGTTCGCGATGCTAACCGCAGTGGAGTAGTCGATCAACCAGTCTTCCGGCTTCACGGAGCCATTGTACTTGGGCGTGTCTCTTGGGAGTGAGAACCCTTTGGGGAAGGGCTCATCGCAGATGCGGGGGCCGAAGCAAGGCGGGCCGACATCGTCTTCTTCTTCCAGAGCTAGGGATCGCGCTAGGCAGTCGATCCAGTGGTGGGCGTCATTCTCGCCGACTCCTTCGCGGCGGCCCAATCGGCCGCTGAGAGTCGGATGCGTGACAGGCGGTGGAGTAGGATATCTCTCTCCACGAGGCGGAGGAGGAGGCGGGTGGCCCCGCCACTCCACAGCTCGAGGGCGGCCTTCTGCGTCACGCTCGATGGAGATTCGAGTTCGACTACAGCTGGCAGCCGGCTCCTTTTCTTTCCTTGCGCGGGTGTTGCCTGCAGTCGGTGTTTGGGACCTCGCACCATGCTCTCGGCGTGGGGGAGGACTTTCGGCGCGGACACCGGCTTCATGCCGCTCTATGGCCGCATCGATAAGCTGCTGGATGCGTCTGGTCATGTAGGGGAGCTCGTCGGCCCCCAGTCCATCCAGCTCGTCTACGGCCGCCTGGGTGGCACGTAGGTTCTCGAGAGGCGTGGCATAGACTGGGCGGTCTGCTCCCAGCATGTTGGCGATAGCCGCACCGCGTTTCTTGATGATGCCGACGTGGCTCGGCCCGTCGGGAGGCGGCGTGCCAAAGGCGGCGCGGTCGACTTCACGCTGGTGAGCCTCGGTGAGGCGTCTCATGGAAGCTAGCTTCTGGCCCTCCGCAACGAGGGCGAGGCGGCACGCCTCCAGTATCTTGGCGTCGGCGTCGGCCGGGATGGGGGCGGACAAGTCGCGCAGCGCCGCATGCAGGGCGTCGTGGGTGTTTTTGCCAGAGGCGACGCCGCGGTTGATGACCAGTACCTCGGTGATGGCGCTGTCGCTGCTGTCGGCTCGAGGAAGAGGGTTGTTGATGATTACCACATTGGTGGGGAAGGCGTCAGGCGTTGCCGTGTCGGAGTCGACAAGCATCGGGTCGGTGGAGCCAACCGACTCCAAGTCCGCGGCAAGCTCGCCGGAGACGTGGAGTTGGTCGAGGAGGCTGACGAGGTGGCTCTCGGGGCAGCATGTGCCCTCGTCGGATGCAGGCTCGTCGGAGATGCGAGCCTCGCCAAGAAGATCGGCGAGGCAGCTCACCATGCAGGCGTCGACGACGCCTTGCAACGCGTTGGGGCAAGTGCCATTGGGCGAGCCGGGCTGGCTAAGCTCGCTGGGAAGGAAGAGGGTTCCCGTCCAGAACAGGTCTCCGGACGATGGTGCACCTGGCCCCACGGTGGGCGCCAAATGTCGGGTGGTTGGTGCGACATATGCCAATGGGTGGCTTATCATTTTGGGAGCCAATAAAACATCGCCGGTGCCTAGAAACAGGATAAGGCGAAGACATGCACGCCGGAGGATCTTACCCAGCTTCGGGGCTCTCCATGGAGATAACACCCCTACTGCTGCTCTGCGGGGTCTCCGCATGGTCACTAGATCAACAACTAGCTACAAGGGGCTCCTTGAGCTGTTCGGTGAAAGGATGAAGAAGGGCAAGGCTAGCCTGCCTCTCCTCTCGATGTGGTGTCTAGAACTACTGAAAAAGGAATCCCCCTGCATGGGCGCCCTGGGGGTTTGTATAGGCCTACCCCCCAGGGGTACAATGGTAATCCGGCTGGGCATGGTCCCTAGCCGCCTGTGTCTATGCTTGCCGGCTTCTCCACTGACCGATGGGGCCCGCCGACTGGTGGACCCCACCGGCTGCCGGCCTTCTAGTCGACAGGCCGGTCCCACCGCTCGGGGGTCTTGTCGGAGGCTGGTTACTGTTGCCTCGCCTTTGGTGACGAGGGCTTTGTCATGGTAAGCATGGCTACAGTGCTGCCACTGGGCGACTTATTGTTGTAGCCTTACCTCGTCTTATCTCCTTAATGAGGCGCCTCCTTCGAGGGAGTGAACTAGCCGGATATTGGGAGTCGACCATACCCCAGGCTGACTGGGAGAGGCCTGGCCGCCTTTAGGCGTCTCCCTGACTAAGGGGGCCAGCCACCCACGGGTCGTACTGACAGCTCGCCGTGGGTGATGTCATGGTCAACATGGCAACAGTGCCGCGCCAGACGGGTGATGGCCGCCCCGTACGACGCACTGTGGCCATGCGTGTTCCGAGATTCGGGGGTGGCAGGCTTCACTGTAGCCACACCCCATCTCATCGCCATTATGTGGGTGCAGACTCTGAGGGCACGATCTCGGCCGCCTGCTGGGGGCGGCTTCTTGGAGTCGGCCTTCTCGTGGCCGGCTTCTTGGAGCCAGCCCTCTCGTGGTTTTCTTCACGAGGATTTTAGGGCTGGGCCGCTGAAAGCACAAGTGCTCCCTAGGTGGTTTTGATAATTGATGACAACATATCTCTTGTTGGACTAACATTTCTATCTAGCATGTTTCAGATAAGTTCAACAATGGAGTGGCATGGACTAAAGGTTGTGGGAACTCCTTCAAGATGCTAAGGACAAAGGATTGGCTAAAGCTTCAAGCTCAAGACTCTTCATTTTACATTTTAGTGATCCAAGATCACATTGAGTCCATAGGAAAAGCCAATACTATCAAGGAGGGATGAGGTGTTGCTTAATGAGCCTCTTGCTTCATGTGCTTAATGATATGCTCCAAAATCCTCAACTACTTTCCCATATCCACATATGACCTAAACCCTAAGCCAAACTCGGTCCTACCGATTCTTTCTATCCGGCGCCATCGAGTTTCACTTGTCATAAGCCACTGCCAAACCCTAGCAATTCGGTTCTACCGATAGGGATCTCGGTCTCACCGAGATGGGATTGCAAACTCTCTGTTTCCCTTTCGTAACTTTTTGGTCTCACCGAAAGAGCGAATCGGTCCCACCGAGATTGCAGTGTAAACTCTTTGTTTCCTTTTTGTAACTTTTTGGTCTCACCGAAAGAGCAAATCGGTCCCACCGAGTTTACCTGACCAACTCTCTGGTTAGCTTATTACCAAACTCGGTCTCACCGAGTTTGTGTAATCGGTCTCACCGAGATTACGTTATGCCCAAACCCTAACCATATCGGTCCTACCGAGTTGCATGTCAGTCCCACCGAAAATCTCTAACGGTCACTAGGTTTACCTTTTCGGTCCGACCGAGTTTGTTGATTCGGTCCCACCGAGATTGGAAAACGGTGTGTAACGGTTGGATTTTGTGTGGAGGCTATATATACCCCTCCACCTCCTTTTCATTCATAGAGAGAGCCATCAGAACACATACACAATTCCAACTCATATGTTCTGAGAGAGAACCACCTACTCATGTGTTGAGACCAAGATATTCCATTCCTACCATATGAATCTTGATCTCTATCCTTCCCCAAGTTGCTTTCCACTCAAATCTTCTTTCCACAAAATCCAAATCCTATGAGAGAGAGTTGAGTGTTGGGGAGACTATCATTTGAAGCACAAGAGCAAGGAGTTCATCATCAACACACCATTTGTTACTTCTTGGAGAGTGGTGTCTCCTAGATTGGCTAGGTGTTACTTGGGAGCCTCCGACAAGATTGTGGAGTTGAACCAAGCAGTTTGTAAGGGCAAGGAGATCGCCTACTTCGTGAAGATCTACCGCTAGTGAGGAAAGTCCTTCATGGGCGATGGCCATGGTGGGATAGACAAGGTTGCTTCTTCGTGGACCCTTCGTGGGTGGTTGCTTCTTCGTGGACCCTTCGTGGGTGGAGCCCTCCGTGGACTCGCGCAACCATTACCCTTCGTGGGTGGAGCCCTCCGTGGACTCGCGCAAATGTTACCCTTCGTGGGTTGAAGTCTCCATCAACGTGGATGTAGGATAGCACCACCTATCCGAACCACAGGAAAAACATCCGTGTCTCCAATTGCGTTTGAATTCTCCAAACCCTTCCCCTTACATTCTTGCAAGTTGCATGCTTTACATTCCGCTGCTCATATACTCTTTGCATGCTTTCTTGATATGTTGAAATTGTGCCTAGAACTCCACTCAAACCAAAAGGGCCTAAAAATTGCAACTTTAGCACTAAGTGTCTAATCACCCCCCCCCCCTCTAGACACATCTACTTCTAGATCCTACAAGTGGAGCTTTGGTCTCCATTGCCTTGGTTTAATCACCATTGGAGGAAGATGGATGTGTCTACTTTAGGGAGTCTTAGACATAGAGTGCCTATTCTTGATGGAGAGTATTTTCACGAGTGGAAAAATGAGATGCTTGTAATCTTCAATCAATATCATTTGAACAAGTATATTGCTAGTCCTTGTGCACCTCACATGGATCCTTTGCATCCTACCCTAGATGAAGATATTGACATGATTCGCAATCTTAGAACTATTGAGCTCATCATTAGAGGATTGCCCGAAAATTTGATTGCTAATTTGCCTACTCTTAATTGTGCCTATACTATATGGAAATTTCTTGAGGAACGATTTCCCGATCATTCCTTGAAAATTTTGGATGAAATTCTCCATAAATCTATTGCCTTGAGTAAGATGAACTCTAGTGATCCTAGTTTTGGTGATTATCTATTTGAGCTTGCCAATCTCAAGCGAGCTAAAGGAGATGTTGGAATCATTAGTGATATCATATTCGAAGCTATAAGAATTCATGAAGGTGACCACTTTGATGATCATTTATCTAATGAATTACCCTCTCTAGGAAATGATGAGTCACAAGATCATGGTGAATATGGATACTATGATGATGATGATAGTGACTTCGATCTTGATGATGCAATGAGACATTTTGGTCTTATGGCAAATCTTCGGGGATATGAGTTAGGAGGAAAGGAATGGGTTCTTGATAGTGGATGTACTGATCATATGACCGGAGATGAAGAGATGTTCCGTGAGCTTGCTGAAAATGACGGCCCTCGAAAATATGTCACCTTTGGTGATAATTCAAAGGGTAAAGTGGTTGGCCTTGGTAAGGTGGCCATCTCACATGATAGTTCCATTCAAAATGTCATGCTCGTTGAATCTCTTGGCTACAACTTACTTTCAGTATCTAGACTTGCTGATTTCGGTTTGAATGTCCTATTTACTGAGGTAGAGTGCCAAGTATTTCGTCGAGACAATCATAAAATGGTCTTTACCGGTATGCGTAGAGGTGATCTTTACATTGTCGATTTCTCTAAAAAGGCACAACCTAAAACTTGCTTTATTGCTAAATCCTCAAAAGGTTGGTTGTGGCATAGACGACTAGGTCACGTTGGCATGAGAAACCTTGACAAGCTTATTAAAGGAAATCATATCCTTGGAGTTAACGATGTCATATTTGATAAGGATAGACTTTGCAGTGCTTGTCAAGCAGGTAAACAGGTTGGAGGAAGACATCTCGTGAAGAACATCATGACCACAAGGAGGCCACTCGAGCTACTTCATATGGATCTTTTTTGTCCCAATGCCTACAAGAGTCTCGGTGGAAATTCTTTTGGTCTAGTTATAGTTGATGATTTTTCAAGATTTACGTGGGTGTTCTTTCTTAATGACAAGTCGCAGGTCCAGAAGATCTTCAGAAACTTCGCTAGGAAGGCCCAAAATCAGTTTGATGTGAAGATCAAGAAGGTTCGGAGTGACAACGGAACGGAGTTCAAGAACGCAAATGTGGACACCTTTCTTGACGAAGAAGGGATTTCACACGAGTTCTCGGCTACGTACACACCTCAACAAAATGGAGTTGTTGAGAGGAAGAACCAGACGCTCATCGAAATGGCAAGAACGATGCTTGATGAATACAAGACGTTGAAGCACTTTTGGGTAGAAGCGGTTGAGACAGCTTGTCACGCAACAAATCGTTTGTATCTTCACAAGCTACTCGACAAGACGGCATACGAGCTCCTCACCGGTAACAAACCCCAAGTTGGATACTTTCGAGTATTCGGCTCAAAGTGCTACATTCTTGATAAGCATCGTCGTTCAAAGTTTGCTCCTAAATCTCATGAAGGTTTCCTACTTGGTTATGGCTCAAACTCTCACACTTACTGTGTCTACAACAATTTCACCCAAAAGGTTGAAGAGACGGTAGATGTGAAGTTTGATGAATCTAATGGCTCGCAAGTAGAGCAATTGCCAATTGATGTAGGAGACAAAGACCCTTCAGAAGCAATCCAAGACTTGTCCATTGGAAAAATTCGTCCAACGGAGTGAAGGAGAGTACTTCATCCGTCCAAGTGGAAGCTTCTACTTCACGACAAAGTGAACCAAGAATTGACACGGAAGCATCCACAAGTGGGACACACCAAGATGAAGAAAACGAGGAAATACATCAAGACGAACATCAACAACCTCCTTCTCCACCACGACAAGAGAACGACAATGTCAACAATGAAGAAGACCAAGAAGAAGAACAAGATGAAGAAGATGTTCAACAAAGACCCCAAGCAAAAGCTCTCACGAGTTCGAGCAAGAATTGCCAAAGATCATCCCGTCGAGCAAATCTTAAATGATATACAAACCAGGAGAATCACTCGCTCAAAGACTCGTTTAGCTAACTTTTGTGAAAACTATTTATTCATCTCTAGCATTGAACCTATGAAGGTTGAAGAAGCATTGGAAGATCCGGATTGGATAAACGCTATGCATGAAGAGCTACACAACTTTGAGAGAAACCAAGTTTGGACATTAGTTGAGAAGCCCGACAACAACCACAACATCATTGGTACCAAATGGGTGTTTCGCAACAAGCAAGATGAAGATGGACAAGTGGTTCGCAACAAAGCATGTCTCGTCGCCCAAGGATACACACAAGTCGAAGGTATGGACTATGGTGAGACATATGCTCCCGTTGCTAGACTTGAGTCCATTCGCATCTTACTTGCCTATGCTAATCACAATAATATCACCTTGTACCAAATGGACATCAAAAGTGATTTTCTAAATGGTGAAATAGAGGAGGAAGTTCATGTCAAACAACCTCCCGGTTTTATCAATCCTAAGAAACCAAATCATGTTTACAAACTTCACAAAGCTCTTTATGGTCTTAAACAAGCTCCTAGAGCATGGTATAAATGCTTGACCAAGTTCCTTACTACAAGTGGTTTTGAAATTGGTAAAATTGATTCTACTCTTTTTACTAAAAGGGTTAATGGAGAACTATTTGTATGCCAAATTTATGTTGATGATATCATATTTGGTTCAACTAACCCTCTCTTTAGTGAAAAGTTTGGAAAGCTAATGTCAGAGAAGTTTGAGATGTCTATGATGAGTGAACTCAAATTCTTTCTCGGTTTGCAAATCAAGCAAACTAAGGAAGGTACATTTGTCTCTCAAACAAAGTACACCAAGGACTTATTCAAGAAGTTCAATATGCAAGAATGCAAAGGTATGTCTACACCCATGCCTACTAGTGGACATAATGATTTGATCAAAGATGGTGAACCGGTTGATCAAAAGGTTTATCGCTCTATGATTGGTTCATTGTTATACCTATGTGCTTCACGTCCCGATATTATGCTAAGTGTGTGCATGTGTGCACGATATCAAGCTGCTCCTAAAGAATGTCATCTTAAGGCTGTGAAAAGGATAGTGAGATATTTAATCCATACACCAAATTTTGGCATTTGGTATCCTAAGAGGTCTTCTTTTGATCTTGTTGGCTATTCCGACTCGGATTATGCCGGAGATAAGGTTGATAGAAAGTCCACTTCGGGTACTTGTCAATTTCTTGGTAGATCTCTTGTGTCTTGGTCTTCCAAGAAACAAAACTCGGTATCCTTATCCACCGCCGAAGCGGAATACATTGCCGCTGGTTCATGTTGTGCTCAATTACTTTGGATGACCCAAACTCTTAAAGATTATGGGATCTATGTGAAACATGTTCCACTACTTTGTGACAATGAAAGTGCTATCAAAATTGGTCATAATCCTGTACAACATTCTCGAACTAAGCATATTGAAGTTCGTCATCATTTCATTTGAGATCATGTTGCTAAGGGTGACATTGATCTTAAGCATGTTCGCACCAATAAGCAATTGGCGGATATATTTACTAAACCTCTTGATGAGAAAGTGTTTTGCAGGTTGAGAGGAGAATTGAACATCATTGATGCTTCAAACTTGGAGTAGAAACTCCATTGGATACATGCAAGACATGAGCTTATGACTAATCCATGATATATCTCTTATGATAACCATCTTATGTCTTGGATATATTTGCACCTTGCATGTTGTCTAACCCATGTAGGTGCTTGGTTGAATCTAATTCCATGAGATTGCGACTCACTCACATCTTGAGCAATCTCTACATCACCAAGACTCTACACAATGGTGGTTGAAGACAAGGAAGCACAAAACCATTCAAACATATCCTTTGACAAATTCTATGTTGAGCTTCATGATTGTCATTTTTGGATACACAAGTGCTCTTCCTTGCAAGAACTAACCCATGTAGGTAGATGAACTCAAACTCCAAGTGGTGCTCCCAACTCTTGATGAGCTACATCAACCTTGAGCACCCACACAAGTTCAACTACGTGAGCAAGAACCACACCACCACCCAAGGTATGTTATTCCATCTTAGAGAAGCTTTACTCCAAGACATGAGTCAAAGCAACTCAACAAGATGTGAATACATCAAGATGCTTAAACGAAAAATGATAACCCCATTTTGAGCTTAAACAATGAGTATGACCTATGATCAAGTGTTCTCACTTGACTCCTAAGTCAATATACTCTAACATAGGTGACTATGTCACCGCCCAACTCTAGATGAAGGTCTCTTGTGCTCTTTTTGTGTGTATCTCATGCATGTTTAGTTTCTTTCTCTTTTTCAAAAAAAAACTCCATCTAGATTTTACAGTCTCTTCTCTTTTCTTTCTGTTTATGTTCTGCATTTTCTGCATTTAATTCCTTGCAAATCCTTCAGGTAATTCATTGCAAATCTTTGTGAGATCCTACATGTCTAGTGAGCTGAGGTGACAAGTGTTTTTCTCTGTGTGAACTCGGTTTCACCGACTTGTAATTTTCGGTCCAACCGGATCTTTTCGGTGCCACCGAAACATACCACTCGGTGCCACCGACTTCGCAACAGGAAAAACAGTTTGCCACTTGTTCTATATTTCTTCTGATCCAGCTCTACTCAATGAATCTTGTCCCCTACAAGCATCACAGTTTTATCCATTGCTTTGTGCTGAGTCTCAAGGACCAAACCTATACGACGGATTCCAGAAAGCCCTTCTTGGAAATTGATGTCAAAGGGGGAGAGAGAGATCACATCAAAGCTTGTAGGAGAGAGAGATCACATCAAGGGAGAGAAAAAGTCTCAAGGACCAAACCTACAAGAGAGAAAGTATTAAGGGGGAGAGAGAGACTTCCAGGGGGAGAGAATACTCAAGGATCCCAGATGCTTGATGTTCAAGAGGAGAGATGTCACATGCCTTTTGGGGGAAAGACATGTATTTGCATTAAGTTCTATCCATTTGTATCTTTCAGCTCTGATTTTCTGTTCCCCATCTTCTCCCAATATCCCATGTAAGATTCAGGGGGAGCAAGACACCTAAGGGAAAGAAATCAGTCAAATTCATTGCATATCTTTATTCTTGGGGACATGTTGAATCCAATGTGGTACATTGTACTCACTCTCTACATGTCATCCCAGTCTTGGTATTCTTGTGGTTTCTTTTGTTTGCTCTTGCTAGTGGATGTACCTATGTTATCTAACTTTGTTTGTGCAGGTTCATTCCATCGTAAGCCAACTCAAGACCACAAGGTAAGTATATGCATCAAAATCATGAGTATGAGGAGTTCTTGCTTATGTACATACTGTTTGCAAGAAGGACTCATGAGCATGAAGGTATTTTCCTTGATAATCTTTTGCTCTGATGCATATGGCCAAGATACATGTAACACATTGCCTACTCTGTCATGGTTATGCTCTCACATGCCTCTATATTTCATATTTACATGAGTGCATACATGTAGGGGGAGCCTATGCTTGTTACATGTCCTTCCAAAGCTTTACTTGTTGTTCTTTATATCTTTATCTAAAGCTTTGATGTATGTTGCCATCAATTACCAAAAAGGGGGAGATTGAAAGCACAAGTGCTCCCTACGTGGTTTTGATAATTGATGACAACATATCTCTTGTTGGACTAACATTTCTATCTAGCATGTTTCAGATAAGTTCAACAATGGAGTGGCATGGACTAAAGGTTGTGGGAACTCCTTCAAGATGCTAAGGACAAAGGATTGGCTAAAGCTTCAAGCTCAAGACTCTTCATTTTACATTTTAGTGATCCAAGATCACATTGAGTCCATAGGAAAAGCCAATACTATCAAGGAGGGATGAGGTGTTGCTTAATGAGCCTCTTGCTTCATGTGCTTAATGATATGCTCCAAAATCCTCAACTACTTTCCCATATCCACATATGACCTAAACCCTAAGCCAAACTCGGTCCTACCGATTCTTTCTATCCGGCGCCACCGAGTTTCACTTGTCATAAGCCACTGCCAAACCCTAGCAATTCGGTTCTACCGATAGGGATCTCGGTCTCACCGAGATGGGATTGCAAACTCTCTGTTTCCCTTTCGTAACTTTTCGGTCTCACCGAAAGAGCGAATCGGTCCCACCGAGATTGCAGTGTAAACTCTTTGTTTCCTTTTTGTAACATTTCGGTCTCACCGAAAGAGCAAATCGGTCCCACCGAGTTTACCTGACCAACTCTCTGGTTAGCTTATTACCAAACTCAGTCTCACCGAGTTTGTGTAATCGGTCTCACCGAGATTACGTTATGCCCAAACCATAACCATGTCGGTCCTACCGAGTTGCATGTCAGTCCCACCGAAAATCTCTAACGGTCACTAGGTTTACCTTTTCGGTCCGACCGAGTTTGTTGATTCGGTCCCACCGAGATTGGAAAACTGTGTGTAACGGTTGGATTTTGTGTGGAGGCTATATATACCCCTCCACCTCCTTTTCATTCATAGAGAGAGCCATCAGAACACATACACAATTCCAACTCATATGTTCTGAGAGAGAACCACCTACTCATGTGTTGAGACCAAGATATTCCATTCCTACCATATGAATCTTGATCTCTAGCCTTCCCCAAGTTGCTTTCCACTCAAATCTTCTTTCCACAAAATCCAAATCCTATGAGAGAGAGTTGAGTGTTGGGGAGACTATCATTTGAAGCACAAGAGCAAGGAGTTCATCATCAACACACCATTTGTTACTTCTTGGAGAGTGGTGTCTCCTAGATTGGCTAGGTGTTACTTGGGAGCCTCCGACAAGATTGTGGAGTTGAACCAAGGAGTTTGTAAGGGCAAGGAGATCGCCTACTTCGTGAAGATCTACCGCTAGTGAGGCAAGTCCTTCGTGGGCGATGGCCATGGTGGGATAGACAAGGTTGCTTCTTCATGGACCCTTCGTGGGTGGTTGCTTCTTCGTGGACCCTTCGTAGGTGGAGCCCTCCGTGGACTCGCGCAACCATTACCCTTCGTGGGTGGAGCCATCCGTAGACTCGCGCAACCGTTACCCTTCGTGGGTTGAAGTCTCCATGAACGTGGATGTAGGATAGCACCACCTATCCGAACCACAGGAAAAACATCCGTGTCTCCAATTGCGTTTGAATTCTCCAAACCCTTCGCCTTACATTCTTGCAAGTTGCATGCTTTACATTCCGCTGCTCATATACTCTTTGCATGCTTGCTTGATATGTTGAAATTGTGCCTAAAACTCCACTCAAACCAAAAGGGCCTAAAAATTGCAACTTTAGCACTAAGTGTCTAATCACCCCCCCTCTAGACACATCTACTTCTAGATCCTACAGCCGCCTTCGTGCAGCCGGCCTAAGAGGTAGCCAGCTGGGGGAAGGTGGCCCCACGTCTTGGATGCTTGAAGGCTCAATGCCTAAGATTTTTCTGAAGAGCCAGGGGGAGCCGGCTAGGCTACCCGTGGTCATTTACTCCGACATCATGACTTATACATGTTCCTATGACTATGAGATTATGCAACTCCCGTTTACCGGAGGAACACTTTGTGTGCTACCAAACGTCACAATGTAACCTGATGATTATAAAGGTGTTCTACAGGTGTCTCTGAAGGTACTTGTTGGGTTGTCATATTTCGAGATTAGGATTTGTCACTCCGAATATCGGAGAGGTATCTCTGGGCCCTCTCAGTAATGCACATCACTTAAGCCTTGCAAGCATTGCAACTAATGAGTTAGTTGCGGGATGATGTATTACGGAACGAGTAAAGAGACTTGCCGGTAACGAGATTGAACTAGGTATTGAGATACCAACGATCGAATCTCAGGCAAGTACCATACCGATGACAAAGGGAACAACGTATGTTGTTATGCGGTTTGACCGATAAAGATCTTCATAGAATATGTGGGGGCCAATATGAGCATTCAGGTTCCGCTATTGGTTATTGATCGGAGACGTGTCTCGGTCATGTCTACATAGTTCTCGAACCCGTAGGGTCCGCACGCTTAAAGTTCGATGACGGTTATATTATGAGTTTATGTGTTTTGATGTACCGAAGGAGTTCGGAGTCCCGGATGAGATCTGGGACATGACGAGGAGTCTTGAAATGGTCGAGATGTAAAGATCGATATATTGGACGACTATATTCGGACATCGGAAAGGTTCCGAGTGATTCGGGTATTTTCGGGAGTACTAGGGAGTTACGGGAATTCGTATTGGGCCTTAATGGGCCATACGGGAAAGGAGAGAAAGGCCTCAAAGGGTGGCCGCACCCCTCCCCATGGGCTGGTCCGAATTGGACTAGGGAGGGGGGCGCCCCCTTCCTTCCTTCTCCTTTTCCCTTCCCTTTCCTTCCCTCCTACTCCTACTACTTGGAAGGGCTCCTAGTTCAACTTGGAAAGGGGGAATCCTACTCCCGGTGGGAGTAGGACTCCCCTAGGGCGCACCATAGAGAGGGCCGGCCCTCCCCCTCCTCCACTCCTTTATATACGGGGGCAAGGGGCACCCCAAAGAGACAACAATTGATCGTTTGATCTTTTAGCCGTGTGTGGTGCCCCCCTCCACCATAGTCCACCTCGATTTTACTGTAGCGGTGCTTAGGCGAAGCCCTACATCAGTAGAACATCAACATCGTCACCACGCCGTCGTGCTGACGAAACTCTCCCTCAACACTTGGCTGGATCGGAGTTCGAGGGATGTCATCAGGCTGAACGTGTGCTGAACTCGGAGGTGCCGTACGTTCGGTACTTGATCGGTCGGATCGTGAAGACGTACGACTACATCAACCGCGTTGTGCTAACGCTTCAGCTTTCGGTCTACGAGGGTACGTAGACAACACTCTCCCCTCTCATTGCTATGCATCACCATGATCTTGCGTGTGCGTAGCAATTTTTTTGAAATTACTACGTTCCCCAACAGTGGTATTAGAGCCTGGTTTTATGCGTAGATGTCATATGCACGAGTAGAACACAAGTGAGTTGTGGGCTATATAAGTCATACTGCTTACCAGCATGTCATACTTTCGTTCGGCGGTATTGTTGGATGAAGTGGCCCGGACCGACATTACGCGTACGCTTACGCGAGACTAGTTCTACCGACGTGCTTTGCACATAGGTGGCTTGCCGGTGTCAGTTTCTCCAACTTTAGTTGAACCAAGTGTGGCTACGCCCGGTCCTTGCGAAGGTGAAAACAGCACCAACTTGACAAACTATCGTTGTGGTTTTGATGCATAGGTAAGAACGGTTCTTTCTAAGCCCGTAGCAGCCATGTAAAACTTACAACAACAAAGTAGAGGACGTCTAACTTGTTTTTGCAGGGCATGTTGTGATGTGATATGGTCAAGACATGATGCTAAATTTTATTGTATGAGATGATCATGTTTTGTAACCGAGTTATCGGCAACTGGCAGGAGCCATATGGTTGTCGCTTTATTGTATGCAATGCAATCGCCCTGTCATGCTTTACTTTGTCACTAAGCGGTAGCGATAGTCGTAGAAGCATAAGATTGGCGAGACGACAATGATGCTACGATGGAGATCAAGGTGTCACGCCGGTGATGATGGTGATCATGACGGTGCTTCGGAGATGGAGATCACAAGCACAAGATGATGATGGCCATATCATATCACTTATATTGATTGCATGTGATGTTTATCTTTTATGCATCTTATCTTGCTTTGATTGACGGTAGCATCATAAGATGATCTCTCACTAAATTTCAAGATAAAAGTGTTCTCCCTGAGTATGCACCGTTGCCAAAGATCGTCGTGCCCAGACACCACATGATGATCGGGTGTGATAAGCTCTACGTCCATCTACAACGGGTGCAAGCCAGTTTTGCACACGCAGAATACTCGGGTTAAACTTGACGAGCCTAGCATATGCAGATATGGCCTCGGAACACAGAGACCGAAAGGTCGAGCGTGAATCATATAGTAGATATGATCAACATAGTGATGTTCACCATTGAAAACTACTCCATTTCATGTGATAATCGGTTATGGTTTAGTTGATTTGGATCACGCGATCACTTAGAAGATTAGAGGATGTCTTTCTAAGTGGGAGTTCTTAAGTAATATGATTAATTGAACTTAAATTTATCATGAACTTAGTCCTGGTAGTATTAGCATATATATGTTGTAGATCAATAGCTCGCGTTTAGCTCCCCTGTTTTATTTTTGATATGTTTCTAGAGAAAACTAAGTTGAAAGATGTTAGTAGCAAGGATGCGGATTGGGTCCGTGATCTGAGGATTTTCCTCATTGCTGCATAGAAGAATTATGTCCTTGATGCACCGCTAGGTGACAGACCTATTGCAGGAGCAGATGCAGATGTTATGAACGTTTGGCTAGCTCAATATGATGACTACTTGATAGTTCAGTGCACCATGCTTAAACGGCTTAGAATCGGGATTTCAAAGACGTTTTGAACGTCATGGACCACATGAGATGTTCCAGGAGTTGAATTTAATATTTCAAGCAAATACCCGAGTTGAGAGATATGAAGTCTCCAACAAGTTCTATAGCTAAAAGATGGAGGAGAATAGGTCAAGCAGTGAGCATGTGCTCAGATTGTCTGAGTATTACAATTGCTTGAATCAAGTGGGAGTTAATCTTCCAGATAAGAGATTAATTGACAAAGTTCTCTAGTCACTATCACCGAGTTACTAGAATTTAGTGATGAACTATAATATGCAAGGGATGACAAAAGTAATTCCCAAGCTCTTTGTGATGCTGAAATCGACGAAGGTAGAAATCAAGAAAAACATCAAGTGTTGATGGTTGACAAAGACCACTAGTTTCAAGAAAAGGGCAAATGGAAGAAAGGAGAACTTCAAGAAGAACGACAAGCAAGTTGCTGCTCAAGTGAAAAAACCCAAGTTTGGACCTAAGCCTAAAACTGAGTGCTTCTACTTCAAAGGGACTTGTCGGGGATATACCCCACGGCGTAAACCGGCCGGAAGTATAACCCGACTGGACTTGGCGGTTTACTTGAGACCCGGTTTACACTTGGCGATTCACTGGCGACCCGCCCTGACTTGGCAGTTTATAAGCAACCCGCCAGAACATTATGACACACTGGTGACCCGGCAGACGGGTCAGATGAATGACAAGACCCAAGGCCCAGAAGGCCGGTTTATGTTAATGGTGGGCCGGTTTAAGAGGAAAGGCGTGAGGAATATTTACCTTACAAGGAGTTAAGACCCGGACTTGTATCCGGTTTGTATTAGAAGGTAGACTAGTCCTAATCCTAATGGGACTCCACATGTAACCCGCCCCTTCAACATATATAAGGAGGGGCAGGGCACCCCAAGAGGGACAAGATTGACAAGTTCCACAAGTTGGACAAGTTAGGTTTAGACAATAGCTCTCGAGATAGAGCACTCTTGTAATCATGATCATCATCATCAATATCAATGAAGCAGGATGTAGGCTTTTACCTCCACCGTGAGGGGCCGAACCTGGGTAAAACATCGCGTCTCTCGTCCCGCTCAACCCCTCTCAAGCTACCACATAGATGCGTTGGTCTCGCGACTAAGTCCTGACACTAAGGACATCTACCGTGACAATTCCACGACAGGACTAGTCACTGGAAGCGGAACTACCCCAAGTAATTGGCGGATAAGAAGGATGGAAAAGTGAACATAGGTATATTTGATATACATGTTATTGATGTGTACTTTACTAGTGTTTATACCAATCCGTCAGTATTTGATACTAGTTCAGTTGCTAAGAATAGTAACTTGAAACGGGAGTTGCGGAATAAACAGAGACTAGTTAAGGGTGAAGTGACGATGTGTATTGGAAATGGTTCCAAGATTGATATGATCATCATCGCACACTCCCTATACTTTCGGGATTAGTGTTAAACCTGAATAAATGTTATTTAGTGTTTGTGTTGAGCATAAATATGATTGGATCATGTTTATTGCAATACGGTTATTCATGTAAGTTAGAGAATAATTGTTGTTATGTTTACATGAATAAAACCTTCTATGGTCATACACCCAATGAAAATGGTTTGTTGGATCTCGATCGTGGTGATACAGATTTTCATAATATTGAAGCCAAAAGATGCAAAGTTAATAACGATAGTGCAACTTATTTGTGGCACTGCCGTTTAGGTCATATTGGTGTAAAGCGCATGAAGAAAATCCATGCTGATGGGTTTTTGGAATCACTTGATTATGAATCAGTTGATGCTTGCGAACCATGCCTCATGGGAAAGATGACTAAGACTCCGTTCTCCGGAACAATGGAGTGAGCAAAAGATTTGTTGGAAATCATACATACTGATGTATGTGGTTCGATGAATATTGAGGCTCGCGGCAGGTATCATTATTTTCTGATCTTCACAGATGATTTGAGCAGATACGAGTATATCTACTTGATGAAACACAAGTCCGAAACATTTGAAAAAGTTCAAATAATTTCAGAGTGAAGTGGAGAATCATCGTAACAAAAATAAAATTTTATACGATATGATCGCATAAGTAAAATATTTGAGTTACGGGTTTGGCCTTCAGTTAAAACAATGTGAAATAGTTTCACTACTCACGCCACCTGGAACACCATAGTGTAATGGTGTGTCTGAACGTCGTAACCGTACTTTATTAGATATGGTGCGATCTATGAAGTCTCTTACTGATTTACCGCTATCGTTTTGGGGTTATGCATTAGAGACAACTACATTCACGTTAAATAGGGCACCATCTAAATCCGTTGAGACGACACCGTATGAACTATGGTTTGGCAAGAAACCTAAGCTGTCGTTTCTTAAAGTTTGAGGTTGCAATGTCTATGGGAAAAAGTTTCAACCTGATAAGCTCAAACCCAAATCAGAGAAGTGCATCTTCATAGGATACCCAAAAGAAAATGTTGGGTACACCTTCTATCACAGATCCGAAGGCAAGATATTCATTGCTGAGAATGGATCCTTTCTAGAGAAGGAGTTTCTCTCGAAAGAAGTGAGTGGGAGGAAAGTAGAACTTGATGAGGTAACTGTACCTTCTCCCGAATTGGAAAGTAGTTCATCACTGAAATCAGTTCCAGTGATGCTTACACCAATTAGTGAGGAAGTTAATGATGATGATCATGAAAGCTTCGGATCAAGTTACTACCGAACCTCGTAGGTCAACCAGAGTATGTTCCACACCAGAGTGGTACGGTAATCCTATTCTGGAGTTCATGTTACTTGACCATGACAAACCTACGAACTATGAGGAAGCGATGATGAGCCCAGATTCCGCGAAATGGCTTGAGGCTATAAAATCTGAGATGGGATCCATGTATGAGAACAAAGTGTGGACTTTGGTTGACTTGACTGATGATCGGCAAGCCATAGAAAATAAATGGATCTTCAAGAGGAAGACGGGCGATGATAGTAGTGTTACTATCTACAAAGCTAGAATTGTCGCAAAAGGTTTTCGACAAGTTCAAGGTGTTGACTACGATGAGAGTTTCTCACTCGTATCTATGCTTAAGTCTGTCCAAATCATGTTAGCAATTGCCACATTTTATGAAATCTGGCAAATGGATAAACAAAACTACATTCCTTAATGGATTTATTAAAGAAGAGTTGTATATGATGCAACAATAAAGTTTTGTCAAAACTAAAGGTGCTAATAAAATATGCAAGCTCCAGCGATCCATCTATGGACTGGTGCATGTTGGGGATCGTAGCAGAAATTTAAAATTTTCTACGCATCACCAAGATCAATCTATGGAGTAATCTAGCAACGAGGGGAAGGGGAGTGCATCTACATACCCTTGTAAATCGCTAAGCGGAAGCGTTGCAAGAACGCGGATGAAGGAGTCGTACTCGTAGCGATTCAGATCGCGGTTGATTCCGATCTAAGCGCCGAACAACGGCGCCTCCGCGTTCAACACACGTGCAGCCCGGTGATGTCTCCCACGCCTTGATCCAGCAAGGGGAGAAGGAGAGGTTGGGGAAGACTCCATCCAGCAGCAGCACGACGGCGTGGTGGTGAAGGAGGATCGTGGCAATCCTGCAGGGCTTCGCCAAGCACCGCGAGAGACGAGGAGGGAGAGAGGTAGGGCTGCGCCAAGAGAGAGATCAAATCGTGTGTTGGGAAGCCCCCATACCTCAAGTATATATAGGAGGAGGGGAGGGGGCTGCGCCCCCTCTAGGGTTCCCACCCCAAGGGGTGCGGCAGCCCTAGATCCCATCTAGGGTGGCGGCCACAAGGGGGAGAGGGGGAGGCGCACCTGGGGTGGGCCTTAGGGCCCATCTGCCCTAGGGTTTGCCTCCTTCCCCTCTTGGAGGCGCCTTGGGCCTTGGTGGGAGGTGCCCCAGCCCACCTAGGGGCTGGTCCCTTCCCACTATTGGCCCATGTAGGCCTCCGGGGCTAGTGGCCCCACCTGGTGGACCCCCGGGACCCTCCCGGTGGTCCCGGTACGTTACCGATAGCACCTGAAACCTTTCCGGTGACCAAAACGGGACTTCCCATATATAAATCTTTACCTCTGGACCATTCCGGAACTCCTCGTGACGTCCAGGATCTCATCCGGGACTCCGAAAAACATTCGGTAGCCGCATACATACTTTCCCTATAACCCTAGCATCATCAAACCTTAAGTGTGTAGACCCTACGGGCTCGGGAGTCATGCAGACATGGCCGAGACAACTCTCCGGTCAATAACCATCAGCGGGATCTGGATACCCATGTTGGTTCCCACATGCTCCATGATGATCTCATCGGATGAACCACGATGTCAAGGATTCAATCAATCCCGTATACAATTCCCTTTGTCTATCGGTACGATACTTGCCCGAGATTCGATCATCGGTATCCCGATACCTTGTTCAATCTCGTTACCGGCAAGTCTCTTTACTCGTTTCGTAACACGTCATCCCGTGATCAACTCCTTGATCACATTGTGCACATTATGATGATGTCCTACCGAGTGGGCCCAGAGATACCTCTCCGTTTACACGGAGTGACAAATCCCAGTCTTGATTCGTGCCAACCCAATAGACACTTTCGGAGATACCCGTAGTGCACCTTTATAGCCATCCAGTTACGTTGTGACGTTTGGCACACCCAAAGCACTCCTACGGTATCCGGGAGTTGCACAATCTCATGGTCTAAGGAAATGATACTTGACATTAGAAAAGCTTTAGCATACGAACTACACGATCTTGTGCTAGGCTTAGGATTGGGTCTTGTCCATCACATCATTCTCCTAATGATGTGATCCCGTTATCAACGACATCCAATGTCCATGGTCAGGAAACCGTAACCATCTATTGATCAACGAGCTAGTCAACTAGAGGCTTACTAGGGACATGGTGTTGTCTATGTATATGACTTTCCTATCAATACAATTCTAGCACGGATAATAAACGATTATCATGAACAATGAAATATAATATAATAATAACTAATTTATTATTGCCTCTAGGGCATATTTCCAACAGTGCAAGCATCTCGGAGTTGGAATATACGCTTTGATAAGTTGATCAAAGCATATAGTTTATACAGCCTTGCAGTGAAGCCTGTATTTACAAGAAAGTGAGTGGGAGCACTACAGCATTTCTGATAAGTATATGTGAATGACATATTGTTGATCGAAGATAATGTAGAATTATTCTGCAAAGCATAAAGGAGTTCTTGAAAGGAGTTTTCAAAGAAAGACCTCGGTGAAGCTACTTACATATTGAGCATCAAGATCTATAGAGATAGATCAAGACGCTTGATAAATTTTTCAATAAGTACATACCTTGACAAGATTTTGAAGTAGTTCAAAATGGAACAGTCAAAGAAAGAGTTCTTGCCTGTGTTACAAGGTGTGAAACTGAGTAAGACTCAAAGGCCGACCACGGCAGAAGATAGAAAGAGAAAGAAAGTCATTCCCTATGCCTTGGCCATAGGTTCTATAAAATATGCCATGCTGTGTACCAGATCTATTGTGTACCCTACACTATTTTTGGCAAGGGAGTACAATAGTGATCTAGGAGTAGATCACTGGACAGTGGTCAAAATTATCCTTAGTGGAATAAGGATATGTTTCTCGATTATGGAGGTGACAAAAGGTTCGTCGTAAAGGGTTACGTCGATGCAAATTTTGACACTGGTCCAGATGACTCTAAATCTCAATCTGGATACATATTAAAAATGGGAGCAATTAGCTAGAGTAGCTCCGTGCAGAGCATTGTTGACATAGAAATTTGCAAAATACTTACGGATCTGAATGTGGCAGACCCGTTGACTAAACTTCTCTCACAAGCAAAACATGATCACACCTTAGTACTCTTTGGGTGTTAATCACATAACGATGTGAACTACATTATTGACTCTAGTAAACCCTTTGGGTGTTGGTCACATGTCGATGTGAACTATGGGTGCTAATCACATGGTGATGTGAACTATTGGCATTAAATCACATGGCGATGTGAGCTAGATTATTGACTCTAGTGCAAGTGGGAGACTGAAGAAAATATGCCCTAGAGGCAATAATAAAGTTATTATTTATTTCCTTATATCATGATAAATGTTTATTATTCATGCTAGAATTGTATTAACCAGAAACATAATACATGTGTTAATACATAGACAAATAGATTGTCACTAGTATGCCTCTACTTGACTAGCTCATTGATCAAAGATGGTTATGTTTCCTAACCATAGACATGAGTTGTCATTTGATTAACAGGGTCACATCATTGGGAGAATGATGTGATTGACTTGACCCATTCCGTTTGCCTAGCACACGATCGTTTAGTATTCTGCTATTGCTTTCTTCATGACTTATGCATGTTCCTATGACTATGAGATTATGCAACTCCCGTTTACCGAAGGAACACTTTGTGTGCTACCAAACGTCACAACGTAACTGGGTGATTATAAAGGTGCTCTACAGGTGTCTCCGAAGGTACTTGTTGGGTTGGCATATTTCGAGATTAGGATTTGTCACTCCGAATATCAGAGAGGTATCTCTGGGCCCTCTCGGTAATGCACATCACTTAAGCCTTGCAAGCATTGCAACTAATGAGTTAGTTGCGGGATGATGTATTACGGAACGAGTAAAGAGACTTGCCGGTAACAAGATTGAACTAGGTATTGAGATACCGACGATCGAATCTCGGGCAAGTAACATACCGATGACAAAGGGAACAATGTATGTTGTTATCCGGTTTGACCGATAAAGATCTTCGTAGAATATGTGGGATCCAATATGAGCATCCAAGTTCTGCTATTGGTTCTTGACCGGAGACGTATCTCGGTCATGTCTACATAGTTCTCGAACCCGTAGGGTCCGCGCGCTTAAAGTTCAATGATGGTTATATTATGAGTTTATGTGTTTTGATGTACCGAAGGAGTTCAGAGTCTCGGATGAGATCGGGGACATGACGAGGAGTCTCAAAATGGTCGAGACGTAAATATTGATATATTGGACGACTATATTCGGACATCGGAAAGGTTCCGAGTGATTCGAGTATTTTTGGGAGTACCGGGGAGTTACGGGAATTCGTATTGGGCCTTAATGGGCCATACAGGAAAGTAGAGAAAGGCCTCAAAGGGTGGCCGCACCCCTCCCCATGGGCTGGTCCGAATTGGACTAGGGAGGGGGCGCCCCCTTCCTTCCTTCTCATTTTCCCTTCCCTTTCCTTCCCTCCTACTCGTACTACTTGGAAGGGCTCCTGGTTCAACTAGGAAAGGGGGAATCCTACTCCCGGTGGGAGTAGGACTCCCCTAGGGTGCGCCATAGAGAAGGCCGGCCCTCCCCCTCCTCCACTCTTTTATATACGGGGGCAGGGGCACCCCAAAGAGACAACAATTGATCGTTTGATCTTTTAGCCGTGTGCGGTGCCCCCCTCCACCATAGTCCACCTCGATATTACTGTAGTGGTGCTTAGGCGAAGCCCTGCATCGGTAGAACATCAACATCGTCACCACGCCTTCGTGCTGACGAAACTCTCCCTCAACACTCGGCTGGATCGGAGTTCGAAGGACGTCATCGGGCTGAACATGTGCTAAACTCGGAGGTGCCGTACATTCGGTACTTGATCGGTCGGATCGTGAAGACATACGACTACATCAATCGTGTTGTGCTAACGCTTCAGCTTTCGGTCTACGAGGGTACGTAGACAACACTCTCCCCTCTCGTTTCTATGCATCACCATGATCTTGCGTGTGCGTAGGAATTTATTTGAAATTACTATGTTCCCCAACAGCCAGAGCCAACACTCTGAAGCTTTTGCAAGAAGACATACGGCAAGTTGTGGTCCTGCTGAGAAATCTATCATGTACAAATCATCTTTGTGATACCCTTCAAAGACTAGAGACTTGTCAGATTCCATTAGAACAAGGCAACGATATTTTCCAAATATCACAATCATGTTCAAGTCACAAAGCATTGAGACAGACATTAAGTTGAAACCAAGGGATTCAACAAGCATCACTTTATCCATGTGCTGATCCTTTGATATTGCAACTCTACCTAGACCCAATACCTTGCTTTTACCAGTGTCAGCAAAAGTGATGTGACTCTTGTCAAATGGACGTAAGGTTGAGTCCATGAGAAGACTTCGTTCACCAATCATGTGGTTAGTGCATCCACTATCAATAATCCATTATGAAGCAGTTGGTGTCATACCCTACAGTGCAGTTAGGGGGGTAGGCTTCACGAAGAGCATTGTGAAGCATAAACATTTGACGAGCAAGTGGATTATGAAAGCTTAGATCGAGGTTAGGACTTATAGGATGAATAGCAAGCGACTTAGGAACGAAATACATAATAAGACCATTTGGGCATTTTATCGTGCACCCCACAAGATGTTTTAGGTCCCCAGCAATAGCTTCAGACACCTTTGATTTCCGGCTGGAGACATTTCCCTGCAAAAGAGAGTTAAGTTTTCTTAACCACCCACATCTTCAGGGGTGGCTTCGAAGCAATGAGTCTCAGTGCAGCATCTGAGAACTTTGGCTTTGGAGCCCTAGCAAATAGTTTTGCAGGAGGTGAACAATACTCATAAGAATAAGCAGAATAATTTTTGGTATTATGAACATGGCGGTTGGATGAAACACGCTCATATTCATAGGCCTGAGTATGGTTTCCCTGCAAAACATTTGTGTTAGGGTGACTCTGGTGAGTCCTCTGTCTATACGAAACTTTTGGACCATATGAAGCCTTTGGTCTGGGGTTTGTCTTCTTCACTTGTGGTGTCATGATGACATTCACAGGAAGATTCTGCAGACATCTTTTGAGCACCCAGATTTTCTTCATAGGTGGCCCATTCCTGCAGTTAGTATCAATATACCTGGCAAACACTTCACCATTCTGATTCTTAAACAGTTTATAGTTTGCATCAAAGGATTCATCAATGATAATAGGGTTAGCACAAGTGAAGCCAGATAGGGTGGATGGATCCACCGAAGGTTCCTTTGCAGCAACCCATGTGGTTTTGGGGTACTGCTCAGGCTTCCAATAAGAGCCATCAACATTCATTTTCCTTTCGAACCCAACACCCTCTTTCCTAGGGTTTCGGTTCAGAATCTGCCTTTTGAGGACATCACATAGTGTCTGATGCCCTTTGAGACTTTTGTACATCCCTGTTTCAAGCAATGTCTTCAACCTAGCATTTTCATCAGCAGTAGTAGTGGCACCCTCAGCAGAGGGGTTAGTTACCACACCAACAGTTGAAGATATTGCAATAGTAGTAGCAGTAGAACATTCAGCAACATAAGTAGCGTTATCACACTCAAGGCATTTTAGACATGGTGGTTCAAATCCTTCCTGAGCGGGACTGATCTGTTGAGCGCGAAGTGACTCGTTTTCCTTTTGAAGATCTTCATGAACTGCTCTCAATTTCTCAAGTTCTTGCTTCCTTTGAAGATAATCATAGGAAAGTTTTTCATGAGTTGTTGAGAGCGTTTCATGACGACTTTCAAGTTCCTCATCCTTAACATGAAGATTTTTTATGTCTTTAATTAAGGACCGAGATCGAGTCATTTCCGTGTCCAACAGGTCATCGCTTGTGTCTAACAGTTTTTGAATATGTTTGTTCATAGCTTTCTCTTGTTCAGTTGCAATTTTAGCAAGTGTTTTGTAGCTGGGTTTGGAATCACAATCAGAGTCATCTTCACTGGATGTTTGATAGTAAGCATTGCGTGAGTTTACCTTGGCACCACGTGCCATGAAGCAATAGGTGGGAGCGGAGTCATCCTTGTCATTAGCGTCAGCGTAGGTGACGAAGCCATTGTCTTCAGTGTTGAAGATGGACTTGGCAACGTAGGCTGTAGCCAGACTTGCAACGCCAGAGTCGGACTCCTCCTCGGACTCCACCTCCGCCTCCTCAGAAGCAGACTACTCCTCTGAGTCCATTTCCTTGCCAACAAACGCACGAGCCTTGCCAAATGAGCTCTTCTTGTGTGATGAAGACTTTGAGGAAGATTTGGAAGAAGACTTTGAGTATTTCTTCTTCTTCTTGTCATCAGAATCATATGCCTTGCTCTTCTTCTTCTTCTTCTTCTTCTTCTTCTTCTTGTTTTCATTGTCCCACTGCGGACATTCAGAGATGTAGTGTCCAGGTTTCTTGCACTTGTGACATGTTCTCTTCTTGTTGTCATGAGCGGAAGCTTCATCATTTCTTGAGCTCGATCGTGAAGACTTTCTGAAGCCTTTCTTCCTAGTGAACTTCTGGAACTTCTTCACAAGCATAGCAAGCTCCTTTCCAATATCTTCAGGATCACCAGAACTTCAGTCAGATTCTTCTTCAGATGAGGAAACAGCCTTTGCCTTCAAAGCGCGAGTTCGGACATAGTTGGGACCATAGATATCTATTTTCTCAGATAGCTGAAACTCATGTGTGTTGAGACTCTCAAGTATGTCAGACGAATTGAGTCTCTTGAAGTCAGGGCGTTCTTGTATCATCAGGGCAAGGGTGTCGAATGAGCTGTCAAGTGATCTCATGGGTGTTTTGATGATTTCATGCTTGGTGATTTCAGTGGCGTGATGACCCACAAGTATAGGGGATCTATCGTAGTCCTTTCGATAAGTAAGAGTGTCGAACCCAATGAGGAGCAGAAGGAAATGATAAGCGGTTTCCAGCAAGGTATTCTCTGCAAGTATTGAAACAAGTGGTAACAGATAGTTTTGTGATAGGATAATTTGTAACGAGCAACAAGTAACAAAAGTAAATAAAGTGCAGCAAGGTGGCCCTATCCTTTTTGTAGCAAAGGACAAGCCTAGACAAACTCTTATATAGAGAAAAGCGCTCCCGAGGACACATGGGAATATCATCAAGCTAGTTTTCATCCCGCTCATATGATTCGCGTTCGGTACTTTGATAATTTTGGTATGTGGGTGGACCGGTGCTTGGGTACTGTCCTTACTTGGACAAACATCCCACTTATGATTAACCTCTATTGCAAGCTCCGCAACTACAACAAAAGTATTAAGGTAAACCTAACCATAGCATGAAACATATGGATCCAAATCAGCCCTTTACGAAGCAACGCATAAACTAGGGTTTAAGCTTTTGTCACTCTAGCAACCCATCATCTACTTATTACTTCCCAATGCCTTCCTCTAGGCCCAAATAATGATGAAGTGTCATGTAGTCGACGTTCACATAACACCACTAGAGGAGGGACAACATACATCTCATCAAAATATTGAACGAATACCAAATTCACATGACTACTAATAGCAAGACTTCTCCCATGTCTTCAGGAACAAACGTAACTACACACAAACCATAAGCATCTTATATTTACTAATTGGAAGCACCATATGAGCCTCCACGTTAATCCTCAAAAACTACTTTAAAATAACCATTAGATCTGAATTTTGCGTCCAGGATTAAAAGAGATAGGAAGCATCAAGGATTAGAGTCCATATGTGTTACAACATCCATGATTTTTTTTGCAGGGTGCAATGTCTAGGGTTAAGGACACGTACAAGGCTAAAGAGTCCATGCATGTTACAACTTTCAGCATTAACAAAACTCTAACACCTCACGTAAAGGTCCCAAGAGTCCACACATGTTACAACAGAATAAACAACCAATTTTTTTAACGAAAGGAAAGAAAGGTCCATGTTGTCACAAGAGAAGAAGAAAATGTCCAAACTAAAATCACCTAACTAACTAATGATTTTCTTTTCGAAAATGTACCAGATGCATGCATGGAGCCGATAGAAATATATATGTTAACCAAACTAATATCATGGCTCAGTGTCACAAGTGAACGTTGTCCTGTTCGCTAAAAATCTGCGTACAATATTCCAATGTGTGGTGCATATAACTAGGCATCTGAAATATTTTTTCTCATCCAGAAACCACCACGCACACAACGACAAGGGATATACTCATGGAACAAATAGGCCCCGTCGACAAAGCACCCACACATATATACTACAAAATCCGTTTGGGACAACACATAATTTGCGGAAAATGTAGAAAGAATAGTGTCATTTTTTATAAAATAGACGCCACAAATATATTAAAAAAATAAATCCTAGATTATATTTTAAAAAATGAAATTTGCTAAACAGTGCAAGCGCATAAGAAAACCCATTATTTTTTAGAAGTTTGGGCGTGACATCTTAGATCTGCATTTACAGAATAAGACCACAATGATGGCAGAGCATCTAAATAAATTTTGTAATACTTAACAAAATGAGAATGCACATAGGTGTGGGCTGGATAAGGCAATATATCGTAGACTAGGACAACAGCTAGCCGCTCATCATCTAAAGAATAATTGCATCACCACTTTTCCCATTAGCTCATTGAGGATGTCAGAATGATCAGTTAATTTTAAAAACTGTTCAAAGTAATTTTAAAATCTTATAGGCATGCATCCAATAATTTAGGGGAGGTTTTATAATATTCGAGCAAACATTTAAATTCCATTATTGAATGTAAGATAAAAGGGTGACTACTAGAATATTACAGTCCAAGTAAAAGAAAGATTAGACAAGAAAAGTAGAAATATATGGAATTATTGAAAAGACGAGAAGGCTTCCATGAGTTAAAAAAACTTCAACAAGTTCAACAATCTTACAGACATTTTAAATGTACACAGATAAATTTGAACTGAGTCGCGACCCTTTTCGAGGCGGGAGCTTATCTATATGTTGAATTGATACACACGTGGTTGGTAGGGGCGTCGGAGAGTTAGATAACGATGTGTGCATAGGATTGAGAGTGACCGGCATAAACTAACGATGCAGAACGGTTGTTGCATCGTGTTTTGATGGAATATGTTAACCAGAGGTATGCATGTGGAAGCATGGAGTAAACATGCCATTAGTAATTGGTTCAGAGTAAATCGTAGATAATATGTGTACAGTATATATTAACAAGAAAACACATCATCATATCTATTTAGTAATTGCTAAAATAAGAATCATTATATTATTTATATGGTGTCACTAATTTGGATTGTGGCATGAAGCTTATAATATTTCATATGCTACGAAAATAGTTACTAAAATAGTAAAAATTAATTTAAATATTTTGTGTCTATTTTCAACAGGACTTTAGACAAAACAATATTTACAAAAACTAAAGAAATAATATTATAATTTTCTTGCATTAGCCCATGCAATATTAATAATTGCTAGCCCGTGCGGTTGCACGGGTTGACGACTAGTGTTGATAATCAGAGGGGTATTAATATGCATATAGGATCTGAACATACGATCTTCCACCAAATAAACCAACTAGCTTCAGCTACAAGGAGTAATTAACACTACTAGCAACCTACTAGCACCAATCCCGGACTTGGAGACAAGAGTTGGATACAAGAGATGAACTAGGGTTTTGAGAGGAGATGGTGCTGATGAAGATGTTGATGGAGATTGCCCTCTCCCGATGATAGGAGTGTTGGTGATGACGATGGCAATGATTTCCCCCTCCGGGACGGAAGTTTCCCCGGCAGAACAGCTCCGCCAGAGCCCTAGATTGGTGATAACCCACAAGTATAGGGAATCGCAACAGTTTTCGAGGGTAAAGTATTCAACTCAAATTTATTGATTCGACACAAGGGGAGCCAAAGAATATTCTCAAGTATTAGCAGCTGAGTTGTCAATTCAACCACACCTGGAAACTTAGTATCTGCAGCAAAGTATTTAGTAGCAAAGTAATATGATAGTAGTGGTAACGGTAACAAAAGTTAGCGGTAGTAAAAGTAATGTTTTTGGTATTTTGTAGTGATGATAGCAATAGCAACAGGAAAGTAAATAAGCGAAGAGCAATATAGGAAAAGCTCGTAGGCAATGGATCGGTGATAGAGAATTATGCCGGATGCGGTTCATCATGTAACAGTCATAACCTAGTGAGGGAGTCCTGGATTAGGGGGTATCCGGACGGCCGGACTATATCCTTTGGCCAGACTGTCGAACTATGAAGATACAAGATTGAAGACTTCATACGTGTCTGGATGGGACTCTCCTTGGCGTGGAAGGCAAGCTTGGCAATACGGATATGTAGATCTCCTTCCTTGTAACCGACTCTGTGTAACCCTAGCCCCTCCGATGTCTATATAAACCGGAGGGTTTAGTCCGTAGGATGAACAACAATCATACCATAGGCTAGCTTCTAGGGTTTAGCCTCTTCGATCTCATGGTAGATCAACTCTTGTACTACTCATATTATCAAGAACAATCAAGCAGGACGTAGGGTAGTACCTCCATTAAGAGGGCCTGAACCTGGGTAAACATCGTGTCACCCGCCTCCTGTTACCATCCGCCTAGACGCACAGTTCGGGACCCCCTACACGAGATCCGCCGGTTTTGACACCGGCATTGGTGCTATCATTGAGAGTTCCACTATGTCATCACGTAAGGAAGGATGCCTCGTCTCGTTGTTAAAAACAACATTACTGCCAGGGGAGCCCTGGCTGTCGGCCAAACTCTCCGGCTAGGCAGTTTCATCATGACCGCCCGTTCGGCTGCTACACCGACGATGACTTCTCGGGTCATTGAAAACAGCCTCCATGTCGGCTCGGAATTTGCTGAGCAGATGGATCCAATGGAGCTCTCTTCCCTAAACGAGCTCTTGGATCGCATCGCCGCCTTGGGAGTCGCTACGGACTATGATCGGATTGGGCTTAAACCTGATCAAAGGGAGATTAACTCTCCACTGGTCACCCATCATATTGCGGTGGTGGAGGAACAATGCGGCGATTCTACCTCTATCTTGAGTACTAACTATGTCCGGATTCCTGAGCTCTCCGAGTCGGATACCCGTTTGCGGGAGGACATCACCCAAGCCCTGAACCTAGAGTCAGGCAGCGGGCCAGACTTATCGGGCAACATCCCGGAACCCGAACTTCCAAGATTGGAAACTCCTCGGCCCCTGGGTCTCAGATCGGGTAAGGGTTCGGACTCAAATCCACCCACCCACCCAAACATAAACGATCTTTTCCACATCAGGCAAGCGCCCCAGGAAACAGTACATCATTATTGGGCCAGATTCCTCCTTGTGATGAACAAGGTTAAGGACTATCGCGAGGAAGACGCAGCCTCATTTTTCTGCAATAATTGCACGGACAAGGGAATCCTTAACGCCATAAGTCGCCGTGACATATCACGCTTCGCCGACTTGGCGTCCATAGTACGAAAGTACTGTGAGATGGAAAGTGCCTGGGAAACCGAAACGAAATTTTGGGATAATCCGGCTCCGAATATACACCCAGTCCAAAGTAAAAGGGTGCACTATCGTAAGACACCCGAGTTAATTACAAAGAAGCAAAAACCCTCTACAGGGCGTGGAACCGTATTGGAGGGATGGCTCAATGGACCCTGCAAAATTCATAGTACAGCGGATACCATACCAACACACAGCCTTAGAGCATGTTGGATACTTTGGCAGGTGGCCAAAAGTGGCGAGGATCTTCTCATCCCAGATGCCACAGAGCACCATCCCGGGGATAACAATACGGTATTAACAGTCTTTGAGACCTTCGCATCAAATAATAGGCGCAAGCGAACACTCCGTAGCATTGCCGAAATCTGCCACGTGGTAGTAATAAATCCATGGAGTGACACGGCTATTACCTTCAATGCCAGTGACGAACCTAAATTCCGAACAGCCCGAGCACCAGTTGCACTGGTCCTCGGTCCAATTGTGGACGGCTTTCGACTCACCAAAGTACTCATGGACGGCGGAAGTGGATTAAACCTCATCTATGAGGAAACTCTTCAAAAATGGAAATAGACTGGAACCGCATTGAGCGAAGCAGTACAACCTTCAAAGGAATAATCCCCAGTCGGGAGGCATGCTGTGCTGGTAAAATCACACTAGATGTGGTATTTGGCACGCCGGAGAACTATAGGTCCGAAGAGATTACATTCCAAGTGGCCCCGTTCAGTAGCGGATACCACACCCTTTTAGGGCGGGAGGCGTTCACGGTCTTCCAAGCCATGCCCCATTACGGGTACATGAAGCTCAAGATGCCCGGGCCCAATGGAATCATCACTCTCGCTAGTGATCCAGACACAGCACTCCGCGCCGAAAACAAAACAGCCGCATTGGCCCTCGAGGCATTATCCGAAGCCCTTTTGTCCGAGGAATTAACTGCGCTATGCTCCACAATGGACAGGGACGACGTGATACTTGACAAGAGATCCAAGTCCACCTCTTTTAAACCAGCGGATGAAATAGTCAAATTCCAAGTCCACCCAACGGACCCTACAAAAACAGCATCCATCGGGGCACAGTTAAACCCCGCCATGGACGCCGCACTACGAGAGTTCCTGTGCAAGAATTGGGACATATTCGCCTGGCACCCCTCAAACATGCCAGGAATCCCACGCAGGCTGGCCGAACACAGCCTTAATATTCTAAAGGGATTCAAGTCGGTCAAGTAGACTCTTTGGCGTTTCTCTGAACCTAAGAGACAAGCTATGGGAGAGGAACTAGCCAAGTTATTGGAGGCCGGATTCATTAGAGAAATAAAACACCTGGACTGGCTAGCAAACCTGGTGATGGTACCAAAGAAGGACAAATCCTGGCGCCTATGTGTCGATTTCAAGGACATCAACAAGGCTTGCCCAAAGGATCCCTTCCCCCTCCCCCGCATCGATCAAATTATCGATGCTACCGCAGGACACGATTCATTGTGTTTCCTCGACGCATACTCGGGCTACCACCAAATCAAGATGGCGGAGCCCGACCAAGCCGCAACGGCATTTATCACACCATACGACCCCTTCTGTTTCAACACAATGCCTTTTGGGCTCAAAAACGCCGGCGCAACATATCAGCGCATGATTCAGACATGTTTGGAGAAATAGATCGGCAAAACAGTCGAGGCATATGTAGATGATGTGGTCGTCAAAACCAAACACGTCGACTCGCTAATAGACGACTTGAGGCTCACATTCGACAACCTCCGAACATACGACATCAAGCTCAATCCGGAAAAATGCGTTTTCGGTGTACCAGCCGGAAAGCTCCTGGGTTTCATTGTCTCCAGTAGAGGAATTGAAGCAAATCCGGCCAAAATCCGAGCTCTGTCACAGTTGGCTATCCCAACGGACCTCAAACAAATCCAGAAATTAACCAGATGTGTGGCGGCTCTAAGCCGCTTTATCTCCCGCTTAGGAGAAAAGGCATTACCCCTTCATCGCCTCCTTCGGCGCATCGAACACTTCGAGTGGACGGACGCTGCCACAGCCGGATTGGAAGAAATAAAAGCCATACTGGCAACCAACCCAATCCTGGCCGCGCCAAACATCGGCAAACCAATGCTGTTGTAAGCGCAGTGCTCGTCGTCGAACGAGAAACAGACGGACATAAATTCCCCCTGCAAAAGCCAGTATATTATGTATCCATTGTCCTCACTCCATGCAAATCATGGTACCCACGTTATCAAAAGATAGCCTATGCGGTATTCATGGCATCCCGGAAGCTGCGACACTACTTTCAAGAGTGTTCAATTACAGTAGCCTCGGAAGTGCCACGTAATGATATTATAAACAACCGCGATGCCACGGGCCGGATTGCCAAATGGGCCATTGAGCTCCTCCCGTTCGACATAACATACAAACCCCGATGAGCCATTAAATCACAAGTATTGGCCGACTTTGTCGCCGAATGGACGGAAGCTGAACTCCCTAAAGAGTACGGCGCATACTCCAATTGGATCATGCACTTCGACGGCTCCAAAATGCTGGCTGGTCTGGGGGCTGGCGTCGTCTTGACGTCCCCAACTGGAGATATAGTTCAATACGTACTACAGATACTGTATACAGACTCCAACAACACAGCCGAATACGAAGCCTTGTTACATGGTCTCTGGATGGTAGTTTACATGGGCATTCAACGCCTGGAGGTGCGTGGGGACTCGAACCTCGCAATGTCCAAATAAATGGATACTTCGATGCCA
Organism: Triticum dicoccoides; assembly: GCF_002162155.2. NCBI lineage: Eukaryota > Viridiplantae > Streptophyta > Magnoliopsida > Poales > Poaceae > Triticum > Triticum dicoccoides. The sequence continues at coordinate 135,897,257 of NC_041382.1, read as the reverse complement.
AGGATCCGAAAATGGTGGCCTATCGCAACGTCGTCCTAAAGATGTCAGCTCGGTTCGAGGGACTCGAATTTCACCATGTGGCTCGAGAAAACAATCAGGCGGCGGATATCCTCGCCCGCATCGGCGCAAAACGCGATGCGGTCCCCCCAACATCTTTTTGGAGAGGTTGTTTAAGCCATCCATGGTATGGGAAGGGGACACCAGTAACAATAGTCTGTACCCGGCCAAAATGCCCAATACCGAACACTTTGACATAATTGGAGGCTCTGCCACCGAAATAACACCTTCAGCCCATGTAATAATGGCCATCATCGCCCCATGGACAGAACCATTCCTAGCCTACCTAACTAGGCAGGAACTTCTCGAGGACCAAAATGAGGCACGCTGCATAGTGCGGCGATCTAAAGCCTACAGGGTCCATGAGGGAGAGCTGTATAAAAAAAGCACCACCGGAGCCCTTCAAAGGTGCATCTTCGAAGAGGAAGGGTGGAAACTTTTGGCAGAAATTCACGCTGGACTCGGCGGCCACCACGCCGCAGCCCGGGCCCTTGTAAGCAAGGCCTTCCGTACAGGTTTTTATTGGCCGAAGGCCCGGGTAGATGCACAGGACTTGGTCCAACGATGCGCCGGTTGCCAGCTTTTTGCAAACCAAAGCCACATGCCACCCACCTCCCTCCAAACAATCCCCATTACCTGGCCCTTCGCGGTCTGGGGGCTTGACATGGTTGGACCCCTTAAAGGGGAACCCATAAGAAAAAATACTTACTGGTCATGGTGAATAAATTCACCAAATGGATAGAAGCCAAACCTGTTAAAATGGCCGAATCCGGACCGGTGATAGACTTCATATCCGGGGTTGTACACCGTTATGGCGTCCCCCATAGCATCATCACTGACAATGGCACGAACTTCACGGCCGACGAGGTAAAACTTTGGTGCAGAAACATGGGCATTAAGCTCGATTATGCCTCTGTCTATCACCCACAAACTAACGGCCAAGTTGAGCGAGCAAATGGTCTTATCATGAGCGGCATCAAACCCAGATTAGTGCGGTCCTTAAAGGAGGCTAACACGCACTGGGTAGAGGAGCTCGACTCCGTACTCTGGGGGCTGCGGACCATGCCAAATTGTACTACCGGATACACACCCTTCTTTACGGTGTATGGCGCAGAGGCAGTTCTGCCCTGCGACATAATTCATGACTCACCTTGAGTGCGCATGTACGAAGAAAGAGAATCTGAGCTCGATCGGCAGGACAGTCTGGACACTCTGGAGGAGGAGCGTGACGTGGCAAAAGCCCGTTCCGCATTCTATCAGCAACAGGCTCACAGATACCAAAGCAGAGAAGTACGGGCCAAAACTTATAACGTTGGCGAGCTAGTTATATGCCTGCCGGAGAAGAAAAAGACCAAGCTCGAGCCCAAATGGGAAGGTCCCTTCATTATTGACCAAGTTCTGACCGGTGGAGCGTACCGTCTGCGGGATGGATCGAATAATCGACTTGAGCCGAACCCATGGAACGCAGCCAGGCTCCGAAGATTCTATGCCTAGTGCCGGACTCTATGTTCGTCTCCTTCCTCTGTCCATTTTTTGCACATACATTATCTGTCTTTTTTCTCTTTCTCTCTTTTATTCTTTCTCAAGGCCTTCAAGGGCCAACTTGTGCCTTGCTTGCACACTATTGACGCGCTAACCGCGCTCATTATACCTGGGGCTTCTTACACAGAAGCTTAATTATTTGTCTGGGCTTCATGCCCCGCACATGTGTTATTCTTCCGCATGTACCTTTTCTTCGCCATTATATGCATCGATATGACTTAAGTTTTGGCCAAGCTGGGTTGCCTGGCTCTTGTATTTATGCCCTACGTTCCCGTTAATTCGGCTAGGGCATAAGGGGAGCACCTCTGTGATTGTTACTGCCGGGTCAGCCGGATGTGTACCTCAGACTGGGTGAAGCCGAAAGCTAGTGTTCTTAAGGGAATATTCGGTCGGTGAACAAAAGATGATTTTTATTTATTTTCCATATATGCCCCCCAGATGTTTTTGCCTGCGTCTCCTCTCACAGTCCGGACATGCACTTTAGGGCATGCGTACCCAGGGAAAGGATCCCTTAACGGAACTATTCTCCCTGGAAGATGTTTCTTACTACCCATGTAATCTAACATAACTAGTTGGGTACTTGTCTGTTCAAGCACTAATGACCCCTACGCCTGGTTTCCACGCATACCCCGGTTCTTATATAACTAAGTGGGTATTTGGATACACTCCAGACTATCGGGTCCCGAGGTTGAAGCGAAAAGGTCCGCCATGACAAATGATTTACAATCCGGCTAGAAGGCATTATACATGTCACTTTAATTACATAGTCATATAGACTAACTAAATTCCTCCTCTATACCATCCAACAGGCTGTCTAGCCTACAATCCTGTTGGGAGTACTTTGCGGTTAATTCTACTTGCCCATACACTAAGCTAACGGGGATCTCTTTCCCATCAGGCCCCACAGGTCCGACCTCGGCCATGTGGTTTGGGTCAGCCTTGGTATACCGCGTCTTCACCATGGCCCAGGCTTCCTTGGCACCTTGACGGCAGGCCGATATCTTCCATAATCGGAAGCGCCGCCGTGCTCCCTTGAGCTTCTCCGCAAGCTCTCCAATGCCTGCGGGCAGGGAGACGGATGGCCACAAGGCCTGGGCGATACCTTGCATCACCTGCCGAACTTGTACGTGCAGTTGTGAGAGCTTGAGAAGAAGATCACCCGCAGACCCGGGCATCTCCCCCCCCCCCGGGACGACCCGTCAGCATACCTGCAGACATAACTCTGTTAGCCGGCTTCTCCGCCACCCCCTTGTAAGGGTTCATTCAAGCACTTACTGAAAATGCCGCGTTGAAGCCGCTTATTCTCCTTCTCGGAGTCCGCAAGCTGGGCTTGAACATCTTTCAGTTCCATGCTCAGCTTGGTATTGGCGTCTTGGAGATTGTTTTTCTCCCGCCTGACCTTAGTCAGTACGCGTTCGCCAGCCTTTAGCTGTCGTACGACATGTTGGTCCTCCGGATTCTCTCTAGAGTCATCTGCAATATCTATTGTTAGATCTGCAGCCATGCCGCACACTATATGGTACCAATCATTCTTTGAAACAAATGTTACCAGCTGGGGACTTTTCAGGTTCCTTCAATGCGGCAACGGCGGCCCGAAGTTGGTCTTGCACTCCTCCTGCTCTTGTGACAGTCGAGTATTCTTCTCTGTAAGAACCTGCACAATAAATGATCCTTAAATCAGTTGTGCCAACTGTTTCAAGTCTCAGGGGCTACTGATATATATACTCATCAAATTTTCTTACCAGTACATCCTTTACATACTGGTCCGTGGCTCTGGCTAGACCATTTTGAGCAGCATGGATGTACGCATCTCCTGAGTTGAAGGCATCAAACGCCTCTCGGGAGAAACAAGCATCACGGAGTACGGCTCGGCGAAGCCTGTGATTCATGGCGCTCTCCACTTTAGAATTTGTAGCGGATATCTTATCCGCATCCTCTGTAGAAGGAGCATCCAGCATGTGCTTCGTGTTAGCTTCTGCCTCTGTGTCCGGCTCTGGAGCCCAACTGGTAGAGGTGTGATCGGCGACCTCTCCGGATATTGTCCAGCGAGCGTTCTTCCTTCTAGGAAACATGGGTGTTATTATGTTTTTAGAGACGACAACCAAAGAGTGAGGTGTTCCATCATACCTCTGCGCCAGCGTCTTCGTCCGGACCGCCTTCCTTTTTAGCATGTCCGGCTTTGAAACCCCTTGTTGGCGAGTCATCGCGGGCTCGGCATGGCATCCCAAGGGCCTTCCCTATAAAACACCGTTTGTATACGGTAGGTGAAGTGCATAAAAGGAAATCATTTTCAAAGGTTGGGACTCCAATCTCATTTACCTGCGAGGCTGGGAGTAGCCTAGGGTAGTCGGCTATAATGGCCACCATGGCATCATCACAGCTTAGCTGATAGAAAATCCTATCAATTAGCTCCACGAATATGTCCGGATCCTCTTTGAGGCCGGGGTCAAGGACCCGTTCAGGATCCTCCGGTTGTGGAGGTGGGCTATTGATCTCCCCTACTGCCTTACGCAGTTCCTGCGATGAAACAGCAAGGTAAATATTTATCACGAAAACAAGGTTTGGATGGAAGTAAAAAGAGCGGAAGCTCACCCAGCTTCAAGGGTTGTTCATGGAGAATCCATCCCGTGGCTTGATGCGGAGGAACTCCTCTTCTTCCCCCTTATACAGATCGGATAGAATTTTTGCTAGAGTAGCAACGGAGTCCGGTCCCTTGCGCCCGCAGCGAGTGGCATCATCTTCCCCGTTGAAGTCCCACATGGGTGGCCTCGATATTGAAGTGGCTGCACCCCCGCATAATGCATATTGCCATAACCTCAGTTATGGTTAGTCCTGATTTGACCAGCAACTTTATCCGGCCCATCAGATAAAATACGTCTCTACCATCTTCCTCTTGTGGGCTCCGTGGGCGCCAGCTTAGGCGTTTCTTCAGAGGGGCGTCGTCGAACTCAGGAAGACCAATCCGGATAGGATCCGAGAGAGGAACATCCTCCATATAAAACCACTCCGAAGGCCAGTCCTCGGACGTCTTTTTCGGGGTACCGGATAGGTATCTGGTCCCGGCGATGCGCCATACTTCAGCTCGCCCACTTGATATATTGATCCCCTCTGTGTACGGGGCACAAGGCAAAACAACTTCTTCCACAGCGTGAAATGAGCTTTGCAACCCAGAAACAGCTCGCAAAGTGCTACGTAACCAGCTATGTGCAATATGGAGGCAGGGGTGAGGTTGTGCAACTGGAGGCCGTAGAACTCCAGGAGCCCTCAGAGAAATGGATGGATTGGAAATCTGAGTCCCCTTAACAGATAAGGGACAAGGCATACCCGCTCTCCCTTAGAGGGGTTGGCAAAGCTCTCCGCTTGCTCCCTGCCATTATAGGTGGCGAGCCTGGCTCGAACCGGGACCATATACGCTGGAGGGAGGAATCCCTGGGTCTGTAGCTTCACTAATTGGCTGTGCGGGACAGAACAGTTCTCCCAATCTTCGGGCTTGGGGCTACGGGAGCGAGAGGAGGAGCTGCGCTGGTCGGCCATGTTGGGATGGATTTTCTCGGGTGCGCTTCGATGAATTCTCGCTGAGGGAGGATGGTGTGGTTTGGATATGAGGATCCTCGTCTCTTTAATAGATAGTTCATTCACATAGATGGGGTGGTAAAAGTAAAAACACCTTGGCTCCTCACATTCGCTTGGCACGTGGAAGATGGCCATTATTGGACGCAGAAGCCAACAAGCGCAACATTTACGAGAAGCCGGACACTATTTAGTAGGTACTCAGAGTTTGAAGAAGAACCCGCCTTGCAATGCCGAAGACAATCTGCGCGCCGGACTCATCGTCATTGAAGCCTGGTTCGAGGGCTACTGAGGGGGTCTTGGATTAGGGGGTATCCGGACGGCTGGACTATATCCTTTGGCCGGACTGTCGGACTATGAAGATACAAGATTGAAGACTTCATCCCGTGTCCGGATGGGACTCTCCTTGGCGTGGAAGGCAAGCTTGGCAATATAGATATGTAGATCTCCTTCCTTGTAACCGACTCTGTGTAACCCTAGCCCCCTCCAGTGTCTATATAAACCGGAGGGTTTAGTCCGTAGGACGAACAACAATCATACCATAGGCTAGCTTCTAGGGTTTAGCCTCTTCGATCTCGTGGTAGATCAACTCTTGTACTAATCATATTATCAAGAACAATCAAGTAGGACGTAGGGTATTACCTCCATCAAGAGGGCCCGAACCTGGGTAAACATCATGTCACCCGGCTCCTGTTACCATCCGCCTAGACGCACAGTTCGGGACCCCCTACCCGAGATCCACCGGTTTTGACACCGACACCTACGGTGACACAGAACTAGCTCCAGTTCATTGATATAATGTAGGCATGTATTCCGAATATAGTCATACATGCATATGTAAAAGAACTTGCATGACATCTTTTGTCCTACCCTCCCGTGGCAGCAGGGTCCTTACGAAAACTAAGGGATATTAAGGCCTCCTTTTAATAGAGTACCGGAACAAAGCATTACCACATAGTGAATACATGAACTCCTCAAACTACGGTCATCACTGTTAAGTATCCCGATTATTGTCACTTCAGGGTTAACGGATCATAACACATAATAGGTGACTATAGACTTGCAAGATAGGATCAAGAACACTCATATATTGATGAAAACATGATAGGTTCAGATCTGAAATCATGGCACTCGGGCCCTAGTGACAAGCATTAAACATAGCAAAGTCATAGCAACATCAATCTCAGAACATAGTGGATACTAGGGGTCAAACCCTAACAAAACTAACTTGATTACATGATAGATCCCATCCAACCCATCACCGTCCAGCAAGCCTATGATGGAATTACTCACGCACGGCGGTGAGCATCATGAAATTGGTGATGGAGGATGGTTGATGATGACGATGGCGACGGATTCCCCTCTCCGGAGCCCTGAACGGACTTCAGATCAGCCCTCCCGAGAGGTTTTAGGGCTTGGCGGTGGCTCCATATCATAAAACGCGATGAATTCTTCTCTTTGATTTTTTTCTCCCCGAAACACAATATATAGAGTTGGAGTTGGAGTCGGAGAGGCACCAGGGGGCCCATGAGGTAGGGGCCGCGCCCCCACCCTTGTGGAGAGGTGGTGGGCCCCCTGGCCTTCATCTTTTGCAGGTATTTTTTATATTTTCCAAAAGGTTGCTCCATGAAGTTTCAGGTCATTCCGAGAACGTTTGTTTTTGCACATAAATAACACCCTGGTAATTCTGCTGAAAACAGCGTCAGTCCGGGTTAGTTCCATTCAAATCATGCAAGTTAGAGTCCAAAACAAGGGCAAAAGTGTTTGGAAAAGTAGATATGTTGGAGACGTATCAACTCCCCCAAGCTTAAACCTTTGCTTGTCCTCAAGCAATTCAGTTGACAAACTGAAAGTGATAAAGAAAACCTTTTACAAACTCTGTTTGCTCTTGTTGTTGTAAATATGTAAAGCCAGCATTCAAGTTTTCAGCAAAGATTATAAATAACCACATTCACAATAACGCTTAGGTCTCAAGTTTACTCATATCAATAGCATAATCAACTAGCGAGCAATAATAATAAATCTTGGATGACAACACTTTCTCAAAACAATCATAATATGATATAACAAGGTGGTATCTCGCTAGTCCTTTCTAAGACCGCAAAAGATAAATGTAGAGCACCTTTAAAGACCAAGGACTGACTAGACATTGTAATTCATGGTAAAAGAGATCCAGTCAAGTCATACTCAATGTAAACTAACAATAGTGAATGCAAATGACGGCGGTGCTCTCCAACTGGTGCTTTTTAATAAGAGGATGATGACTCGGCATAAAAGTAAATAGATAGGCCCTTCACAGAGGGAGGCAGGGATTTGTAGAGGTGCCAGAGCTCGGTTTTGAAACAGAGGTGAATAATATTTTGAGCGGTATACTTTCATTGTCAACATAACAACCAAGAGATGGCGATATCTTCCATACTACACACATTATAGGCAGTTCCCAAACAGAATGGTAAAGTTTATACTCCCCCTTCCACCAACAAGCATCAATCCATGGCTTGCTCGAAACAACGAGTGCCTCCAACTAACAAGAGTCCCAGGGGGAGTTTTGTTTGCAATTATTTTGATTTAGTTTGCATAAAGCATGGGACTGGGCATCCTGGTGACCAGCCATTTATCTCGTGAGTGACGAGCGGAGTCCACTCCTCTTGAGAATAACCTGCCTAACATGGAAGATACAGACAGCCCTAGTTGATACATGAGCTATTCGAGCGTACAAAACAGGATATTTATTTGAAGGTTTAGAGTTTGGCACATACAAATTTACTTGGAACGGCACGTAGATACCGTATATAGGTAGGTATGGTGGACTCATGTGGAATAACTTTGGGGTTTAAGGGATTGGATGCACAAGCAGTATTCCTGCTTAGTACAGGTGAAGGCTAGAAAAAGACTGAGAAGCGACCAGCTAGAGAGCGACAACAGTCATGAACATGCATTAAAATTAATCAACACCGAATGCAAGCATGAGTAGGATATAATCCACCATGAACATAAATATCGTGAAGGCTATGTTGATTTTGTTTCAACTACATGCGTGAACATGCACCAAGTCAAGTCACTTAAATCATTCAGAGGAGGATACCACCCTATAATACCACATCATAACCATTTCAATAGCATGTTGGCACGCAAGGTAAACCATTATAACTCATAGCTAATCAAGCATGGCACAAGAAACTATAATCTCTAATTGTCATTGCAAACATGTTTATTCATAATAGGCTGGATCAGGAACAATGAACTAATCATATTTACAAAAACAAAAGAGGTCAAGTTCATACCAGCTTTTCTCATCTCGGTCAGTCCATCATATATCGTCATAATTGCCTTTCACTTGCACGACCGAACGATGTGAATAATAATAATAGTGCACGTGCATTAGACTAAGATGGAAGCTGCAAGCATTCAATAAACAGGAGAATACAAGGCAATATGGGCTCTTTCGTCAGGTCAACATTTATGCATATAAGAGCCACTTCAACAATTTAATCATGGTCTTCTCCTATCGAACCCCAAAGAAAAGAAAAGAAATAAAACTATTTACACGAGAAAGCTCCCAACAAGCAAAAGAAGAACATGAAATATTTTTGAGTTTTCTTTTTTTAATTACTACTACAAGCATGGAAAGTAAACTAATTAAAAGCTACAACTAATTTTTTTTGTTTTTCTTAAGGCTTATTAAACACACAAGAAGAAAGCATAAAAAGGAAATAAACTAGCATGGATGATACAAATGAAAAAGTATGAGCACAGACATCTAGCAATGAGTGTGTGAACATAAATGTAATGTCGGTGGGAAATACGTACTCCCCCAAGCTTAGGCTTTTGGCCTAAGTTGGTCTATGGCCATGGCGGGCCTGGCGGATATCCATAATAATAGTTGGGGTCGTACTGCGATGCAGCGGCTATCGCTTGCTGAGCTGTAGTGTGGCGACGAGCAGCCTTCGCTCTCCTATCGTACTCATTTGCCTCCTCTCTGGTAATAGTATATCTTCATTTCGCCTAATGATCAAAGAAGGCAGGAGAAGGGAGAGTAATATGGACAGCACGGCGCCTGTCAAAGATTAGTCGATACTGGAGAGGTGATTCATTCCTCTCGACAAACTGGTGGTGAACCATAGCATTAAAGTCTAGGTAAGCACGAGGTAATTCAATATCATCTTCGCGTATGGCTACACCAAGAAAATTAGCTATGCAGGTTGCATAAATTCATCCAAAGAAATCTCCATTAAATCTATTAAGATGCAACCTACGTGCAACAATGGCTCCCAAATTATAAGATTGGTCTCTAACACAGCACTCCTAAGAATACTGAGGTCAGGCACACATGTGACATGCCTCATCTTTACCATTAATGCATCTACCTATGAAGAGAGCAAAATAATGTATAGCAGGAAAGTGAATGCTCCCTATGGTAGCATGTGTTATATCTCTAGATTCTCCCACAGTTATGCTAGCAAGAAAATCTCTAAATTCAGATTTGCGAGGATCCCTTATAGTACCCCACTGTGGAAGTTTGCAACCAGTGGTAAAATCCTCTAAGTCCATAGTATAAGAATTTTCATAAAGATCAAATAGGACAGTTGGAGAATTGCGTGAAGATGAAAATTCAAACCTCCTCACAAAGGTACTAGTGAGATTGCGATACTGACTGCACTTCTCTTCCTTGAAGCTCACAAGATCAACGTTACGCAAATATGCGTTAAATTCTTCCTTAATTCCCGCTCGATCCATAAAGTTCTCAGAAGGCCACTCACAAGGACGCACTGGAGTGTCTCTTGGTGGCTCTTCATCAGCATCACGCATTGCAAGCCTGGGTCCTTGCTTCCTTGAGGGACCACCTTGGAACATTTTCCTAAGCATTTTTCTTCCTCTGAAAAATTCTGAAATTTTTAGTAACTTCAAAATAAAAGTAAACCAAACTCAATAATATTGATAGCAACTACTCCTACAAGTGCCTAGGGCCTATATCATGCATCAAAACTACTTTTGACCATATAAATTTGACATGCAAGCTCAAGAACAGGGTCACCTAAGCAGCAAAATTTTGCAATGAATAAAGCACTAGAACAAAAACTAATTGGACCAATGGAGGAGTCACATACCAAGGAACAATCTCCCCAAGCAGTTTTGTGAGAGGTGCTTTGAGCAAGGAGATCAAAAATGGCAGCAAAATGAGCTTGGACTCGCGTTTGAGCTGGTTATTCGTGTTTGGGGGAGGAAGAAGGAGTGTGTGGGTGAAAGGATAAGTGGAGGAGGTCCACCATGGGCCCACGAGGCAGGGGGGCGTGCCCAGGGGGTAGGGGGCGCCCTCCACCCTCATGGGCAGGTGGTTGACCCCCCTGTTGTGTTCTCAGTGCCAAATATTCTCAAATATTCTAGAAAAAAATCATATTTAAATTTCAGGGCATTTGGAGAACTTTTATTTTTGGGGTATTTTTATATTGCACGAATAACCAGATAACAGACAGAAAAATATTTATTTTTACTTTATATAATATAAATAACAGAAAGTAAAAGTGGGTTACAGAAGGTTGTGCCTTCTAGTTTCATCCATCTCATGATCATCAAAAGGAATCCACTAACAAGGTTGATCAAGTCTTGTTAACGAACTCATTCCGAATAACATGGAAGCGGAGAAATTTCGAATAACACTATGTTACCTCAACGGGGATATGCACATCCCCAATAATAAGAATATCATATTTCTTCTTGACGGTAGGTAGAGGAAATTCAAAACCTCCAAATATAATCGATGACTTTTCCCAATAGAGTTGATACTATGAACTTGAGGTTGTTTCCTCAGAAAGTGTACCGTATGCTCATTACCATTAACATGAAAGGTGACATTGCCTTTAGTGCAATCAATAACAGCCCCTGCAGTATTCAAAAAGGGTCTTCCAAGAATAAAAGACATACTATCGTCCTCGGGAATATCAAGAATAACAAAGTCTGTTAAAATAGTAACATTTGCAACTACAACAGGCACATCCTCACAAATACCGACAAGTATAGCAGTTGATTTATCAGCCATTTGCAAAGATATTTCAGTAGGTGTCAACTTATTCAAATCAAGTCTACGATATAAAGAGAGAGGCATGACACTAACACCGGCTCCAAGATCACATAAAGCAGTTTTAACATAGTTTCTTTTAAGGGAAAACTTTGTTTTTGCCACTCTAGTTTTTGCCAACTTTGCTTATGCCACTCTAGAATTTGACATCTCACTTTTGCCACTCTTAGCTTTTGACAATACATCACAAATGCCATTCCGTGGCAAAAACGATAATTTTTCATTTCACTTTTGCCACTCTTAGCTTTTGACATGTATCACAATTGCCACTCTAATTTTTTTGCTTTTGCCACAGAATGGCAAAAGTGATATATTATCAAAAGCTAAGAGTGGCAAAAGTGAAATGTCAAATTCTAGAGTGGCATAAGCAAAGTTGGCAAAAACTAGAGTGGCAAAAACAAAGTTTTCCCTTCTTTTAATAGTGCATGGTATAGTGGGTACACCGGGATCTCCAAGTTTCTTAGGTATTCCACCCTTAAAAGTATAATTAGCAAGCATGGTGGAAATTTCAGCTTCCGGTATCTTTCTTTTATTTGTAACAATTTCTTTCATATACTTGGCATAAGGATTCATTTTAAGCATATCAGTTAATCGCATACGCAAAAAGATAGGTCTAATCATTTCAGCAAAGCGCTCAAAATCCTTATCATCCTTTTTCTTGGATGGTTTGGGAGGAAAAGGCATGGGTTTCTGAACCCAATGTTCTCTTTCTTTACCATGTTTCCTAGCAACAAAGTCTTTCTTATCATAACGTTGATTCTTTGATTGTGGGTTATCAAGATCAACAGCAGGTTCAATTTCTATATCATTATCATTACTAGGTTGAGCATCAACATGAACATTATCATTAACACTAGTTTCAGGTTCATTACCATATTGAGTTTCAGCATCAGAAATAGAAATATCATTTGGATTCTCAGGTGTTTCAGTAATAGGTTCACTAGAAGCATGCAAAGTCCTATCATTTTTCTGTTTCTTCTTTTTAGAAGGACTAGGTGCATCTACATTATTTCTTTGAGAATCGTGCTCAATTCTCTTAGGATGGCCTTCAGGATACAAAGGTTCCTAAGTCATTCTACCACCTCTAGTCATAACTCTAACAACATTATCATTATTCTTACTATTCAATTCATTGAGCAAATCATTTTGAGCTTTAAGTACTTGTTCTACTTGATTGGTAACCATAGAAGCATGTTTACTAATGAGTTTAAGTTCACCTTTAACATTAGCCATATAATCACCCAAGTGTTCAAGCATATATGAATTGTATTTCAATTGTCTACCAAAATAAGCATTAAAGTCTTCTTGCTTAGCCATAAATTTATCAAACTCATCTAAGCATGGGCTAGCAAACTTAGTAAATGGGATTTCAGCTTTATCATATATATAGAGAGAATTTACCTTTACTACCTGTGTCGGGTCATCAAGACCATGAGTTTCTTTAATAGGCGGTAAATCAAGACCATGTATTTCTTCAATAGGAGGTAATTTCTTAACATCTTCAGCTTTAATACCTTTTTCTTTCATAGATTTCTTTGCATCTTGCATATCTTCAGGACTGAGAAATAGAATACCCCTCTTCTTCGGAGTTGGTTTAGGAATAGGCTCAGGAATTGGCTCCGGAGGTGTCCAATTATTTTCATTTGTCAACATATTATTCAATAGAATTTCAGCTTCATCCGGTGTTCTTTCCCTAAAAACAGAACCAGCACAACTATCCAGGTAATCTCTGGAAGCATCGCTTAGTCCATTATAAAAGATATCAAGTATTTCATTTTTCTTAAGAGGATGGTCAGGCAAAGCATTAAGTAATTGGAGAAGCCTCCCCCAAGCTTGTGGGAGACTCTCTTCTTCAATTTGCACAAAATTATATATATCCCTTAAAGCAGCTTGTTTCTTATGAGCAGGGAAATATTTAGTAGAGAAGTAATAAATCATATCCTGGGGACTACGCACACAACCAGGATCAAGAGAATTAAACCATATCTTAGCATCACCCTTTAATGAGAACGGAAATATTTTAAGGATATAAAAGTAGCGAGTTCTCTCATCTTTAGTAAACAGGGTAGCTATATCATTTAATTTAGTAAGATGTGCCACAACAGTTTCAAATTCATAGCCATGAAAAGGATCAGATTCAAGCAAAGTAATTATATCAGGATCAATAGAGAATTCATAATCCTTATCGGTAACACAGATAGGTGAAGTAGCAAAAGCAGGGTCAGGTTTCATTCTAGCATTTAGAGATTGCTTATTCCATTTAGCTAATAACCTCTTAAGTTCGTACCTATCTTTGCAAGCTAAAATAGCTAAAGAGGCTTCTTGATCGAAAACATAACCCTCGGGAATAACAAGTGATTCTTCATCATCACTTTCATCAGTATTATCAGATTCAATATTTTCAATCTCTCTAGCCTTAGCAAGTTGTTCATACAGAAATTCACCAAGTGGCACAATAGTATCAAGCATAGAAGTAGTTTCATCATAAGTATCATGCATAGCAGAAGTAGCATCATCAATAACATGCGACATATCAGAACGAATAGCAGAAGCAGTTTTAGGTGTCGCAAGCTTACTCAAAACAGAAGGTGAATCAAGTGCAGAGCTAGATGGCAGTTCCTTACCTCCCCTTGTAGTTGAGGGATAAATATTGGTTCTTGGATCTTTCAAGTTCTTCATAATGATAAGCAGATATAAATCCCAAGTGACTCAAAGAATAGAGCTATGCTCCCCGGCAACGGCGCCAGAAAATAGTCTTGATAACCCACAAGTATAGGGGATCGCAACAGTTTCGAGGGTAAAGTATTCAACCCAAATTTATTGATTCGGCACAAGGGGAACCAAAGAATATTCTCAAGTATTAGCAGCTGAGTTGTCAATTCAACCACACCTAGAAACTTAGTATCTGCAGCAAAGTATTTAGTAGCAAAGTAATATGATAGTAGTGGTAACGGTAACAAAAGGTAACGGTAGTAAAAGTAATGTTTTTGGTATTTTGTAGTGATGATAGCAATAGCAACAGGAAAATAAATAAGCGAAGAACAATATAGGAAAAGCTCGTGGGCAATGGATCGGTGATAGAGAATTATGCCGGATGCGGTTCATCATGTAACAGTCATAACCTAGGGTGACACAGAACTAGCTCCAGTTCATTAATATAATCTAGGCACGTATTCCAAATATAGTCATACGTGCTTATGGAAAAGAACATGCATGACATCTTTTGTCCTACCCTCCCGTGGCAGCGGGGTCCTTACGGAAACTAAGGGATATTAAGGCCTCCTTTTAATAGAGTACCGGAACAAAGCATTAAAACATAGTGAATACATGAACTCCTCAAACTATGGTCATCACCGGTAAGTATCCCGATTATTGTCACTTCGGGGTTAACAGATCATAAGACATAATAGGTGACTATAGACTTGCAAGATAGGATCAAGAACACTCATATATTGATGAAAACATAATAGGTTCAGATCTGAAATCATGGCACTCGGGCCCTAGTGACAAGCATTAAGCATACAAAGTCATAGCAACATCAATCTTAGAACATAGTGGATACTAGGGATCAAACCCTAACAAAACTAACTCGATTACATGATAGATCCCATCCAACCCATCACCGTCCAGCAAGCCTACGATGGAATTACTCACGCACGACAGTGAGCATCATGAAATTGATGATGGAGGATGGTTGATGATGACGATGGCGATGGATTCCCCTCTCTGGAGCCCCGAACGGACTCCAGATCAGCCCTCCCGAGAGGTTTTAGGGCTTGGCGGCGGCTCCGTATCGTAAAACACGATGAATTCTTCTCTCTGATTTTTTTCTCCCAAAAACACAATATATAGAGTTGGAGTTGGAGTCGGAGAGGCACTAGGGGGCCCTTGAGGTAGGGGGCGCGCCCCCCACCCTCGTGGAGAGGTGGTGGGCCCCCTGGACTTCATCTTTTGCAGGTATTTTTTATATTTTCCAAAAAGTTGCTCCGTGAAGTTTCAGGTCATTCCAAGAATGTTTGTTTCTGCACATAAATAACACCATGGTAATTCTGATGAAAACAGCGCAATTCCGGGTTAGTTCCATTCAAATCATGCAAGTTAGAGTCCAAAACAAGGGCAAAAGTGTTTGGAAAAGTAGATACATTGGAGACGTATCAATTGGTTCCGCCAAGGTTCTGCCTCATGGCGGCAGAGTTTGGTCCGAGAAGAAGGCTTGTTATTTTTTCCCATCGAAAGACTTCATATAGCAGAAGATAGCCACCGAAGGGCCACCAGGGGGCCCACGAGGTAGGGGGCGCGCCCAGGGGGGTAGGGCGCCCCCCACCCTCGTGGGCAGGGTGTAACAATAGCCCATAATGCAATAAGAGAGAATAGGCATAAGTATTGTGACATAATGTGTAACAACAGCCCATAATGCAATAAATATCAATATAAAAGCATGATGCAAAATGGACGTATCAGCTCCCCCAAGCTTAGACCTCGCTTGTCCTCAAGCGAAAAGCCGAAATCAAAAAATATGTCCACATGTTTAGAGATAGAGGTGTCGATAAAAAATAAAATACGGACATGAGGGCATCATGATTTCTTAGAACAGCAACTTACATAATTCTTGTCATATGATTTCTTATGCTAGAGTAACAATTCAATCACAATTTCAAGTATGAATCGTAAACTTTATTGAAAACTAACAAACTATAATCTCAGTCATTGGAGCAATTGCAATTTATCATAACATAGGAAAGAGTCAGTATATAAGAGCTTTTCAGCAAGTCCACATACTCAGCTATCATATAGTCTTTCACAATTGCTGACGCTCACGCAATACTTATGGGTATGGAGTTTTAATCGGACACAGAGAAAGATAGGGGCTTATAGTTTTGCCTCCCAACGTTTTACCTCAAGGGTAATTTCAACAATAATAGTTCATGAAAACTCACATCCAATTAGCCATATATACCAGGATCTTTCCAACATACTATGCTTGCCAAAGGATAAAATGTAAAAAGGAAGGGTGAAGATCACCATGACTCTTATGCAAGGTAGGAGATAAAAGTAGAAGATAGGCCCTTCGCAGAGGGAAGCAGAGGTTGTCATGCGCTTTAATGGTTAGATGCACAAAATCTTAATGCGAAAGAACGACACTTTATATTGCCACTTGTGAATGGACCTTTATTATGTAGTCTGTCGCTTTTATTTCTTCCATATCACACGATCGTATAAAGCTTATTTTCTCCCACGCTAATAAGTCATACATATTTAGAGAGCAATTTTTATTGCTTACACCAATGACAACTTACTTAGGGGATCTTACTCGATCCATAGGTAGGTATAGTGGACTCTCATGGTAAAACTGGTTTGAGGGTATTTGGAAGCACAAGTAGTATCTCTACTTGGTGCGATGAATTTGGCTAGCACGAGGGGGAAAGGCAAGCTCAACCATGTTGGACGATCCATGATAATATAATTTATCTCAGATGTAAGAAAACATAACCCATTACATTGTCTTCCTTGTCCAACGTCAACTCTTTAGCATGTGATATTTTAATGAGTGCTCACAATCATAAAAGATGTCCAAGATAGTATATTTATATGTGAAGACCTCTCTTTCTTTATTACTTCCTATTAATTGCAACGATGACCAAAACTATGCTTGTCAACTCTCAACAACTTTTATTCATCATACTTTTTCTATGTGAGCTCATTACTCTCCACAAGATCCACATGATCTCTTTGTTTCTTTTTATTTCTTTCTCTTTTCTTTTATTCCCTTAGGATCATGGAAAAATAATCAAGCCCTTGACTCAACACTAATCTTTATTATATAGCTCACGGACTCGATTACATAGAGGAATTATAAAGCAAAACTCAAAACTAGATCATGCCATAAACTTTATTCTACTAGATCAAGATAATACCAAAAGGATCAAACTAAGGAAAACGGTAAAGATAAAAGTGATGGTGATTATGTCTCTCTTTTCGTGGGTGGTGATGTGATGTTCTTGGCAATGATGCCCCTCAGGATATGATTCTCCTCCTCAAGCTTATTGACTTGCTGCTTGAGGTCCATTATTTCCTTTCGGAGTTTTCCAGTAACAGCCAAAGCTCCCTGCACCCAAGGGTGTTGCATAGCTGCGGGAGAACCAGTGGCACTCTTTTTCATATTCTCATAAGAAAGAAATCTAACATTGGAAGGGATAACCGAGTTTGGAATAGCCGAGCTCTGCAGTTCTCCCATTGTGAATCCAGCTCGGAAGCGGGAAGTGACTTCTTGATCCTCCTCCATCGCATCTATGCCCTTCAATTAGGCCACCATCTCTTCCTCCGTTGCTGGCCCAAAGAGGTCAACATTGTTGTTTGTCATTGATCTCGGTGCCGGGTGAGACACCCGGCTCTCCCCGACTGACTCTTGCGAAGACATCTTGCTCTAATCTGCAGCAGCAACAGCTCGAAACACAAAACAGAGGATAATTGCGTGATACGGGAGTCAAAACCTCTGGGAGATTATATAATGAATTTTTGCCGACCAAAATACATGTCGTGTAGGAAAACGGAGTCCGGAGAGCACACGAGGTGCCCACGAGGTAGGGGGCGCTCCCGAGGGGTAGGGCGCGCCCTCCACCCTCGTGGAGCCCTCGTGTCCTTCCCAGACTGCTTCTTATTTTTCTATTTTTCTAAATATTCCAAAACAGAGAAATATTGCCTTAAAAACTGTTTTGGAGTCGGTTTACTTACCGTACCACATACCTATTCCTTTTAGGAGTTTGAAACGTTCCGAAAAGTGTCCCTTATGTATTCCTCCGGGGTTACGGTTTCAATAACATTGGTTTCAACATTTATGGGATTACCTGAGATATAATGTTTGATTCTTTGACCATTCACCACCTTCGGATTTGTGCCTTCGAAGTTGTTAATTTTTATGGCACCGGAACGATAGACCTCCTCGGTAACGTAAGGACCTTCCCATTTAGAGAGAAGTTTTCCTGCAAAAATTCTTAAACGAGAGTTGTATAGCAATACATAATCACCTACATTAAACTCACGCTTTTGTATTCTTTTGTCATGCCATATTTTAACTTTTTCTTTAAACAACATGGCATTTTCATAGGCTTGGGTTCTCCATTCATCAAGTGAGCTAATATCAAATAGCCTCTTCTCACCGGCAAGTTTGAAATCATAATTGAGTTCTTTAATAGCCCAATGTGCCTTGTGTTCTAGTTCGAGAGGTAAGTGACATGCTTTTCCATAAACCATTTTATACGGAGACATACCCATAGGATTTTTATATGCAGTTCTATAGGCCCATAATGCATCATCAAGTTTCTTGGACCAATTCTTTCTAGATCTATTAACAGTCTTTTGCAAAATTAACTTGAGCTCTCTATTACTCAATTCTACTTGACCACTAGACTGAGGGTGATAAGGGGATGCAATTATATGATTAACATCACATTTAGCAAGCATTTTACGGAAAGCACCATGAATAAAATGTGAACCACCATCAGTCATTAAATATCTAGGGACTCCAAGTCTTGGAAAAATAACTTCTTTAAGAATTTTAATAGAAGTGTTATGATCAGCACTACTAGTTGGAATAGCTTCTACCCACTTAGTAACGTAATCAACAGCAACTAAAATATGTGTATATACATTAGAGGAAGGAAAAAGTCCCATATAGTCAAAGCCCCAAACATCAAATGGTTCAATAACGAGTGAATAGTTCATAGGCATTTCTTGACGTCTACTAATATTACCAATTCTTTGACATACATCGCAAGATAAGACAAACTTATGGGCATCCTTGAAGAGAGTAGGCCAATAAAAACCAGATTGCAATACCTTATGTGCAGTTCTATCTCCAGCATGGTGTCCTCCATAAGCTTCGGAGTGACACTTGTGTAGGATCTATTCCTGTTCATGCTCAGGTACACAACGTCTAATAACACCATGTACTCCTTCTTTATAAAGATGTGGGTCATCCCAAAAGTAATGCCTCAAATCATAGAAGAACTATTTCTTTTGTTGGTATGTGAAACTAGGTGGTATAAACTTAGCAACAATGTAATTAGCATAATCAGCATACCATGGAGCAGTATGAGAAGCATTTATGACATTTAATTGCTCATTAGGAAAGCTATCATCAATAGGAAGTGGGTCATCAAGCACATTTTCTAACCTAGACAAGTTGTCTGCAACGGGGTTCTCAGCTCCCTTTATATCAACAATATGTAAATCAAATTCTTGTAGCAAGAGAACCCATCTAATAAGTCTAGGTTTAGCATCTTTCTTTTCAATAAGATATTTAATAGCAGCATGATAAGTGTGAATAGTTACTTTAGAATCAACAATATAAGGTCTGAACTTATCACAAGCAAATACAACTGCTAAGAATTCTTTTTCAGTGCTAGCATAATTTCTTTGAGCATTGTCTAGGGTTTTACTGGCATATTGAATAACATTTAATTTCCTATCAACTCTTTGCCCTAGAACAACACCTACAGCATAATCACTAGCATCACACATAATTCCAAAGGGTATATTCCAATCAGGTGGCTGAACAATAGGTGCAGAGATCAATGCTTTCTTAAGAATTTCAAATGCTTCTACACAATCATCATCAAAAACAAATGGTATATATTTTTGTAATAAATTAGTCAGAGGCCGAGAAATTTTTGAGAAGTCCTTAATGAACCTCCTATAAAATCCGGCGTGACCAAGGAAACTTCTTATACCTTTGATGTCCTTGGGGCATGGCATCTTTTCAATAGCATCAACCTTGGCTTTATCAACTTCAATACCTCTTTCAGAAACTTTATGCCCCAAGACAATACCTTCATTAACCATAAAGTGGCACTTTTCCCAATTCAAGACAAGATTAGTTTCTTCACATCTCTACAAAACTCGATCAAGGTTGCTCAAGCAATCATCAAAAGAAGATCCATAGACGGAGAAATCATCCATGAAAACCTCACAAATCATTTCACAAAAGTCAGAGAATATAGCCATCATGCATCTTTGAAAGGTAGCAGGTGCATTACATAGACCAAAAGGCATACGTCAATAAGCAAAAGTACCAAAAGGGCAAGTAAAAGTAGTCTTTGATTGATCTTTGGCTGACACAGGTATTTGAGAGAAACCAGAATAACCATCTAGAAAGCAAAAATGTGTATGTTTGGATAGTCTTTCTAGCATTTGATCGATAAAAGGTAAGGGGTAATGATCCTTTTTAGTTGCCTTATTTAATTTGTGGAAATCAATTACCATCCTATAACCTGTAATAATTCTTTGAGGGATCAATTCATCTTTATCATTAGGAACAACAGTAATACCTCCCTTCTTGGGGACACAATGGACAAGACTGACCCACTGACTATCAGCAACGGGATAAATTATACCTGCCTCAAGGAGCTTTAGTATTTCCTTTCTTACCACTTCTTTCATTTTAGGATTCAGCCGTCGTTGATGATCATGAACTGGTTTAGCATCTTCTTCCAAATTAATTTTATGTTGACATAGAGTGGGACTAATGACCTTAAGATCATCAAGACTATACCCAATAGCAGCATGGTGCTTCTTCAGAGTTTTCAATAATATCTCTTCCTCATGCTCTAAAAGGTTAGCACTAATAATAATAGGATATATCTTTTGCTCATCAAGATAAGCATATTTAAGAGTATCATGTAACGGTTTAAGCTCAAACACGGGATCACCCTTGGGTGGAGGAGGATCCCCTAGGATTTCAACAGGCAAATTGTGTTTCAGAATAGGTTCCTATTTAAAGAATACTTCATCTATTTCCCTTCTTTCATTCATAAACATGTCATTTTCATGGTCTAGCAAATATTGTTCTAAAGGATCACTAGGAGGTACGGCAATAGAAGCAAGACCAATAATTTCATCCTTGCTAGGTAATTCTTCTTCACAGTGTTGTCTACTAAATTTAGAGAAATTAAATTCATGAGTCATATCATCTAAACCGATAGTAACAACATCCCTTTTGCAATCTATGGTAGCATTAACAGTGTTCAGGAAGGGTCTACCAAATATATTGGGACAAAAGTTATCTTGTGGGGAACCAAGAACAAGAAAATCAGCAGGATATTTAGTTTTCCCACACAAGACTTCAACATCTCTAACAATTCCATTGGTGAAATAGTATCTCTATTGGCAAGTTTAATTGTGACATCAATATCTTCTATCTCAGCAGGTGCAATATCATGCATAATTTCTTTGTATAAGGAATAAGGTATTGCACTAGCACTAGCACCCATATCACATAAGCCATGATAACAATGATCTCCTATTTTAACAGAAATAACAGGCATGCCTACCACCGGTCTGTTTTTATCTTTAGCACAAGGTTTAGCAATTCTAGCAGTCTCATCAAGGAAATGAATAACATGCCCATCAATATTATCAGACAAGACATCTTTAACAATAGCAATATCAGGTTCAAATTTAATTTGCTCATGAGGTGTATAAGTTCTAATATTGCTTTTACGAACCATAGTTGAAGCTTTAGCATGATCCTTTATCCTAACAGTGAAAGGTGGTTTCTCAACATAAGCAGCAGGAACAATAGGATCATTATAAGTGACAATATTTTCTTCAACTTTAATAGGTGCAACTACTTTTACTTCTATGGGAGGATGATATTTAAACCACTTCTCATTGGGGAGATCAACATAAGTAGCAAAAGATTCACAGAAAGAAGCTACTATCGCAGAGTCAAGTCCATATTTAGTGCTAAATTTATGAAAAACATCGGTATCCATAAAAGATTTAACACAATCAAACCTAGGTGTCATACCTGACTCCTTACCTTTGTCGAGGTCCCAATCTTCAGAGTTGCGTTTAATTCTTTCCAATAAATCCCATTTGAATTCAATAGTCTTCATCATAAAAGAGCCAGCACAAGAAGTATCAAGCATGGTGCGATTGCTATCAGAAAGCCGAGCATAAAAATTTTGAATAATCATTTCTCTTGAGAGCTCATGATTGGGCATGAATATAACATTGATTTAAGCCTCCCCCAAGCTTGAGCGATGCTTTCTCCTTCGCGAGGCCAAAAATTATATATATAATTGCGATCACGATGAACAAGATGCATATGATAAAACTTCTGATGAAATTCCAATTTCAACCGTTTGTAATTCCAAGACTCCATATCATCACATAGCCTATACCATGTCGATGCATATCCCTTCAAAGATAAAGGGAAGACATTCTTCTTAACAACATCTCCGGGTACACCTACAAGCTTAAGTAATCCACAAACTTCATCCACATATATTAGATGCTCATCAGGATGTTTTGTTCCATCTCCTAAAAAGGGATTAGCTAGCAGTTTTTCTATCATACTCGAAGGAATTTCAAAGCAGACATTTTCATTTTCAGTAGATTCAGAAGGTTGAGGAGAAACTCTTTGCTCTACTGGTCGGGGTGAAGATACCCCGAACAAGCCCCTCAGAGGATTACTTTCCATAGTAACAAGTGACAGTAAATTTCAGCACATTATATAAATTTTTCCTTACCAAATTCCACCTACCAAAGGCGCTTCACTCCCCGGCAACGGCGCCAGAAAAGAGTCTTGATGACCCACAAGTATAGGGGATCTATCGTAGTCCTTTCTATAAGTAAGAGTGTCGAACCCAACGAGGAGCAGAAGGAAATGATAAGCGGTTTCCATCAAGGTATTCTCTGCAAGTACTGAAACAAGTGGTAACAGATAGTTTTGTGATAGGATAATTTGTAACGAGCAACAATTAACAAAAGTAAATAAAGTGCAGCAAGGTGGCCAATCCTTTTTGTAGCAATGAACAAGCCTGGACAAACTCTTATATAGAGAAAAGCGCTCCTGAGGACACATGAGAATATCATCAAGCTAGTTTTCATCATGCTCATATGATTCGTGTACGGTACTTTGATAATTTTGGTATGTGGGTGGACCGGTGCTTGGGTACTGTCCTTACTTGGACAAGCATCCCACTTATGATTAACCTCTATTGCAAGCATCTGCAACTACAACAAAAGTATTAAGGTAAACCTAACCATAGCATGAAACATATGGATCCAAATCAGCCCCTTACGAAGCAACGCATAAATTAGGGTTTAAGCTTCTGTCACTCTAGCAACCCATCATCTACTTATTACTTCCCAATGCCTTCCTCTAGGCCCAAATAATGGTGAAGTGTCATGTAGTCGACGTTCACATAACACCACTAGAGGAGGGACAACATACATCTCATCAAAATATCGAACGAATATCAAATTCACATGACTACTAATAGCAAGACTTCTCCCATGTCCTCAGGAACAAATGTAACTACTCACAAAGCATAAGCATGTTCATAATCAGAGGGGTATTAATATGCATATAGGATCTGAACATATGATCTTCGACCAAATAAACCAACTAGCATCAACTACAAGGAGTAATTAACACTACTAGCAACCTACTAGCACCAGTCCCAGACTTGGAGACAAGAATTGGATACAAGAGACGAACTAGGGTTTTGAGAGGAGATGGTGCTGATGAAGATGTTGATGGAGATTGCCCTCTCTCGATGAGAGGAGCGTTGGTGATGACGATGGCGATGATTTCCCCCTCCGGGAGGGAAGTTTCCCCGGCAGAACAGCTCCGCCAGAGCCCTAGATTGGTTTCGCCAAGGTTCCGCCTCGTGGCGGCGGAGTTTTGTCCGAGAAGAAGGCTTGTTATTTTTTCCCATCGAAAGACTTCATATAGCAGAAGATAGCCACCGGAGGGCCACTAGGGGGCCCACGAGGTAGGGGCGCGCTCAGGGGGGTAGGGCGCGCCCCCACCCTCGTGGGCAGGGTGTGGCCCCCTGGTGAACTTCTTCCGCTGAGTATTTTTTATATATTCTGAAAACGTCTTCCGTGAAGTTTCATGACTTTTGGAGCTGTGCATAATAGGTCTCTAATATTTGCTCCTTTTCCAGCCCAGAATCCCAGCTGCCGGCATTCTCCCTCTTTATGTAAACCTTGTAAAATAAGAGAGAATAGGCATAAGTATTGTGACATAATGTGTAACAACAGCCAATAATGCAATAAATATCGATATAAAAGCATGATGCAAAATGGACGTATCATGGCGCCGAGAGCACGGAGCTCATTTGTGATGTCAGTGAGGTGATCAAACGTGAGATGGACATTCTCATTGTCGTTTCTCTTGAAGCGATTGAAGAGGTTGCGAAGAACACTGATCCTTTGATCTCTCTGGGTTGAGACGCCTTCGTTGACCTTGGAGAGCCAGTCCCAGACTAACTTCAATGTTTCCAGAGGACTCACACGGCCATACTGTCCTTTGGTCAGATGACCACAAATGATGTTCTTGGCAGTAGAATCCAGTTGAATGAACTTCTTGACATCAGCAGGGGTGACACCTTCACCAGTCTTGGGAACGCCATTCTTGACGACATACCAGAGATCGACATCAATGGCTTCAAGATTCATGCGCATCTTATTCTTCCAGTAGGGATATTCAGTTCCATCGAAGACAGGGCACGCAGTGGAGACTTTGATTATCCCTGCAGTCGACATAGCTAAAACTCTAGGTGGTTAAACCGAATCACATAGAACAAGGGAGTACCTTGCTCTAATACCAATTGAAAGTGCAAGTTATCGACTAGAGGGGGGTGAATAGGCGATTTTTATGGAAGTCTTCAAAACATGGAAGTTTTGAAGACAAACTATATAAATGAACCTATTAACATGCAGCAGAAGGTAGACTACACTAGGTGCTACCTCTTGAGCACTGCGTTGGTTTTCCCTTGAAGAGGAAAGGGTGATGCAGTAAAGCAGCGTAAGTATTTCCCTCAGTTTTTGAGAACCAAGGTATCAATCCAGTAGGAGGCCACGCACGAGTCCCTCGCGCCTACACAAACAAATAAAATCCTCGCAACCAACGCAATAAAGGGGTTGTCAATCCCTTCACGGTCACTTACGAAAGTGAGATCTGATATATATGATAAGATAATATTTTTGGTATTTTTATGATAAAGATGCAAAGTAAAGAAAGCAAAATAAACGGCAAAAGAAATAGCTTGTTGACGGGAGATTAATATGATGGAAAATAGACTCGGGGGTCATAGGTTTCACTAGTGGCTTCTCTCGAGAGCATAAGTATTACGGTGGGTAAACAAATTACTGTTGAGCAATTAACAGAATTGAGCATAGTTATGAGAATATCTAGGTATGATATGTATATAGGCATCACGTCCGCGACAAGTAGACCGACTCCTGCCAGCATCTACTACTATTACTCCACACATCGACCGTTATCCAGCATGCATCTAGAGTATTAAGTTCAAAAGAACAGAGTAACACTTTAAGTAAGATGACATGATGTAGAGGGATAAACTCATGCAATATGATGTAAACCCCATCTTGTTATCCTTGATGGCAACAATACAATACGTGCCTTGCTGCCCCTACTGTTACTGGGAAAGGACACCGCAAGATTGGACCCAAAGCTAAGCACTTCTCCCATTGCAAGGAAGATCAATCTAGTAGGCCAAACCAAACTGATAATTCGAAGAGACTTGCAAAGATAATTGAGGGAGTCCTGGATTAGGGGGTGTTCGGATAGCCGGACTATACCTTCAGCCGGACTCCTGGACTATGAAGATACAAGATTGAAGACTTCGTCCCGTGTCAGGAAGGGACTTTCCTTGGCGTGGAAGGCAAGCTTGGCGATACGGATATTCAGATCTCCTACCATTGTAACTGACTTTGTGTAACCCTAACCCTCTCCGGTGTCTATATAAACCGGAGGGTTTTAGTCCGTAGGAAAACATAGACAACAACAATCATACCATAGGCTAGCTTCTAGGGTTTAGCCTCTCTGATCTCGTGGTAGATCTACTCTTGTACTACCCATATCATCAATATTAATCAAGCAGGACATAGGGTTTTACCTCCATCGAGAGGGCCCGAACCTGGGTAAAACTTCGTGTCCCTTGCCTCTTGTTACCATCCGGCCTAGACGCACAGTTCGGGACCCCCTACCCAAGATCCGCCGGTTTTGACACCGACATTGGTGCTTTCATTGAGAGTTCCTCTGTGTCATCGCTGTCAGGCTTGATGGCTCCTACGATCCTCAATGGCGATGCAGTCTAGGGTGAGACCTTCCTCCCCGGACAGATCTTCATCTTCGTTGGCTTTGCACTGCGGGCCAATTCACTTGGCCATCTGGAGCAGATCGAAAGCTATGCCTGTAACGCCCTCGATGCGGCTATAGCTCCTTCGTGTCGAGGCACGACTTAGAGGCATAACCGCATTGAAAGCAATGTCGCAAGTCAGGCAATCATTACAACATCCCATGTAATACATAATAAAAGGGGGAGATAACATAGTTGGCTTACACTCGCCACGTCACATCAGAGTGCATAAATAACATCCATCAAACAAACACTCATGGCCCGACTACGGCGCCAAAATAGAAAATAACCCAACATGCGACAAGGTCCTGAATCGATAACCCCAACCAGGCACCACTACTGATCATCGGGAAAGGAAACATAATAACGCTGAGAGTCCTCGTCGAACTCCCACTTGAGCTCGTACTCGTCACCTGGAGCGAAATCACCTGGACCTGCATCTGGAGTTGTAGAATCTGTGAGCCACAAGGACTCAGCAATCTCACACCCACGCGATCAAAACTATTTAAGCTCATAGGAATGGATAAGGCAAATATATGTGGAGCTGCAGCAAGCGACTAGCATATGTGGTGGCTACAATCGCAAAAGAGAGCGAGAAGAGAAGTCGAAGCACGAGCGATACAAATATGATCAAGAAGTGATCCTATAGCAACCTACGTCAAGCATGACTCCAACACCGTGTTCACTTCCCGGACTCCACCGAGAAGAGACCATCACGGTTACACACGCGGTTGATGTATTTTAAATAAGGTCAACTTCGGGTTTTCTACAACCGGACGTTAACAAATTCCCATCTGCCCATAACCGCGGGCACGGCTTTTGAAAGTTCAAACCCTGCAGGGGAGTCCCAACTTAGCCCATGACAAGCTCTCACGGTCAACGAAGGAATAGACCTCCACCCGAGACATTCCGATCAGACTCGGTATCCCGGTACAACAAGACATTTCGACAGGGTAAAACTAAACCAGCAACACCGCCCGAATGTGCCGACAAATCCCGATAGGAGCTGCACATATCTCTTTCTCAGGGCACACTCAGATTGTCCTAGGTACGGGTAGGCCAGCCTAGAGTTGCCCCTGGTAGCCACCGGTAGCTGACAGGTGGACCAACACTCAGAGGAGCACTGGCCCGGGGGGGTAAAATAACGATGACCCTTGAGTCTGCAGAACCCAAGGGAAAGAAAAGGCTAGGTGGCAAATGGTAAAACCAATGTTGGGCATTGCTGGAAGAGCTTTACTTAAGACGAACTGTCAAGGGGTTCCCATAATAGCCCAACCGTGTAAGGAACGCAAAAATCCGGGAACATAACACCGATATGACGGAAACTAGGGCGGCAAGAGTGGAACAAAACACCAGGCATAAGGCCGAGCCTTCCACCCTTTACCAAGTATATAGATGCATTAATTAAGTAAGATATATTGTGATATCCCAACAAGTAAATAAAAGTTCCAACAAGGAACGGCTCCAATCTTCCACCTGCAACTAACAACGCTATAAGAAGGGCTGAGCAAAGCGGTAACATAGCCAATCAACGGTTTGCTAGGACAATGGTGGGTTAGGGGATCACATGGCAATTGGGAGGCTGACAAGCAAAAGGTAGGCATCGTAGCAGTGGCAAAGCAAAAGAGCGAGCAAACTAGCATAGCAAAGATAGTAGTGATTTCGAGGGTATGATCATCTTGCCTGCACAGTTGTCAGAGTTGACTGGATCCTCGCAAGCAAACTCAACGGGCTCCTCAGTAGCGAACTCGTCTCCCGGCTCTACCCAACAAGACAAACAAGCAACAAGGATACAATCAACCACGGCAAGACCAAGCAATATGATGAAATGACGATATGCTATGCGGGATGCGATGCGGGATGCAAAATGCAAGATATGACAGAAAATGCATGAACCTGACATCAACTTGGAAAACCAAGTGTGTCACTGGATAGAGGGGATGAAATCGCTTGAAAACGATATAAAGATCATTGGAATCGGAGCTACGGTTTGGAAATGGCGAGTGTTTTAAGATATGACACCGGTATGCGATTTACAGCAAGTAGGCATCTAAATGCAACGAAATGAACATGCTACAGCCACCAAACATGAAAACAAAATACATGGCAGTGATGTACACAAGATGGTTGACAAAACACTAGCACTGAGCCATAGGCAAATTCATCCATTAAGAGGTTCAAACAAGCATGGCTAAAACGCAAATGCAAAACAGATTTCAGACTTAGTGAAATTAACACTAGTCTGAAATTTCAGATCACGATGCTCTCTTCGGAGCAGCAAAACAACATGATAGAAAACCTGAACATGACAAGTAAGAACATGGCATGGAGCTACTCAACAAGCTTAAAAAAACACCCAAAGTGACCTGGGGCCAAAAGGGTTCACAAAATACTCTACCGAGCTCACGAACATAGCTCGAACACAATCAGTTTTCAGACAGTGAAAACTGAGACACGCTGAAATATAACTCACGAAGGCATGTAAACGAGCTCGATGCACTCACTACGGTTCAAGTCATGGCAAGGAAAGCATATAACCAGCAAGAAGGCACAAAGTGCTAGCTACACATGGCAAGAACGAAGGCATAGCATGCATGGAACACTAACGGTAGCATCGGCAAAATCGCAACCATGTTGACGATCTGCCCAGATTAACAACGAAGCAAAAGTTGAGCTCGATTGAGTCAACCTAGAGCACTCCACAATGCAAACAAAGACATGGATGGATAAAGCATAACATAAATATCAAAACTCCCTTACTGATCATCCTCAAAAGAGGCACGGATCACTAGGAAACAAGCTGGACATATAGCATCACGAACTAAAATATCCCAGACTTAGTGAAAATCACTAAGTCTCTGAAATCAGCAATCTCAGGTACCTCTCTTCGCAAGCTTGCACAAGACAACACACACATCCTAAAAATGCATGGGTGGCACCACTGGAAAGAAGACAAAATGCTTAACAATTCATCCCAAAGGGGCACAGGCATATCATGCACGAATTAAACATGGCAAAAATGACAAAAGTGCATGATGCACTAACGGATCTGCAATTTAACTCACGAAGCCTCCTTCTAACAGCATTTTGGGCAACAAGATGACCTCAAATGCAAATGATGCAATGGAATGAAATGATGTACATGTCGAGGCGAAGATTTTGATATATCATATGCCCAAAAC
>NC_041382.1:135857335-135863822 GCF_002162155.2 Triticum dicoccoides | reverse complement strand
TTTGCGAGGCCAAAAGACATGACGGTGTATTCATATGAACCAAAGCTTGTTCTGAACGCCGTCTTGGGAATATCTTGCTCACGAATACGAATCTGATGATAACCCATACGGAGATCAAGCTTGGAGAATACTTGAGCACCCTTGAGTTGTTCGAACAGCTCATTGATGTTGGGAAGTGGGTATTTGTTCTTGATGGTCTTCTTGTTTACTGGACGGTAATCAACACAAAGTCGACTCGATCCATCCTTCTTCTTCACAAAAAGAACACCACAACCCCACGGAGAAGTACTAGGCCGAATGAGACCCAATCTTTCTTGCTCATCGAGTTGTTTCTTCAGCTCCTTCAACTCTTCAGGTCCGAGCTTGTAAGGACGTTTGCACACAGGTTCCGTGCCAGGCTCAAGTTCAATAACGAATTCAATTGGCCGGTGCGGAGGCATTCCTGGGAGCTCTTCTGGAAAGACGTCTTGATACTCACAAACAACCGGAATCTGCGAAATAGCATCCAATTCACCCTTCTCATTGAGAGAAAACAACCGGATGGTATTATCCCGAGCGGCAAAGACAACGACATCCTCAGACGAATGAGTCAGTTGAATCTGCCTGGCTGCACAATCAAGCTGAGCTTTATGCTTAGAGAGCCAGTCCATCCCGAGAATAAGATCGATATCCGAGTTGCCAAGAACCGTAGGAGAAGCCAAGAACTTGTAGTCACCCAAAGTGATAGAAACATCCGGAACGATGGAGTTAGCCTGCATGCACTTGCTGGGAGAGACAACTTCTAAAGGACTAGGCAAAACTTGTGAGACCAATTCATGCCTATTTGTAAACGGTCTCGAGATGAAGCAATGCAATGCACCAGTGTCAAAAAGAACTTTTGCAGGAATATCATTAACAGGAAGGTTACCCATGATCACATCTGACGAGTCCTCTGCCTGAGCTGCATTCATCAAGTTGACCTTGGCGGGCTTGGGGTTATGCTTGACCACAGCTGTACTTGCCGATCTGACAGGAGGAGGAGGAGGAAGACGCCTCTGGTTGGTACACTTGTTGGCATAGTGACCCTTCTGTTGGCACTTGTTGCACGTGACCTCTGAAAGCGGACGGTGATACGGAGCACTCGATCTTGGCGCTTGAGACGAAGACTTGTTCTGAAAGCCTGGGTTGGGTGGGTGGGAGAAACCACTGCCACCTTTGCTCTTCTGCTGAAACGGCTGACGGAACGGAGGAGGAGGAAGCCAATACTTCTGCTGCTTGACCACTTGAGTAGAGGAAGACGGAGTAACATCTCTGGCACGCTTCCTGGAAGCATCACACCTCATCTGAGCAGCCTCTTGCTTCAGTGCCATGTTGTAGAACTCATCGTATCTCAACGACTCAAAGAGGACAAGAGCGAGCTGAATTTCCTCACGAAGACCACCCCTGAACTGATAGATCATGCTCTTCTCATCAGGAACATCCTGCTTGGCAAAACGAGTGAGCTTCTGGAACAACTTGTTGTAGTCATAGACAGACAAAGAGCCTTGCTTCAGATTGCGGAATTCCTGACGCTTACTCTCAATCACACTTTGAGGGATGTGATGAGCGCGGAAATCTTGACGAAAATCATTCCAAGTGATAACACGTCCACCTCTGGAATCCTTGTACTACTGGAACCACTCTGCAGCCTGATCTTTGAGCTGGAAATAAGCGAACTTGACGAAATCTTCAGGCCTGACGTTGCTACATTCAAAATGCTTGCCCAGATCCACTAGCCAATCGTCAGCATCGGTAGCCTCAACACAACCGCTGAACGTCTTTGGGCCATTAGCAAGGAACTGGTTCAGAGTAGCAAAGTGGTGCTGATTATGGCCTTGATTCCCTTGACTGCCTTGATTGCGCTCTTGGAGAATTTGCATGATCAACTGTGTGTTTGCATTAGTAGCGGCCATCACAGCTTGCCATGCTTCCAGAGGAGGCGGAGGTGGAGGCGGATCAGGATTCGGAGTCGTGCGCGTTGGAGGAGCCATCCTGAACAGGTTGACCACCATTAGCACACTGATAGACAACAATATAGAAGCTGAATCCAACGGAATGAAAATTGCAACATATAGTCTTCACATCCGAACAGAATGAACGAATGCATTTCTCTTGAAGTGGTCACATATCCATAAAATGAGAAGCCACGAAGAATTAAGGTAGAGAAATAAATCAACAAGGTACGGATCAAGAACGAATAATCGGTAAGAAATCCCAATCTCAAACCAATATCCGTGGAAGAAGAACTAGAGCTACTAGAATTCCCACCTATGAAATTCCCGAACCTTTCTGGTTATGCAATCAGGTGTTGGGGATACAGGGGAAGCACAATATCTCACCAAACTAGCAAATCCTACATCCAGCTGTATCCATCCTTCAACACATAACCAAGAAACCTTCGGAAACCATCTACCTCAACCTTCGAAAAGCATCCGTTATACAAGTTATGGCGATACTCCCGAACTCCCGCCCCAGTACTGGGTGGCGTCGAGGTTATCTCACCAACGAACTGTATAAAAGAGATTTTTGATGTCGGCGAACATATCTCAAGTATACCAGAATTGCAACGATAAAATTGTGACGACAACACCTCGGAGCTCAACTCCCCGGGACACTGCCACAACCCCTAAAGACAGGAGGCACCAAGAACAATGTTCTCGTCACAAAACCATCGGAACAAAACCAAGATACTCGCGTGATCCTAAAAAAAAATTTAGTGAAATTTGAGAAGAGAAGAGTCAAAACTCTACGTCAGGATGCCTTACCAGAGCGATGAGGAGACTGGGAAGTAAAAGAATTCCTAAGCTCTCCGATATATAATTCCTAAGGACTCAAAACATTTTTCTAGACACAACTCGGCTGCTAAAAACGATCAAGCAATGGGGCTCCTAAGGTCGGGGATGGCTCTGATTACCAACTTGTAACGCCCTCGATGCGGCTATAGCTCCTTCGTGTCGAGGCACGACTTAGAGGCATAACCGCATTGAAAGCAATGTCGCAAGTCAGGCAATCATTACAACATCCCATGTAATACATAATAAAAGGGGGAGATAACATAGTTGGCTTACACTCGCCACGTCACATCAGAGTGCATAAATAACATCCATCAAACAAACACTCATGGCCCGACTACGGCGCCAAAATAGAAAATAACCCAACATGCGACAAGGTCCTGAATCGATAACCCCAACCAGGCACCACTACTGATCATCGGGAAAGGAAACATAATAACGCTGAGAGTCCTCGTCGAACTCCCACTTGAGCTCGTACTCGTCACCTGGAGCGAAATCACCTGGACCTGCATCTGGAGTTGTAGAATCTGTGAGCCACAAGGACTCAGCAATCTCACACCCACGCGATCAAAACTATTTAAGCTCATAGGAATGGATAAGGCAAATATATGTGGAGCTGCAGCAAGCGACTAGCATATGTGGTGGCTACAATCGCAAAAGAGAGCGAGAAGAGAAGGCGAAGCACGAGCGATACAAATATGATCAAGAAGTGATCCTATAGCAACCTACGTCAAGCATGACTCCAACACCGTGTTCACTTCCCGGACTCCGCCGAGAAGAGACCATCACGGTTACACACGCGGTTGATGTATTTTAAATAAGGTCAACTTCGGGTTTTCTACAACCGGACGTTAACAAATTCCCATCTGCCCATAACCGCGGGCACGGCTTTCGAAAGTTCAATCCCTACAGGGGAGTCCCAACTTAGCCCATGACAAGCTCTCACGGTCAACGAAGGAATAGACCTCCACCCGAGACATTCCGATCAGACTCGGTATCCCGGTACAACAAGACATTTCGACAGGGTAAAACTAAACCAGCAACACCGCCCGAATGTGCCGACAAATCCCGATAGGAGCTGCACATATCTCTTTCTCAGGGCACACTCAGATTGTCCTAGGTACGGGTAGGCCAGCCCAGAGTTGCCCCTGGTAGCCACCGGTAGCTGACAGGTGGACCAACACTCAGAGGAGCACTGGCCCGGGGGGGGGGGGTAAAATAACGATGACCCTTGAGTCTGCAGAACCCAAGGGAAAGAAAAGGCTAGGTGGCAAATGGTAAAACCAATGTTGGGCATTGCTGGAAGAGCTTTACTTAAGACGAACTGTCAAGGGGTTCCCATAATAGCCCAACCGTGTAAGGAACGCAAAAATCCGGGAACATAACACCGATATGACGGAAACTAGGGCGGCAAGAGTGGAACAAAACACCAGGCATAAGGCCGAGCCTTCCACCCTTTACCAAGTATATAGATGCATTAATTAAGTAAGATATATTGTGATATCCCAACAAGTAAATAAAAGTTCCAACAAGGAACGGCTCCAATCTTCCACCTGCAACTAACAACGCTATAAGAAGGGCTGAGCAAAGCGGTAACATAGCCAATCAACGGTTTGCTAGGACAATGGTGGGTTAGGGGATCACATGGCAATTGGGAGGCTGACAAGCAAAAGGTAGGCATCGTAGCAGTGGCAAAGCAAAAGAGCGAGCAAACTAGCATAGCAAAGATAGTAGTGATTTCGAGGGTATGATCATCTTGCCTGCACAGTTGTCAGAGTTGACTGGATCCTCGCAAGCAAACTCAACGGGCTCCTCGGTAGCGAACTCTTCTCCCGGCTCTACCCAACAAGACAAACAAGCAACAAGGATACAATCAACCACGGCAAGACCAAGCAATATGATGAAATGACGATATGCTATGCGGGATGCGATGCGGGATGCAAAATGCAAGATATGACAGAAAATGCATGAACCTGACATCAACTTGGAAAACCAAGTGTGTCACTGGATAGAGGGGATGAAATCGCTTGAAAACGATATAAAGATCATTGGAATCGGAGCTACGGTTTGGAAATGGCGAGCGTTTTAAGATATGACACCGGTATGCGATTTACAGCAAGTAGGCATCTAAATGCAACAAAATGAACATGCTACAGCCACCAAACATGAAAACAAAATACATGGCAGTGATGTACACAAGATGGTTGACAAAACACTAGCACTGAGCCATAGGCAAATTCATCCATTAAGAGGTTCAAACAAGCATGGCTAAAACGCAAATGCAAAACAGATTTCAGACTTAGTGAAATTAACACTAGTCTGAAATTTCAGATCACGATGCTCTCTTCGGAGCAGCAAAACAACATGATAGAAAACCTGAACATGACAAGTAAGAACATGGCATGGAGCTACTCAACAAGCTTAAAAAAACACCCAAAGTGACCTGGGGCCAAAAGGGTTCACAAAATACTCTACCGAGCTCACGAACACAGCTCGGACACAATCAGTTTTCAGACAGTGAAAACTGAGACACGCTGAAATATAACTCACGAAGGCATGTAAACGAGCTCGATGCACTCACTACGGTGCAAGTCATGGCAAGGAAAGCATATAACCAGCAAGAAGGCACAAAGTGCTAGCTACACATGGCAAGAACGAAGGCATAGCATGCATGGAACACTAACGGTAGCATCGGCAAAATCGCAACCATGTTGACGATCTGCCCAGATTAACAACGAAGTAAAAGTTGAGCTCGATTGAGTCAACCTAGAGCACTCCACAATGCAAACAAAGACATGGATGGATAAAGCATAACATAAATATCAAAACTCCCTTACTGATCATCCTCAAAAGAGGCACGGATCACTAGGAAACAAGCTGGACATATAGCATCACGAACTAAAATATCCCAGACTTAGTGAAAATCACTAAGTCTCTGAAATCAGCAATCTCAGGTACCTCTCTTCGCAAGCTTGCACAAGACAACACACACATCCTAAAAATGCATGGGTGGCACCACTGGAAAGAAGACAAAATGCTTAACAATTCATCCCAAAGGGGCACAGGCATATCATGCACGAATTAAACATGGCAAAAATGACAAAAGTGCATGATGCACTAACGGATCTGCAATTTAACTCACGAAGCCTCCTTCTAACAGCATTTTGGGCAACAAGATGACCTCAAATGCAAATGATGCAATGGAATGAAATGATGTACATGTCGAGGCGAAGATTTTGATATATCATATGCCCAAAACGGAGCTACAGTTGCGGAGATACGAGCAGTCAAAGTTAGCACGAAAAAATAAGGGGGAGAGGGAAAGTCAACCGGATCTAGGGTTTCCAGATCTGGCGGTTACTGTAGCAGCACTGTAGCACCCGCGCGAGTTCGCCGAAGACGGCTCGCCGGAGACGGTGGAGGCGGCCGGAGCAGCAGGGAGAGGCCGGGGCGGCGCCGGGAAGGTCGGGGGAAGGCCGGTGGCGGCGCCCGGCGGCGGCGGTGGCGGCCCGCGCGCCGGCGAGGAGGTGCGGGCGGCGGCCGGCCTCGGGCTCACCGGAGATGACCCGCGGCAGCGACGGCGGCTCCGGTCGCCGGAGCCCGAAGAGGCGGCGGCGCGCGCGGAGGAAGGAGGCGGCGGGGCGCGCGTGGAGGAGCCGGGTCGCGGGGGCCGGATC
>NC_041382.1:135791455-135856745 GCF_002162155.2 Triticum dicoccoides | reverse complement strand
GGCGGCGACGGCGATGCCACGTGGCACGCGGTGGTTGGGCGAGGGCGCGGCGGCGGACGCGTCCGGCTGGGGCGGACGTGTCCGTTGGTGCGGGGAGATGTTCTGGTTTTTTTTTTTGAGGAGGGCGGGGAGGAAGACGAGATCCGAAATGGGGGGGTGTTTAAATAGGCATAGAGGGAGCTAGGAGAGTCCAAATGAGGTGCGGTTTTCGCCCACACGATCATGATCGAACGCTCTAGGACATGGAGCAGAGTTTGGTGGGTTTTGGGCCAAATTTGGGGGTGTTGGGCTGCAACACACACGAGGCCTTTCCGGTCCCTCGGTTAACCGTTGGAGTATCGAACGAAGTCCAGATGACCCGAAACTTGACAGGCGGTCTACCGGTAGTAAACCAAGGCCGCTTGGAAAGTCTTGGTCCAATCCGGAAATGTTTAAACCCCACACACGAAAGAAGACTAGAAATGACCACCGGAGGAGAACGAAGCGCCGGAATGCAAAACGGACAACGGGGAAAATGCTCGAATGCATGAGATGAACATGTATGCAAATGCCATGCACGTGATGACATGACAAGAGATGCACGAAAAATAAAAACAACACGCGGAGACAAAAAACCCAAACCCGAGAAATAAATATAACTTAGCGCCGGAGACGGCAAGAGTTGGAGTACAAATAGGGAAAGTATATCTGGGGCGTTACAATGCCCCTGGCCGTCAGGTCAGATTTGGAAGTTTAAACTACACGGCTGACATCCGCGGAGACTTGATCTTCGACGGATTCGAGCCACTGCCGAGCGCGCCGCACTGTCACGATGAGCATGATCTAGCTCTGCCGCCGAACAGTGCCCTGGAGGCCGCACCTGCATCGGCTTCGACCCTTAATTCGGAGCCAACTGCACCGATCGAGGATGGGTGGTTGGACGCTGCCTCGGGAGCTGCGATCCCAACGGCGATCGAGCCGAACACTAGCCCCGCACTTTGCGAGACTCATGACTCCAAGGAGCCGGACTCCTCTCCGGACTCCGAACCCTCCGCGCCCCTGCCGATCGAATCCGATTGGACGCCGATTATGGAGTTTACTGCCGCGGACATCTTTCCGCACTCGCCTTTCGGCGATATTCTGAAGACACTGAAGTCTCTCTCTTTATCAGGAGAGCCCTGGCAGGACTACGGTCAGCAAGGTTGGGATTCGGACGAGGAAGAAATTCAAAGCCCACCCACCACCCACTTTGTAGCCACTGTCGACGACTTAACCGACATGCTCGACTTCGACTCCGAAGACATCGACGGTATGGATGCCGATGAAGGAGACGATGAAGAACCAGCACCTATCAGGCCCTAGAAAGCCACCTCGTCATATGACATATACATGGTGGACACCCCAAAAGAAGGAGATGGCGATGGAACAACGAAGGATGACCCCTCCAAGAAACAGCCTAAGCGTTGGCGTCAGCGGCGCCGCTCAAAATCCCGCCAAAACAAATACGGTGATTCCAGCACGGGAGATAATAATACTCCGAAAAGTGTCGAAGAAAACCCCCTCCAGCAAGATTTAGCATAGGAGGATGGAGAAACCAGCCCTCATGAGAGAGCGGCAGACAGAGAGGTCGAGGACGATAATTATATGCCTCCCTCCGAAGACGAGGCAAGCCTCGACGACGACGAATTCGTCGTGACAGAGGATCCCGTCGAGCAAGAGCGTTTTCAACGTAGGCTTATGGCCACGGCAAGAAGCCTCAAGAAAAAACAGCAACAGCTTAGAGCTGATCAAGATTTGCTAGTCGACAGATGGACTAAAGTCCTTGCGGCCGAAGAGCATAAACTCGAACGCCCCTCCAACAGCTACCCAAAGCGCAGGTTGCTACCCTGATTAGAGGAGGAAGCACTTGATGCGGCCGACCGGCCACCTCGTGGTCACGACAGAGAGGCCTCTCGACCCTCCACTCAAGCCGCACCCCGTACCAAGGCATGGGAATATGCACCGGACTTACGAGATATGTTGGAGGACAAGGCAAGGCAAACAAGATCGATCTACCGATCGCGTGGGCGCCCCACGGCTCGAGACGGTAACCGTCACGCTGGGCAGAAATTCGGCAGGGCCAAACACAGTAGACAAAGCTCATTGGAGCTACGTCGTGATATAGCCCAGTATAGAGGCGCCGCACACCCACTATGCTTCACAGACGAAATAATGGATCATCAAATCCCCGAGGGTTTCAAACCCGTAAACATCGAATCATATGATGGCACAACAGATCCTGCGGTATGGATCGAGGATTATCTCCTTCACATCCACATGGACCGCGGTGATGATTTCCACGCCATGAAATACCTCCCACTCAAGCTTAAAGGACCAGCTCGGCATTGGCTTAACAGCTTGCCAACAGGATCAATCAGTTGTTGGGAGGACCTGGAAGCCGCATTCCTCGACAATTTCCAGGGCACTTATGTGCGACCCCCAGACGCCGATGACCTAAGTCACGTAATTCAGCAGCCAGAGGAATCGGCCAGGCAATTCTGGACACGGTTCCTAACAAAGAAAAATCAAATAGTCGACTGTCCGGACGCTGAGGCCCAAGCAGCCTTCAAGCACAATATCCGTGACGAGTGGCTGGCCTGGCACCTTGGACAGGAAAAGCCGAAGTCTATGGCAGCACTCATGAAACTCATGACCCGCTTTTGCACGGGAGAAGACAACTGGCTTGCTCGTAGCAACAATATGACCAAGAACCCTGGTAATTCGGATACCAGGGACAGTGGTGGCAGGCCGCGTCGCAACAAGCAGAAGCGTCGCATTAACAGCGACAATGCTGAGGATACATCAGTTAATGCCAGATTCAGAGGCTCTAAATCCGGTCAGCGGAAAAAGGCATTCAAAAGGAATCCTAGGGGCCCGTCTAGTTTGGACCAAATACTCGACCGCTTGTGTCAGATACATGGCACCCCTGAAAAGCCGGCCAATCACACCAACAGGGATTGTTGGGTGTTGAAGCAGGCAGGCAAGTTAAATGCCGAAAATGAAGACAAGGGGCTGCATAGCGATGACGACGAGGAGCCCCGGCCGCCGAACAATAGTGGACAGAAGGGTTTTCCCCCACAAGTGCGGATGGTGAACATGATATACGCAACCCACGTCCCCAAAAGGGAACGGAAGCGCGCATTAAGGGACGTATACGCGGTAGAGCCAGTCACCCCAAAGTTCAACCCATGGTCCTCCTGCCCGATCACCTTTGATCGAAGGGACCATCCCACTAGCATCCGTCATGGCGGATTCGCCGCATTGGTTCTAGACCCAATTATTGATGGATTTCATCTCACTAGAGTCCTTATGGACGGCGGCAGCAGCCTGAACCTGCTTTACCAGGATACAGTGCGGAAAATGGGCATAGATCCCTCGAGGATTAAACCCACCAAAACGACCTTTAAAGGTGCAATACCAGGTGTAGAGGCCAACTGTACAGGCTCAGTCACACTTGAAGTGGTCTTTGGATCTCCGGATAATTTCTGAAGCGAGGACTTAATCTTTGACATTGTCCCGTTCCGCAGTGGTTATCACGCACTGCTCGGGCGAACCGCATTCGCCAAGTTCAATGCGGTACCGCACTACTCATACCTTAAGCTCAAGATGCCAGGCCCTCGAGGAGTAACCACGGTCAATGGAAACACCGAACGCTCCCTCCGAACAGAGGAGCACACGGCGGCCCTTGCAGCGGAAGTACAAAGCAGCCTCTCCAGGCAGTTTTCCAGTCCGGACACTAAACGACCGGACACCGTCAAGCGCGCCCGGAGTAACCTACAACAAGACCGCCTGGCACGATCCGAGCAGGCGTAGCAATGCGGCCCCAACCCCAACCCTCGCAAAAAGGCGACGCCGGTACTTCGCGTACATAACTACGCTCTAGAGATACCATGGGTACAGGGGGAGGGGCACCATCACGGCACGCCCGAAACACGGCTTAAACCATACCAGGGGCTGCCGATTTTTTTTAATTTTCTCTTACTTTCAGGACTCCATCCTTCAGAAGGTCTGTTCGGCAGTTCAATTGCCGCACAAACGATGCAAGAACCAGGGAAGCAGACAAGCCACGCCGCATTACGGAACTCCCAGGTGGTCTCTATCACGAGCAGTATACCTGTTTCGCATATCATTTCGCAGTCTGCCCCTGGAGCGGACATGTTAAATAGTCCAACCTTTTGCTTATCGCATTATTTGTATCGTTCTGCTTTGATCGCAGCCCTTTTTTAATAAACAACGCATAGCTTTTGTCTATTTTTGCATTACTCTTTTTTTCTTTATATATATATATATATATATGTTCCTTAACAACTGTTGCACCCGTACACGTTGGTACAGCCAAAATACACCAGGGGCTTTAGTACCCCTCAATATGGTGTGAGAAGTCCGAACACTTTAACAAGTGCGGCACCCCAAACTTATAGCATTATATGCATCAGCTTCGATTCATGTCTTGGGTCAATAGTTGGGTTTGCCCGGCTCCTATATTTTGGTGCCTTACGTTCCGCTATATCGGCTAAGGTAGCACTAGGAGAACCACTGCGATTGTGCCCCAGTTGAGCTGGGTCGAGCACCTTAGTGGAGAAAGCTAAAACTGACTGTCATGATGAAGCAAGAGCTGGTCGCTGTTCGAGAGGTTTTTCGAGTCCCTAAAGACTTATGCCGCTTAGGGCGAGGAGCCGGCTCTGTCCGGCCAAGGCGTGGATAGCGCCCCGAACTCGGTCTTCCGAATACCAGGGGCTTCGCCGAAATTTAAAATTATAGAATTCTATGGCTAAGTGAGAGTTGTTCACGCATTATAGTCCGATTGCCTTGTTCGTTGGGCTGAGCGCCTCCCTCGAAGGACCCAAACATGGGGAAAAAAGCGCTCAGGTTTATCCCCGAACACCCCAGCACTAGCGGCACGGGGGCAGAAGCCGACGACTTGCATCTCTCAGAATTGATAAACAACCGCACAGAAGGTAATATTTTAAATTCCAAACAGCATTGCTTAGTGCATATGAACAAGTTTTCAACGCACAGGACAAAACGAGCAAGTTTCACTCAAAAATTACATCCCTAGAACATTCATCCACCACAAGGCAGGCACCCTTCAGAACATCCTTATAATAATTCTCGGGCTTGCAATGCTCTTTCCCCGGCGGTGGCCCGTCCTTCACAAGCTTCTCAGCATCCAGCTTGCCCCAGTGCACCTTAGCACGGGCAAGGGCCCTACGGGCACCTTCAATTTAGACGGAGCGCTTGATGACTTCAAACCTTGGACTGGCCTCCACCAACCGCCGCACCAGCCCAAAATAGCTCCCAAGCAGAGCCCCTCCAGGCCACAGCCGAACTATGAGGCCCTTCATGGCCTGTTCGGCCGCCTTGTGGAGCTCGACCAGTTGCTTCATCTGGTTGCTCAGGGGCACGGGGTGTCCGGCCTCAGCATACTGAGACCAGAACACCTTCTCTGTCGAGCTGCCCTCCTCGGCTCGATAGAAGGCGGCGGCATCGGACACACTCCGGGGAAGATCTGCGAACGCTCCTGGAGAGCTCCGGATTCGGGTAAGTAACAAGTAACTCACGTTTATGTGTTTGCTTTGCATAAAGAATGCCTTACCCGCCGCTATCTTCTTCACCTCATCCAACTCCTGGAGGGTCTTCTGGGATTCGGCCTTGGCAGACTTGGCATTTTCAATAGCCGCCGCAAGCTCGGACGCTCGCGTCTTTGAGTCAAGCTCCAAACTCTCATGTTTTTTAATGAGAACCTGGAGCTCTTGCCGCACCTCGCCAACCTGGGCCTCATACTTCTCCCTCTCGGTGCGCTCCATGGCCGCCTTCTTCTCGGCCTCGAGCAGCGCTTGCTTAAGGGTCGCCACCTCAGATGTGGCCCCTATAATAGCCACGATAGT
Organism: Triticum dicoccoides; assembly: GCF_002162155.2. Lineage (NCBI taxonomy): Eukaryota > Viridiplantae > Streptophyta > Magnoliopsida > Poales > Poaceae > Triticum > Triticum dicoccoides. Next base: position 135,850,839 of record NC_041382.1, on the reverse strand, counting down.
CCTGTCATTTTTTGCAATTGCACCTTTTTATATATATTTAAACAAGGTATTTCTTACCTCCATTGTCCTCGAGCTGCTTCTTGGCACGCCCGAGCTCTTGCTCGGACCGCTCGAGGTTCTGCTTTAGCGTGTCCACTTCCGCAGTCAGTGCGGCGGACGCAAGCAGAGAAGCCTGCATACGCATATTAACTCCTTTTTGTTAGACTCCTGCGAATTTTATTTGATCCTCTATTCAGCTTTTCTTCCCGAATGCCAAACAGAGCATCAGGGGCTACTGTCTATGCGACAATATTATTTACACATTCTTTACTTACCTCAAAGCATGTTAAAAGGCTAGTACAAGCTTCAGTCAGTCCGCTCTTGGGGGACTGAACCTTCTGGACCACCGCACTCATAATGGTGCGGTGCTCCTCGTCGATGGAGGTGCCTTGGAGCGCCTCCAACATATTGTCCGGTGCCTCCGGTTGGACGGGGGTCACCGGCACGGTGGGCTTGCTCCTCTTGGAAGGAGGTCCCCCGCTGGACTCTGGAACCTTTGAAGGTTCCGGAGTGGTGTCCGGCCTAGAGCCGGACTTGGAGCCCTGGGGGGTTTCATCCCCTTTACTCCTGGAGTCTGGGAGGTCGCCTTGCGGCGCCTCCAGGACCACCTCCTCCTGGCTTGGAACATGTCGGGACAACACTTCAGTGTCGTCCGTAGGGCGGGGGGAGGAAGCTGTCGGAAGCGAGTTCACATCCGACGAGTCCAGTGAGCCGCTCGACGACGTGTCGAGCCGGTCTTTGGGTGGGCTGCATAAACATATTCGACATAAGGGAAAGATGTGCAATAAACAAATACTATGAATTACTCTGGTATCCGGATACTTATGATTTTGCCAGGGGCTTGGGCCTGGGCAGCCACTCCTCTCCACCGTCGTCGGCGTCGGTGGAATAGTCCGGAGGAAGGGTTTTCCCCTTCTTGGACCCTTCGGCCTCCCCATTTGGGGCGGCCTTCCTTTTCTTCTCTCCTCTCACTGGAGGGGGAGAGGTCTCTTCTTCTTCCTCCTCGTCTTCACGGGAGGAATGCGCCTCAGAACCATCGGATGATGGATCCGACACCTCCTGGCACCGGACACTCTTTCTAGTCCCCGTGGCCTTCTTCGTGGCCTTCTTCTCCGGCACCACATAGGGTGCCGGAACCAGCAGCTTCGCCAAACGAGCGTCCGCTGGGCCTTCGGGCAAAGGAGCCGGACAGTTGATCTGTCCGAACGTCTCATGCCAGTCCTGTCAAAGGTAAGGGAGCTTAGATCCCGCATGGAGTCAAACTATGAAAAACGGATACCCTGTAAAAGGAAAAAACAGCCTACCGCATGAGCGTGACGCTGCGTACTGAATCTGCGATCCTCGGTAGCGGATGCGGGGGCCTCGGCGCCCTTGAAAAGCACCTTCCAGGCATCTTCGTACGTCGTGTCGAAGAGTCTGCTCAGAGTTTGGTGCTGCGCCGGGTCGAACTCCCACGGGTTGAAAGCCCGTTGTTGACACGGGAGGATCAGGCGGATGAGCATAACCTGGACTATGTTGACAAGCTTGAGCTTCTTGTCCACCAGGGTTTGGATGCATGTTTGGAGTCCGGTCAGCTCTCCTTTCTTACCCCACGACAGGCCCGTCTCCTTCCAGGAGGTGAGCCGCGTAGGGGGTCCGGATCAAAACTCAGGGGGTGCGACCCATTCGGGGTCGCGCGGCTCGGTGATGTAAAACCACCCCGATTGCCACCCCTTCAGGGTCTCCACAAAGGAGCCCTCGAGCCATAGGACGTTGGCCATCTTGCCCACCATGGCGCCTCTGCACTCCGCCTGGTTGCCACGCACCACCTTCGGCTTGACGTTGAAAGTCTTGAGCCATAGGCCGAAATGGGGGCGGATGCGGAGGAAAGCCTCGCACATGACGATAAACGCCGAGATGTTGAGGACAAAGTTCGGGGCCAGATCATGGAAATCCAGGCCATAGTATAACATGAGCCCCCGGACAAATGGGTGAAGAGGGAAGCCCAGTCCGCGGAGGAAATGGGGGAGGAACACCACCCTCTCATGGGGCCTAGGGGTGGGGATGAGCTGTCCCTTTTTGGGAAGCCGGTACGCAATGTCGTTAGACAGGTATCCAGCCTTCCTCAGCTTTTTGATGTGTCCCTCCATGACGGAGGAGACCATCCACTTGCCTCCCGCTCTGGACATGGCTGGAGAAGGTTGAGGTGGGAGTGTGGACTTGGGCGCTGGAGCTCGAGTGCGCGAGAATGGATAGGCAAAGGAGGAAGAAGGCGTAGGTGAAAAGGTCGATCCTTATCCCCTTATATGGGTGGACGCAACTACGTGTCCCCACCAGCCTGGTAAAACTCGCTTATCTCCAAGCACCGTAATCAATGGCGCGGTTGGGTTACCCACGCCCGTATTGATGAGAATCCCGAAATGAGGGGACACGATCTCTGCTTTAACAAGATGTGCCAAGGAAACCGCCTCGCATAACGCGCTGAGATGGGATAATGAAACGACTCAGATAAAGGCTTGGCCGTGGTGTGTCGCACTACGGAATACGTCAGCAGATTAGATTTGTGTAAATATTATTCTCTCTATGGCAATATGTGGAAACTTATTTTGCAGAGCCGGACACTATCTTTGTGTTCAAAATCTTCTATGAAGTACTTGGAGGAGGAACCGGCCTTGCAATGCCGAAGACAATCTGCGCGCTGGACTCGTCGTCATTGAAGCCTGGTTCAGGGGCTACTGAGGGAGTCCTGGATTAGGGGGTGTTCGGATAGCCGGACTATACCTTCAGCCGGACTCCTGGACTATGAAGATACAAGATTGAAGACTTCGTCCCGTGTCTGGAAGGGACTTTCCTTGGCGTGGAAGGCAAGCTTGGCGATACGGATATTCAGATCTCCTACCATTGTAACCGACTTTGTGTAACCCTAACCCTCTCCGGTGTCTATATAAACTGGAGGGTTTTAGTCCGTAGGACAACATAGACAACAACAATCATACCATAGGCTAGCTTCTAGGGTTTAGCCTCTCCGATCTCGTGGTAGATCTACTCTTGTACTACCCATATCATCAATATAAATCAAGCAGGACGTAGGGTTTTACCTCCATCGAGAGGGCCCCAACCTGGGTAAAACTTCGTGTCCCTTGCCTCCTATTACCATCCGGCCTAGACGCACAGTTCGGGACCCCCTACCCGAGATCCGCCGGTTTTGACACCGACAATAACCAATCATACATAAAAGAATTCAGAGAAGATTCAAATATTGTTCATAGATAAACTTGATCATAAACCCACAATTCATCGGTCTCAACAAACACACCGCAAAAGAAGATTACATCGAATAGATCTCCACAAGAGAGGGGGAGAACATTGTATTGAGATCCAAAAAGAGAGAAGAAGCCATCTAGCTAATAACTATGGACCCGAAGGTCTGAGGTAAACTACTCACACATCATCGTAGAGACTATGGTGTTGATGTAGAAGCCCTCCGTGATCGATGCCCCCTCCGGCAGAGCTCCGGAAAAGGCCCCAAGATGGGATCTCACGGGTACAGAAGGTTGCGACGATGGAATTAGGTTTTTGGCTCCGTATCTGGTAGTTTGGGGGTACGTAGGTATATATAGGAGGAAGAAGTACGTCGGTGGAGCAACATGGGCCCCACGAGGGTGGAGGGCACGCCCCCCTACCTCGTGCCTTCCTGGTTGCTTTCTTGACGTAGGGTCCAAGTCCTTTGGATCACGTTCGATCCAAAAATCATGTTCCCGAAGGTTTCATTCCATTTGGACTCCGTTTGATATTCTTTTTTCTGTGAAACTCTGAAATAGGCAAAAAACAGCAATTCTGGGCTGGGCCTCCAATTAATAGGTTAGTCCCAAAAATAATATAAAAGTGTATAATAAAGCCCAATAATGTCGAAAACAGAATATAATATAGCATGTGAAAGTGCTAGTGATCGACTAGAGGGGGGTGAATAGGCGATTTTTATGAAAGTCTTCAAAACATAGAAGTTTCGAAGACAATGATAGAAATAAACCTATTACCATGCAGCGGAAGGTAGACTACACTAGGCAAGTCATAGTCTAGTATTCAATGAAGTGAAAGCACAAAGACTAATAGCAGCTAGGCAATATAGATCAGGATGGAAGATAGTATGAAGCCAATCAGAACAAGCAGACACTCAATGAAGACAAAAGATAATGCCAATAGGCAATGACTTCACAAGGACCAACTGTAAATAAAGAGATGGAAAGGATAGAACCAGTTGCTCGTTGAAGACAATGATTTGTTGGACCAGTTCCAGTTGCCGTGACAACTGTACGTCTGGTTAGGGAGGCTGAGATTTAACTCAGAAGACCGTGTCTTCACCTTATTCCCCTTGAGCTAAGGACACCCAGTCCTCGCCCAATCACTCTGGTAAGTCTTCAAGGTAGACTTCCAAACCTTCACAGACTTCGTTCACCGGCGATCCACAATGACTCTTGGATGCTCAGAACGCGACGCCTAACTGGCTGGAGGATTCACAGTCCTCAAGTGTAATAAGTCTTTAGATCACACAAACAGGAAGACTTAAGTGATGCCTAACACTCTTTGGCTCTGGGTGTTTAGGGCTTCGTCCTTGCAAGGATTTCTCTCTCAAAGGCTTCGAGGTGGGTTGCTCTCAAATGACAAAACCCGTGCACTAACTCTGAGCAACCAGCCAATTTATGGTGTAAGGGGTGGGCTATTTATAGCCACTAGGCAACCCGACCTGATTTATCCGAAATGACCCTGGGTCACTAAGGAACTTACACATGTTCCAACGGTCAGATTTCAAATGCACACGGCAACTTTACTTGGGCTACAAGCAAAGCTGACTTATCCAACTCTGGATAAGATTTGCTCTCATTGTCTTCGCTCAAAGACATAGGATTTTGGTTAAGTATCACTTCAGTCATTCTGACTGGTTCACTTGGACCCCACTTAACAGTACAGTGGTTCCTATGACTCAACAAAGAAGAAAAGGAAACAATGGAACAACTAAGTCTTCGCGCTCCATAGTCTTCACGCGATGTCTTCTCTTGTCATAGTCTTCAATGTGAATACCTTCACATACCACCTTTGTCTTCAATGTCTTCATACATTTTTAGGGGTCATCTTCGGTAGGTAAACCGAATCAATGAGGGACTACTACCTGTGTTATCCTACAATTCTCACAAACACATTAGTCCCTCAACCAGGTTTGTCGTCAATACTCCAAAACCAACTAGGGGTGGCACTAGATGCACTTACAATCTCCCCCTTTTTGGTGATTGATGACAAACTGGTTGAAGTTTTCAACGGGGATAAACATATGTGAAATTGTAAAGAATTTAAGTATTGTCTTCGTAAGTAGCAGGAAGGCTCCCCCTGAAGATGTGCATATAAGTATTTTGCCTTTGAATGCGAATGCACATGGTAGGTTGTACTTGCGGAGCTCCTCTTCTACTTATGAAGACAATTCATCATGCACGAAAGGATATATCGAAGATAATGACATGCATAATGAAAAAAATGGACGTCTGCAAGATGACTTCGTGCGGAATTTATCGTCGCACATGCGGAATTTATCATCGCATCACATAGTGTCGAAAAGGTAGCAGACGGCCATCAAGTTTAAGTGTTACAACTCAAAAACGAACCAAATGTGTCAAAAGCGAGAGTTGTAAGCACTTGGGAAAAGTAGCAAAAATAAAGCAACCACCCATATGGACCCGCTTGAAGACTATCAACTCATATGCTTCTCCCTCTTTTGTCAGTAATGACCAAAAAGGTTTGAAGACATAAAGCTTCTACTCGTTCCCATGAGGAGTAGGCGAAGCAGCAGGGTCGTCGTTGAGGTCCGGTAGTGCGGAAGAACTTAGTGCAGTGTCGACACACGCTGAAGTTGGAGGTGGTGAAGTGGCATCATCTTGATCATCGATAACTCTGGCATTCACCGTTGCAGCTGAGGAAGAATAGTCAGAGGCTTCAAGTGAGGGAGTCCGACGCAAGTGAGCATTCCTTGGAGGAGTGGAGTCAAACTTGAATCTTTCTGTGAAGCCATCGTCTTGAAGATCTGCTTCAGCAGTGAGCAATGTCAAACTCTTCCAGGACGTCTGACAGGTTTCATGTGTAACAAAGGCATTCTTGGTGGCAAGATTGCGAATGCGATTGACGTCCACCAAGAGGCTTTGCATCTGCCGCTTAAGCCAGTCATGATGCTTATCCTGTTTCTGATGTAGAGCGGCGAGAAGCTCTCGGTCATTGAGAACATGAGATCGCTTACGAGGCCTTTGGGCAATGGTGCTTCCAGTGGCTTCAGTTTGAGCGTGAGGGACACGTGTGTTTCCAGCCAAGGGATAAACACGAGAGACTGCCTGAACTCCTTCAATGGGGTGGGTGAAGCTTTGACGATCAACATTGTGAACATAAATTGGATCCTTTGCAGGCTCTGGGTAAATAGCTTCAACAGATAGATCAACATCTGGCAAGAATACTAGATGATTGCATGCAGACGGCTGATAGTTGAAGGCAGAGTGAAGCTTGATAAGACGCATTACCCATGGAGCATAGAACTTTAGACCAAAGATGTTGGAGCCAGATGCAGCCAACTGCCTGATGAAGAAGTCTTGAGCATTGAGCTTATGCCATTGAAGATATAGAAAACCAAAGTCTTCATTGATCTTCAAGCTTCGCTGTAGATGAATGTCCTTCGACATGCCATAGAGTTTTTTTGATGATATGGTAAATGGTGTGGGGCAGATACTCTAGGTCTTCAACAAAGAATTCGGTTGGGTATTCAGCGTCACGTGGAAAGGCTTCATCATGCTCAGCATTTGGCTCATGTTGGGTTCTGGCTTCTGGAAAATGCTCTCCAAAGCATTCTGGTGTTGTTGACAACCTGGTTCATAATATTCGCCAGGAGTGGGCAGGGCTGTAAGCTCAATGATGTCTTGGGCTTTAGCTTCATGATGAACATCTCCTGTCATCCACTCAAGGATCCAAGTCTTCGGATCCCTGTTGTATCCATGAATGTGGAGGGTAGCATAGGATTGAAGCAGAAGTTCTTCATTCCAGTGTTCCGTGGCAGTCACAAAGTTGAGCAGACCCGCATCACGGAAGCAGTCAAGGGCTTCTTCAAGGCATGGCAGTCCAGCAATGGCTTCACAATCAAGATGCATATGAGGGAAGATGCGTCCCTGATTGTACAAGATGCATGAATAATAGCTTCGCTGCTGATAACTCCAGAATCGGTCAGAAGAGATTCTTGGCCTTGTGTAGGGGTTCTTGTCACTATCGAAGAATGTGTTGTGTGCCTTGAATCCATTCAGATTAAATGATCCTGGTGACGTTGCAGTACCTGGAAAACGTGGTAGCCTTGGCTTTGGCTTCTGGGCCTGAGGCCTGTGCTCCACATGATAGTCAAATTGAGGTCCGGGAGCAGGCGGAGGAACCAGAATTGGCCAGCGGACTGTAACAAGCTGACCATGATCATATGCTTGCTCGATGGTGTGTGGCCTGGGAGGTGGTACAGGAGTAGAGACATTGGCTTCAAGCTGCAGATTTGCATCAGGTGCGGCATAAGCTTCAGGTGCAGTGACATCTGGCACCACATTAGCTTCAGGCGCCACATTAGCTTTTGCCATGACAACGTCATTGGCTTCAGTGTTGATGTTGGTCGCCGCCTCAGTATTGGTAACCTCCACTTCAGGAGCTGGAGGGTCAGACACGTTCTCCTCGAGAACAACTTCAGGGTTGGACGGGGGTGTAGCAACTCTTTCTTCATCTCTTGGTTCTTCTTCTTGATCATCGGCTGATGCAGCCAGAATATCTTCAGCCGTTTTGGCTTCAGATTCAGGAATGTTCACAGTAGGAGAGGCTTCAGGAAAGACTTCGCGTGAAACGGATTGGCGCTCTTCTCCTTCTGGAACACTTGACAATGTGACCTGTGGCCTTGGTCCTTTGCAAAGCCTGTGAAACGCTAGCGACGCCTGTGGAGATGGAGTTGGTTGGACCTCAAAGTCTTCACTGTCAATCACCAGAGTGGTGACTCGTGGTGGGGGAGTGACTGGTGTTTCTCCATCACGAGGGGATTCTTGAGGGTGATCATCCCATGAGTCATCCTAAGCAATTGACGTCAATGGATGACCAATGCTGATGAGTTTGCTGTTCATGAGAACATGCGGTGATACCAAATTGTGCTCGATCTGGGGAAGGACTTCATCATCTTCAACATTGTCGTGAGGACCAATGTCTTCAGTTGTGGTGGGGTCAATAGCTGGATACTCTTCAGCTTCAGGAGCCTCTATGGAAGCAGGCTCATGAACTACCAAACGACATTCTCGATGTGCAGAGGAAGGACGAGCAACAGAAATTGGCTCGACAACAAGGGGATCTGTGGAAGCAGCCCGGTCTCTCTTCTTTGTTTTTCTTTTCTTGGTTGGTGGAGCATCATCAGTGGTGGCTTTGGTCTTGCGCTTTCTGGCTTCGGCTTCAGCTGCTCTAGTTTTCTTGAACTCTGAAGCCACTGTGGGGACCTTAGGCCTCGAGCCTGTCATACTGTTTGGGAAGACAATGCGAGGTTCTTCTTGCCTTGATGCTTCTGGTTGGGCCATAGCAGGCTTCTTCTTCTTCTTGGCAGCCATTCTGGGGTCGATGCCTGGTCGCCCCAAATCCTTGTGCTTTTCAGCTTCATTGTAGCCTTGAACACATTTGGCAGCAAGATTCTTCATGCACTCACGAGAACCTTTTTCTTCTTCTCGTTTCTTATGGAACGCCTCCTTGAGCTCATGCATCATGACCTTGAACTTTTGAATGTCTTCAACATTGAGCTTGGCCATGTGCTTCTTGAATTAAGGCTTTTCATAGTCAATTTTGTGCTTCAGCTCAACAATCTTCTATGCAAGAGCCAGCTCAGGAGCAATGGCTCCATGGAAAGAGACGCTGAGGCCAATTGGGAGCTGAAGATCATCAAAACTGAGATCTGGGCTGTCAAACCACTCATCAATAAATTTGTACAAGATTTCCACATCAAAGAGGGGAAGATCATTGAAGATTTCCGCCTCTTGCTTACTCTTTATCAATTGCTCAAGAGCGTCATCGCTAAGATCGTCGTCGCTGGACAGATCAATGGCGTCATTCTCATTTCTCAAAATAGCAGCTGGAGTCAGTGCTTGACCAGGTGGTTGCATGGGCTTTTTCAACTTGTCAGACTTGGAGATGTGTGAGAGATCTTCTGACTGCACACTAACTTCAGGAGGTGCAGTGGCCAGAGGCTTCGCCCGTGAGACCTTTGGTGCAGAGGAGGGCTTTGAAGCCTTTGGTTTCTTTTTCTTCACAGGCTTCGGTGGTGCAGGTGCTTCGTCAGAATCAGTGTCATCTGCAGAGTGGTCCACGGATGGCCCTTGAACCTAAATGTGAGTGATGAGACCTTCTAAGTTGTAGAAGGGCCCAATAAGATTGGGTTCAGCTTCGCATGTGCCGTCAGCACGTGGTGCAGAGGGGACTGGGTTGAAGTCTAATCCCAAAGACTTCTTGTTTTCCTTGGCCGAGTTCTTTGCAGCCTGGTAGTTGCGCTTGAAGAGTTTATCTTCACGACACCATAACAGAGAGGATGGGTCGGCATTAGCAGGCTGAGGTCCACGAATCATGCAGGGGTAGAAGCCCTGAGCAATAGCTTCGGACTTCGACTTGGGCTGAAGACCTTCGTATATTATATCTCCCCATGGGCCCTTTAGGGCATTCTTCTCAGCATATTCATTGGTGATGAATCTGTACTTGAACCATTCCTCTGCCCAATGTCTTCGAATCCATTGGATTCGGTTCTTGCCTTCTCCATAGGTTTCTTATGGATCTGACTTGTATAACTCATAGAGATCCGGTGGCAGGTCCTTAGCAGTGTTTCCACGGCACTGTCTGCGGCCCTTCCTGACTGATTTTTCAGTTGCCATGAAGTTTAGACTGAAAGGATTCAACACTGTCAAAGTCTTCCGTCTACTGGTCAGACAGGAACTGGCTTCAGGAGAATTTATGTGATGTTATAAGAACTCTGCAAATGAATGCAGACTATGAGAACTAAGGGATTCTCCCACGGACATGTACATGTGACAACATTAGAGATGCGAGGGAAGGGGAAGAGGTCATATGCATTCTTAGAAGATTTTGAAGATAAATCAGTTTAGAAGACATTGACCTCATAGTGCAAAGACATTCACTCATATGTAGTGAGTTGGTTCCAGATTTGTACGAATCCACAAATAAGTACAAGTAAGGAATCTAACTACTTTGTGAAGCATACGTGAACATACTAGGCATGCTATGAGATGCAGAACAGGATAGATCCAACTTTGTAGCAACAGAAACCACTTGTGGTTGGAAAGGATGAATCTATCGGATCAAAAAGACTGTAAAAAGAAGTTTTATTTACCACACGAGGAACTGCTAGATGGAGTGGGAGAGGAGGCCGAGAAGTTCGATCTTCCGTGCCCTAACTTGGCGACGGAGGACACCTACGGCGACGACAGAGAAGACGATGTCCGCGGTCGGCTTGATGACGGCGTCGGTGAGGTCGCGACAGCTAAGCGCTTCGTCGCCGGCGTCGTCGAGGGCTAGCGGTGGCGCTTGGGTTTGTGCGAGAGTGGAAGAAGAGATAATGACTGGGGTGAGGCATGTATTTATAGGGACAGGAGCGGCATAGTGTTATTACGCAGGTGCCCCTAGCGGTTCACATCTGAAGGACACGTGGCGATCATGCAACACATAGGAGGTTGTTACACGTTCCCACGCACGCCTGAATTGTCGGGTGGTCGTCCCCGCTTCTCCGGGTTTCAGGTAAAAAGGATTGAGCATTTAAAACAGATTTAATGTTTGTCTCTGTATCTTCTGCTGACAAGGACGCAGCAAAGACATTTGATAGTTTCAATAGAATGCATATGATTTGGATAGTTAGACTTAAGACGGGAGCATAGAAAGGTCAGGGTCCGATCACATTCACTTAGTTTAAAAGATTCAACTAGAAGACATAGCTATAAGTGAATGTTGTAGAGGGCAGAAACCAAATCAGTACATTGAATATAAACATGAAGCCATGTTAACATTGAAGACAAACAAAATGCGAAGACTTTGCAAATGTAACGCCAACAGAAAGTATTCCAAACACAAGTTTGGTGGTGGCGTTACCCACCGTATAGGAAGTATTAGACCCAGACACGGCACACAATTATCTTGGCACTCCGAAGTCAAATTCCGCATTAATGTATTCACACTTAGAGTGTAACTCTTCATTAGTTGAAGATATATGTTACTTCGTGTGTTTGCACATCTAAGTCATCAACATGCATCAGTGTTAGGATATGTGCATGATCACAAGACATTTGAGGATTCCAAGATATTTAGCTCACACCGCAACTTGCAAAACCTTTTCTCATCCAAGGGCTTTGTGAAGATATCTGCCAGTTGCTCTTCAGTGCTGACGTGAATGATATCAATATCTTCCTTCATGACATGATCTTTGAGAAAGTGATGACGGATCTGAATGTGCTTTGTCTTCAAGTGCTGAACTGGGTTGTTGGCGATCTTGATGGCGCTTTCATTGTCGCAGTAGAGTGGCACTTGCTTCAGATGAATGCCATAGTCTTTGAGTGTTTGCTTCATCCATAGAATCTGAGCGCAGCAAGATCCAGCAGCAATGTATTCAGATTCAGCAGTGGAGAGATATACACAATTCTCCTTCTTTGAAGACCAACACACAAGTGATCGTCCCAGAAAGTGACATGTGCCTGATGTAGACTTGCGATCCACCTTGTCACCAGCATAATCAGCATCCGAGAATCCAACTAGATCAAACTCTGAGCCCTTTGGATACCATAATCCTAGTGTTGGGGTGTAAGCCAAACATCGAAGAATTCGCTTCACATCTAAGTGATGCGATTCCTTTGGTGCCGCTTGGAATCAGGCATACATGCAAACACTAAGCATGATATCTGTCCTAGATGCACATAAGTAAAGCAAAGAACCAATCATGGAGTGGTATACCTTTTGATCGAACTCTCTACCATTGGCGTCAGAATCTAGATGACTCTTGGTAGGCATTGGCATCGTATAACCTTTGCAGTCTTGCATTCCAAACTTCTTCAGGCAATCTTTGAGGTATTTCTCTTGAGATATGAAGATGCCATTGCGTTGCTGCCGTATTTGAAGACCAAGGAAGAACTTCAGCTCACCCATCATGGACATCTAATATTGCTCTTCCATCATGTATCCAAACTCATCACTGTATTTCTGATTAGTGCACCCGAAGATAATGTCATCCACATATATTTGGCACACAAACAGTTCACCATCATATGTCTTCGTGAGAGTGTGGGATCCAGGGAATCAGGTTTGAAGCCTTTGCTCTTCAGGAAGTCTTTGAGTGTGTCATACCAAGCACGAGGGGCTTGTTTGAGGCCATACAGTGCCTTGTTGAGCTTGTAAACCATGTCAGGATGTTTTGGATCTTCAAAGCCAGGCGGTTGTGCAACATACACTTCTTCTTCAATCTTGCCATTGAGAAAAGCACTCTTCACATCCATTTGATACAGAAGGATGTTATGATGATTTGCATAGGCTAGCAGTATGCGTATGGCTTCAAGCCTAGCCACAGGAGCAAATGTTTCATCGAAGTCAATTCCATCAACTTGAGTGTATCCTTGAGCAACGAGACGAGCCTTGTTTCTGACAACTTGACCATGCTCATCTTGCTTGTTGCGATATATCCATTTAGTGCCTATGATATTGTGCTTACGAGTATCAGGGCACTTGACCAGTTCCCATACATTATTCAGCTCAAACTGTTGAAGCTCTTCTTGCATAGCTTGAATCCATTCAGGTTCCATGAAGGCTTCATCAACTTTCTTGGGTTCTGATATTGAGACGAATGCAAAGTGTCCACAGAAATTTGCTAGTTGTGTTGCCCTTGATCGAGTGAGTGGACCAGGTGCATTGATGCTATAGATTATCTTCTTAATCTGCACTTCATTTGCAACACGAGGATGAACTGGACGAAGATTTTGCTCTTGCTGATCATTGTCATCGTTTGAAGGATTATCTTCAGGATGAGCATTGTCTTCAGGTTGATCAGGTGCAAAGATGATAAGTTCCTCTTCAGGCTGTACTTCAGACGGTATGATTTCTCTAGTTCCCATAAGCTTGATGGATTCACTCGGTGGAATTTCATCTAGCACATTTGGCAGGTGCTCTCTTTGCGAGCCGTTAGTCTCATCAAACCGCACATCCACATTTTCAACCACTTTATAGTGAAAGAGGTTGAATACTCTGTAGGAGTGTGAATCCTTTCCGTAACCAAGCTGTAAGTACATCTAGTGCCACCCCTAGTTGGTTTTGGAGTATTGACGACAAACCTGGTTGAGGGACTAATGTGTTTGTGAGAATTGCAGGATAACACATGTAGATGTCCCTCATTGATTCGGTTTTCCTACCAGAGATGACCCCTAAAAATGTATGAAGACATTGAAGTCAAAGATGGTATGTGAATACATTCACATTGAAGACTATGACAAGAGAAGACATCGCGTGAAGACTATGGAGCGCGAAGACTTAGTTGTTTCGTCGTTCTTTTTCTTCTTTGTTGAGTCATAGGAACCACCGTACCGTTAAGTGGGGTCCAAGAGAACCAATCAGAATGACTGAAGTGATGCTTAACCAAAATCCTATGTCTTCGAGCGAAGACAATGAGAGCAAATCTTATCCAGAGATGGATAAGTCAGCTTTGCTTGTAGCCCAAGTAAAGTTGCCGTGTGTGTTTGAAATCTGACCGTTGGAACATGTGTCAGTTCCTTAGTGACCCAGGGTCATTTCGGACAAATCAGGTTGGGTTGCCTAGTGGCTATAAATAGCCCACCCCTACAACCATAAACGGTTGGCTACTCAGAGTTAGTATACGGCTTTTGTCGTTTGAGAGCAACCCACCTCGAAGCCTTTGAGAGAGAATTCCTTGCGAGGATAAAGCCCTAAACACCCAGAGCCAAAGAGTGTTAGGCACCAATTAAGTCTTCCTGTCTGTGTGATCTGAAGACTTATTACACTTGAGTACTATGAATCCTCCAGCCGGTTAGGCGTCGCATTCTGAGCATCCAAGAGTCATTGTGGATCACCGGTGAACAAAGTCTGTGAAGGTTTGGAAGTCTACCTTGAAGACTTACCAGAGTGATTGGGCGAGGACTGGGTGTCCTTAGCTCAAGGGGAATAAGGTGAAGACACGGTCTTCTGAGTTGAATCTCAGCCTCCCTAACCAGACGTACAGTTGTCACAGCAACTGGAACTGGTCCAACAAACCATTGTCTTCAACGAGCCACTGGTTCTATCCTTCCCATCTTTTTATTTACAGTTGGTCCTTGTGAAGTCATTGCCTGTTTGTATTATCTTTTGTCTTCACTGAGTGACTGCTTGTTCTGATTGGCTTCATACTATCTTCCAACCTGATCCATACTGCCTAGTTGCTATTAGTCATTGTGCCTTCACTTCATTGAATACTTGACTATGGCTTGTCTAGTGTAGTCTACCTTCCGCTGCACGGTAATAGGTTTATTTCTATCATTTGTCTTCGAAACTTCCATGTTTTGAAGACTTTCATAAAAATCGCCTATTCACCCCCCCCCCCTCTAGTCGATCACTAGCACTTTCAATTGGTATCAGAGCAAGGTACTCCCTTGTTCTGTGTGATTCGATTTAACCACCTGGAGTTTTAGCTATGTCGACTGCCGGGATAATCAAAGTCGCCGATGCGTGCCCAGTCTTCGATGGAACTGAATATCCCTACTGGAAGAATAAGATGCACATGCATCTTGAAGCCATTGATGTCGACCTCCGGTATGTCGTCAAGAATGGCGTCCCCAAGGCTGGTGAAGGTGTCACCGCTGCTGATGTCAAGAAGTTCGCTCAACTGGACTCCACGGCCAAGAACATCATCTATGGTCATCTGACCAAAGGACAGTATGGCCGTGTGAGTGCTCTGGAAACATCTAAGCTAGTCTGGAACTGGCTCTCCAAGGTCAACGAAGGCGTCTCAACCCAGAGAGATCAAAGAATCAGTGTCCTTCGCAACCTCTTCAACCGCTTCAAGAGAAAGGACAATGAGAATGTTCAGCTCACGTTTGATCGACTCACTGACATCACAAATGAGCTTCAAGCCCTCGGCGCTACTGAGATCACCAAGCATGAAGTCGTCAAGACACTCCTGAGATCACTTGACAGCTTGTTTGACACCCTAGCCCTGATGATTCAAGAACGTCCTGACTTCAAGACACTCGATCCGTCTGACATACTTGAAAGGCTCGACACACATGAGTTTTAGCTTTCTGAGGAAAGAGACATCTACGGTCCCAACTATGGGCGAACTTCTGCCTTGAAGGCAAAAGTTGTCTCCTCATCTGAAGAAGAATCTGACAGCAGTTCTGATGATCCTCAAGACATTGGAAAGGAGCTTGCTATGCTTGTGAAGAAGTTCCAAAAATTCACTAAGAAGAAAGGCTTCAGAAAGTCTTCACGATAAAGCTCAAGGAATGATGAAGCTTCTGCTCATGACTACAAGAAGAGAACATGCCACAAGTGCAAGAAACCTAGCCACTACATCTCTGAGTGTCCGCAATGGGACAATGAGAACAACAACAACAACAACAACAACAACAACAACAACAACAAGAAGAAGAAGAAGAAGAAGAAGAAGAATAAGAAGAAGAAGAAGAAGAAGAAGAAGAAGAAGAAGAAGAAGAAGAAGAAGAAGAAGAAGAAGAAGAAGAAGAAGAAGAAGAAGAAGAAGAAGAAGAAGTAGAAGAGCAAGGAGTATGATTCTGACGACAAGAAGAAGAAGAAGAAGAAATACTCAAAGTCTTCTTCCAAGTCTTCCTCAAAGTCTTCATCACACAAGAAGAGCTCATCCGGCAAGGCTCGTGCGTTTGTTGGCAAGGAAATGGATTCAGAGGAGGAGTCCGCTTCTGAGGAGGCGGAGGTGGAGTCTGAGGAGGAGTCCGATTCTGGCGTTGAAAGTCTGGCTACAGCATACGTTGCCAAGTCCATCTTCAACACTGAAGACAATGACTTCATCACCTACGCCAATGCAAATGACAAGGACTACTCCGCTCCCACCTACTGCTTCATGGCACGCGGTGCCAAGGGTATGACACCAGCTGCTTCAGAATGGATTATTGATAGTGGGTGTACTAATCACATGACTGGCAAGCGAAGTCTTCTCATGGACTCAACTTTACGTCCATCTGACAAGAGTCACATCACATTTGCTGATACTGGTAAAAGCAAGGTATTGGGTCTAGGTAGAGTTGCAATCTCAAGGGATCAACACATGGATAAAGTGATGCTTGTTGAATCCCTTGGTTTCAACTTAATGTCTGTCTCAATGCTTTGTGATTTAAACATGATTGTGATATTTGGAAAATATCATTGCCTTGTTCTAATGGAATCTGACAAGTCTCTAGTCTTTGAAGGGTATCGGAAAGATGATTTGTACGTGGTAGATTTCTCAGCAGGACCACAGCTTGCCGTATGTCTTCTAGCAAAAGCTTCAGAATGCTGGCTCTGGCATCGGAGGCTAGGGCATGCTGGCATGAGGAACTTACACACTCTTGCAAAGAAGAAACATGTCATAGGCATCAAGGGCATCAAGTTCAAGAAGGATCACTTATGCGGTGCCTGTGAAGTAGGAAAGATGACGAGGGCCAAGCATCCCTCGAAGACAATCATGACAATGACTCAACCCTTCGAACTGCTCCACATGGACCTCTTTGGTCCCACTCACTACTCAACTCTTACTACTACTGCTTGTCTCTATGGCTTCATCATTGTTGATGATTATTCAAGATATACTTGGGTGCATATAATCCTCTACAAGACTGAAGTGCAGGATGTCTTCAGACGCTTCGCCAATCGAGCCATGAACAACTATGGCGTCAAAATCAAGCACATTAGAAGTGACAATGGCACTGAATTCAAGAACACTGGCCTCGACACTTATCTTGATACTTTGGACATCACTCATGAATTCTCAGCTCCGTACACGCCGCAGCAGAATGGCATCATGGAACGCAAGAACAGAACACTTATTGAGATGGCCCGGACGATGCTCGATGAATACAAGACTCCAAGAAAGTTCTGGCCTGAAGCCATTGATACTGCATGCCATATCATCAACCGTGTTTATCTTCACAAGCTTCTGAACAAAACATCCTATGAGCTCCTCCAAATGTCAGTTACTTCAGAGTATTTGGTGCCAGGTGCTGGATCAAGGATCCACATCACACTTCAAAATTTGCACCGAAAGCACATGAAGGTTTTATGCTTGGATACGGAAAGGACTCGCACTCCTACAGAGTCTTCAACCTCTTTCACTATAAAGTGGTTGAAACTGTGGATGTGCGGTTCGATGAGACTAACGGCTCGCAAAGAGAGCACCTGCCAAATGTGCTAGATGAAGTTCCATCCAGTGAAACCATCAAGCTCATGGGAACTGGAGAAATCATACCGTCTGAAGCTCAGCCTGAAGAGGAACTCATCATCTCTGCACCTGATCAACCTGAAGACAATGCTCAACCTGAAGACAATCCTTCTAATGATGACAATGATCAGCAAGAGCAAAATCGTCATCCTGTTCATCCTCGTGTTGCAAATGAAGTACAGATTGAGAGAATAATTGACAACATCAATGCACCAGGTCCACTCACTTGTTCAAGGGCAACACAACTAGCAAATTTTTGTGGACACTTCACATTTGTCTCAATATCTGAACCCAAGAAAGTTGAGGAAGCCTTCATGGAAACTGAATGGATTCAAGCTATGCAAGAAGAGCTTCAACAGTTTGAGTTGAATAATGTATGGGAACTGGTCAAGCGTCCTGATCCTCGTAAGCACAATATCATAGGCACTAAATGGATATATCGCAACAAGCAAGATGAGCATGGTCAAGTTGTCAGAAACAAAGCTCGTCTCATTGCTCAAGGATACACTCAAGTTCAAGGAATTGACTTTGATGAAACATTTGCTCATGTGGCTAGGCTTGAAGCTATACATATACTGCTGGCATATGCAAATCATCATAACATTCTTCTGTATCAAATGGATGTGAAGAGCGCCTTTCTCAATGGCAAAATTGAAGAAGAAGTGTATGTTGCACAATCGCCTGGCTTTGAAGATCCAAAACATCCTGACATGGTTTACAAGCTCAACAAGGCACTGTATGGCCTTAAACAAGCCCCTCGAGCTTGGTATGACACACTCAAAGACTTCCTGAAGAGAAAAGGCTTCAAACCTGGTTCCCTGGATCCCACTCTCTTCACGAAGACATATGATGGTGAACTGTTTGTGTGCCAAATATATGTGCATGACATTATCTTCGGCTGCACTAACCAGAAATACAGTGATGAGTTTGGATATATGATGCAAGAGCAATATCAGATGTCCATGATGGGTGAGCTGAAGTTCTTCCTTGGTCTTCAAATATGACAGCAACGCAACGGCATCTTCATATCTCAAGAGAAATACCTCAAAGATTGCCTGAAGAAGTTTGGAATGCAAGACTGCAAAGGCTACACGACGTCAATGCCAGCTAAACACCATCTGGGTCCCGATGATAATGGTAAAGAGTTCGATCAAAAGGTATACCGCTCCATGATTGGTTCTTTGCTTTATTTATGTGCATCTAGGCCAGATATCATACTTAGTGTTTGCATGTGTGCCCGATTCCAAGAGGAACCAAAGGAATCACATCACTTAGCTGTGAAGTGAATTCTTCGATATTTGGCTCACACCCCAACACTAGGATTATGGTATCCAAAGGGCTCAGAGTTTGATCTAGTTGTATTCTCGGATGCTAATTATGC
Source organism: Triticum dicoccoides (assembly GCF_002162155.2). Classification (NCBI taxonomy): domain Eukaryota; kingdom Viridiplantae; phylum Streptophyta; class Magnoliopsida; order Poales; family Poaceae; genus Triticum; species Triticum dicoccoides. The sequence continues at coordinate 135,831,940 of NC_041382.1, read as the reverse complement.
CGGTGACAAAGTGGATCGCAAGTCTACATCAGGCACATGTCACTTTCTGGGACGATCACTTGTATGTTGGTCTTCAAAGAAGCAGAACTGTGTATCTCTCTCCACTGCTGAATCTGAATACATTGCTGCTGGATCTTGCTGCGCTCAGCTTCTATGGATGAAGCAAACACTCAAAGTGGCATTCATCTGAAGCAAGTGCCACTCTACTGCGACAACGAAAGCGCCATCAAGATTGCTAACAACCCAGTTCAGCACTCGAAGACAAAGCACATTGAAATTCGTCATCACTTTCTCAGAGATCATGTCATGAAGGAAGATATTGATATCATACACATCAACACTGAAGAGCAACTGGCAGATATCTTCACAAAGCCCTTGGATGAGAAAAGGTTTTGCAAGTTATGGTGTGATCTAAATATCTTGGAATCCTCAAATGTCTTGTGATCAGGCACACATCCTAACACTTATGCATGTTGATGACTTAGATGTGCAACACACGAAGTAAAGTATGTCTTCAATCAATGAAGACTTACATTCTAAGTGTGAATACATTAACGTGGAATTTGACTTTGGAGCGCCACGATAATTATGCGCCGTGTCTGGGTCTAATACTTCCTATACGGTGGGTAACGCCACCACCAAATTCTTCCCTAAGAAGTGTTTCTCACATGGCGTTACATTTGCAAAGTCTTCACTTTCTGTTTGTCTTCAATGTTAACATGGCTTCATGTTTATCTTCAATGAACTGATTTGGTTTCTATCCTCTACAGCATTCTCTTATAGCTATGGCTTCTTGCTGAATCTTTTGAACTAAGTGAATGTGATCAGACCCTAACCCCTCTATGCTTCTTTCTTAAGTCTATCTATCCAAATCATATGCATTCTATTGACATTGTCAAAATGTCTTCTCTGCGTCCTTGTCAGCAGAAGACACAAAGACAAACATTAATCCGTTTTCAATGCTAAATCCTTCCACATGAAACCCGGAGAAGTGGGAACGACCACCCGACAATCCAGGCATGCGTGGGAACATGGAACAACCTCCAATGTGTTGCATGATAGCCACGTGTCCTTCAGATGTGAACTGCCAGGGGCACCTGTGTAATAACATTGTGCTGTCCCTGTCCCTATAAATACACGCCTCACCCCAGTCATTATCTCTTCTTCCACTCTCGCACAAACCCTAGCGCCACCGCTATCCCTCGACGACACCGGCGACGAAGCGCTTAGCTGCCGCGACCTCACCGACGCCGTCCTCACGCTGGCCGCGGACATCATCTTCTCCGCTGTCGCCGTAGGTGTCCTCCGTCGCCAAGTTACGGCACGGACGATCGAACTGCTCGGCCTCCTCTCCCACTCCGTCTAGCAGTTCCTCGTGTGGTAAATAAAACCTCCTTTTTACAGTCCTTTTGATCCGATAGATTCATCCTTTTCAACCATAAGTAGTTTCTGTTCACACAAGTTGGATCTATCTCATACTGCATCTCATAACATGCCTAGTATATTCACTTATGCTTCACAAAGTAGTTAGATTCCTCACTTGTACTTATTCGTGGATTCGTACAAATCTAGAACCAACTCTCTACCTATGAGTGAATGTCTTCGCACTATGAGGTCAATGTCTTCTAAACTGATTTATCTTCAAAAATCTTCTGAGAATGCATATGACCTCTTCCCCTTCCCTCGCACCTTTAATGCTGTCACAGGTACATGTCCGTGGGAGAATCCCTTGGTTCTCATAGTCTGCATTCATTTGCAGAGTTCTTACAGCATCATATAAATTCTCCTGAAGCCAGTTCTTGTCTGACCAGTAGACTGAAGACTTTGACAGCTTTGAAGCCTTTCAGTCTAAACTTCATGGCAACAGAGAAATCTGCAAGGAAGGGTATCAGACAGCATCGTGGCAACACCTCAAGAGATTTGCCTCCTGACCTCTATGAGTTGTACAAGACAGATCCAGAGGAGGACTACAATCAGCAGAAAACCCGAATCCAATGGATTCAAAGATATTGGGCAGAACAATGGTTCAATTACAGGTTCGTGACCCAGGAGTATGCTGAGAAAAATGCCATCAAGCGACCGTGGGGAGACATCTTGTACAGAAATCTTCAACCCAGATCCAGACATGAAGCCATTGAACAAGGCTTCTATCCTTGCATGGTCCGTCGACCACAGCCTGCCGATGCAGACCCATCTTCGCTGCTATGGTTCCGTGACGACAATCTGTTCAAGCGCAACTTCCAGTTTGCCAAGAACTCGGCCTAAGAAAACAAGAAGTCATGGGGACTAGACTTCAATCCAGGCCCCTCTGCTCCTCGTGCTGACGGCACACGCGAAGCTGAACCCAATCTAGTTGGGCCCTTCTATAACTTAGAAGGTCTCATTACAGGTTCAAGGGGCAGTCGTGGATCAACCTGCAGACGACGTTGAATCTGACGAAGCGCCTGCACCACCGAAGCCAAAGAAGCTGAAGAAACCTAAGGCTTCGAAGCCTGCCCCTGCACCAAAGGTTTCACGGGCGAAGCCTCTGGACACTGCACCTCCTGAACACAGTGTGCAGTCTGAAGATCTGTCACGCATCTCCAAGCCCTCCAAAGTGAAGATGCCCATGCAACCCACCAGCCAAGCACCGACCCCTGCTGCTGTTCTGTGCAACAAGAATGACACCTTGGCGATGACGCTCTTGAGCAGTTGATCAAGAGCAAGCAAGAGGCAGAAATCTTCAATGGCCTTCCTCTCTTTGATGTTGAAATCATAAACAAGTTCATTGATGAGTGGTTTGACAGCCCAAATGTTAGCTTTGATGATCTTCAGCTTCCCATTGGCCTCAGCGTCGCCTTCCATGGAGCCATTGCTGCTGAGCTGGCTCTAGCTCAGAAAATTGTTGAGCTGAAGCATAAGATAGATTATGAAAAGGCTCAGTTCAAGAAGCATATGGCCAAGTTCAATGTTGAAGACATTCAGAACTTCCAGGTCATGATGCATGAGCTCAAGGAAGCATTCCGAACCAAACACGAAGAAGCCAAAGGTTCTCGTGAGCGCATGAAGGATCTTGTTGCTAAATGTGTTCAAGGATACAATGAAGCTGAAAAGCGCAAGGCTTTGGGGCGACCAGGCATCGATCCCTGAATGGCGGCCAAGAAGAAGAAGAAGCTAGCTGTGGCAGAACCCAAAGCACCAAGGCAGGAAGTACATCCAATTGTCTTCCCAACCAGTATGACAGGCTCGAAGCCTAAGGTCCCCACAGTGGCTTCAGAACTGAAGAAAACAAGGGCAGCTGAAGCTGAAGCCAGAAAGCGCAAAACGAAGGCCACCACTGATGATGCTCCTCCAACCAAGAAATGCAAAACCAAGAAGAGAGATCGGGCTGCTCCCACAGATCCCCTTGAGGTCGAGCCAATCTCAGTGGCTCGTCCTGCGTCTGAACATCACGAATGCCAAGTGGTAGTTCATGAGCCTGCTTCCACAGAGGCTCATGAGGTTGAAGGCAATCCAGCTGTTGACCCCACCGCAGCTGAAGACATTGGTCCTCACGACAATGTTGAAGATGATGAAGTCCTTCCTCAGATCGAGCACCAGTTGGTATCATCGCCTGTGCTCATGCACAGCGAACTCATCAGCATTGGTCATCTTCTGACGCCAACTGCTCAGGATGCATCATGGGCTGATCACCCACAACGACAAGACACCCCAAGTTCTCCCCAACCACAAGTCACCTCACCCGTGCAAGACGATGATGACTTTGAGGCCCAGCAAACTCCATCTTCGCAACCTTCGCCAGCATTACGCAGGCTTCGCAAAGGTCCGAGGCCCCAAGTCACTCCCACTGTGCACGTGTCAAAGTCTGAAGCCAAAACCGCTGAAGATATTCCGGCTGCATCAGCCGATGAAAGAGAAGAATCAAGAGTTGAAGTAGAAAGAGTTGCTACACCCCCGTCCCACCAAGATGTTGTTCTCAAGGAGAACGTGTCCGACCCTCCAGCTTCTGAAGTGGAGGTTAACAATCCTGAGGCGGCCACCAACATCAACACTGAAGCCAATGATGTTGTCATGGCTGAAACTAATGTGGCGCCTAAAGCTACTGCGGTGCCAGAAGTGCATGCACCTGAAGCCACTACAGCACCCGAAGCCAATACTGAAGCACCTGAAGCCAATGTGGCCCCTGAAGCCCAGATCAACGACAATGTCAATGCTCCTGTACCCCCTCCAAGACCTCATACAATTGAGCTGGCATTTGATCGTGGTCGGCCTGTTATGGTCAGATGGCCCATTCTGGTTCCTCTACCTGCTGCGGGTCCACAATTTGACTATCATGTCGAGCACAGACCTCCCGTCCAGAAGCCCAAGCCAAGACTTCCATGATTCCCAGGCACTGCAACTTCACATGGGGTCTTCAATGTGAATGGCTTCGTGGCACATAACACCTTCTTCAACAGCGCCAAGAACCCTTACACCAAACCTCGCATTTCATCAGATCGGTTCTGGAGCTATCAGCAGTGCAACTACTATTCCTGCGTCTTATACAATCAATGGCGCATATTTCCACATATGTGTCTCAACACTGAAGCTATAGCTGGCCTGCCCTGGCTTGAAGAAGCATTGGATTGCTTCAGAGACGCTGGACTCCTGCAGTTTATCACAGATAAGGAACACTGGAATGAAGAGCTTCTGCTATAGTTCTATGCAACTCTTCACATTCGAGGCTACAACAGGGATCCAAAGACTTGGGTCCTTGAGTGGATGACAGGCAATGTCCATCATGAAGCCAAAGCTCTTGATATCATTGAGCTCACAGGCCTGCCCACTCCTGGTGAATACTATGAACCAGGTTGTCAGCAACACCAGAATGCTTTGGAGAGCATCTTTCAGAAGCCAGAACCCAACATGAGCCAAATGTTGAGCATGATGAAGCCTTTGCCTCATGACGCTGACTACCCATCTGAATTCTTTGTTGAAGACCTAGAGTATCTGCCTCGCACCATTTATCATATCATTAGAAAAACTCTATGGCCCGTCAAAGGACATTCATCTGCATCGAAGCTTGAAGGAGCAATGAAGACTTTGGTCTTCTATATCTTCAATGGCATCAGCTTCAATGCTCAAGACTTCTTCATTAGGCAGTTGGCTGCATCTGGCTCTTTTTGGTCTGAAGTTCTATGCTCCATGGGTAATGCGACTTATCAAGCTTCACTCTACCATTAACTATCAGCCGTCTGCGCGCAATCATCTTGTCTTCTTGCCATAGGTTGATCTGTCTGTTGAAGCTATTTACCCAGAGCCTGCTAAGGATCCCATTTATCTTCACAATGTTGATCACCAAAGCTTCACCCAGCCCATTGAAGGAGTTCAGGCAGTCTCGCGTGTTTATCCCTTGGTTGGCAACAACCGTGCCCCTCGTACTCAAACTGACACCACTGGAAGCACCATTGCGCAAAGGCCTCGAAGGCGATCTCGTGTTCTCAATGACCGAGAGCTTCTCGTCGCACTACACTAGAAACATGACAAGCATCACAACTGGCTCAAGCGTCAGATGCAAAGCCTCTTGGTGGATGCAAACCGCATTCGCAATCTTGCCACCAAGAATGCCTTTGTCACCCATGAAACCTGTCGGAGGTCATCAAAGAGTTTGACATTGCTTAGTGTTGAAGCTGATCTGCAAGACGATGGCTTCACCGAAAGATTCAAGTTTGACTCAACTCCTCCCAGGAATGTTCACTTGCGTCGGACTCCCTCACTTGAAGACTCTGACTATTCGTCCTCAGCTGCGACAGTGAATGCCAGAGTCATTGATGACCAAGATGATGCAACTTCACCTCCTCCAACTTCAGCGTGTGTCGACACTGCACCAAGTTCTTCTGCACCACCGGACCTCAACGACGACCCTGCTGCCTCGCCTGCACCTCATGGGAACGAGTAGGCGCTATATGTCTTCAAACCTTTTTGGTCCTTACTAACAAAAGGGGGAGAAGCATATGAGTTGATAGTCTTCAAGCGGGTCCATATGGGTGGTTGCTTTACCTTTTGCTACGTTTGCCAAGTGCTTACAACTCTTGCTTTTCGATACATTTGGTTCTTCGAGTTGTAACGCTTAAACTCGATGGTCGTCTGCTACATATTTGCTATTCTGTGATGCGATGATAAATTCCGCATGTGCGATGATAACTTCCGCACTTAGGTCATTTTGCAGACGACCATTTTTCATTATGCATGTCATTATCTTCGTTACATCAAATCATGCATGATGAATTATCATCATAAGTTGAAGAGGATCTCCACAACTACAACCTGCCATGTGCATTTGCATTCCAAGAGCAAATTACTTATATGCACATCTTCAGGGGGAGCCTTTGCCACTTATGAAGACAATACCCTATCATTTACAATTTCACATATTTTATTCCCCGTTGAATACTTCAACTAGTTTGTAATCAATCACCAAAAAGGGGGAGATTGTAAGTGCATCTAGTGCCACCCCTAGATGGTTTTGGAGTATTAACGACAAACCTGGTTGAGGGACTAATGTGTTTGTGAGAATTGTAGGATAACACAGGTAGAAGTCCCTCATTGATTCGGTTTTCCTACCAGAGATGACCCCTAAAAATGTATGAAGACATTGAAGTCAAAGGTGGTATGTGAAGACATTCACATTGAAGACTATGACAAGAGAAGACATCGGGTGAAGACTATGGAGCGCGAAGACTTAGTTGTTTCATCGTTCTTTTTCTTCTTTGTTGAGTCATAGGAACCACCGTACTGTTAAGTGGGGTCCAAGAGAACCAGTCAGAATGACTGAAGTGATGCTTAACCAAAATTCTATGTCTTCGAGCGAAGACAATGAGAGCAAATCTTATCCAGAGCTGGATAAGTCAGCTTTGCTTGTAGCCCAAGTAAAGTTGTCGTGTGTGTTTGAAATCTGACCGTTGGAAGACGTGTCAGTTCCTTAGTGACCCAGGGTCATTTCGGACAAATCAGGTTGGGTTGCCTAGTGGCTGTAAATAGCCCACCCCCTACAACCATAAACAGTTGGCTGCTCAGAGTTAGTATACGGCTTTTGTCGTTTGAGAGCAACCCACCTCGAAGCCTTTAAGAGAGAATTCCTTGCGAGGATAAAGCCCTAAACACCCAGAGCCAAAGAGTGTTAGGCACCAATTAAGTCTTCCTGTCTGTGTGATCTGAAGACTTATTACACTTGAGTACTATGAATCCTCCAGCCGGTTAGGCGTCGCATTCTGAGCATCCAAGAGTCATTGTGGATCATCGGTGAACGAAGTCTGTGAAGGTTTGGAAGTCTACCTTGAAGACTTACCAGAGTGATTCGGCGAGGACTGGGTGTCCTTAGCTCAAGGGGAATAAGGTGAAGATACGGTCTTCTGAGTTGAATCTCAGCCTCCCTAACCAGACGTACAGTTGTCACAGCAACTGGAACTGGTCCAACAAACCATTGTCTTCAACGAGCCACTGGTTCTATCCTTCTCATCTTTTTATTTACAGTTGGTCCTTGTGAGGTCATTGCCTGTTTGTATTATCTTTTGTCTACACTGAGTGACTGCTTGTTCTGATTGGCTTCATACTATCTTCCAACCTGATCGATACTGCCTAGTTGCTATTAGTCATTGTGCCTTCACTTCATTGAATACTTGACTATGGCTTCTAGTGTAGTCTACCTTCCGCTGCATGGTAATAGGTTTATTTGTATCGTTTGTCTTTGAAACTTCCATGTTTTGAAGACTTTCGTAAAAATCGCCTATTCACCCCCCTCTAGTCGATCACTAGCACTTTCACAAGCATAAAACCTTCATGTGCTTTCGGTGCAAATTTTGAAGTGTGATGTGGATCCTTGATCCAACACCTGGCACCAAATACTCTGAAGTAACTGACGTTTGGCTTCTTACCAGTGAGGAGTTCATAGGATGTTTTCTTCAGAAGCTTGTGAAGATAAACACGGTTGATGACATGTCATGCAGTATGAATAGCTTCAGGCCAGAACTTCCTTGGAGTCTTGTATTCATCGAGCATCGTCCAAGCCATCTCAATGAGTGTTCTATTCTTGCATTCCACGATGCCATTCTACTGCGGCATGTACGGAGCTGAGAACTCATGAGTGATGCCCAATGTATCAAGATAAGTGTCGAGGCCGGTGTTCTTGAGTTCAGTGCCGTTGTCACTTCGGATTTGCTTGATCTTGACACCATAGTTATTCATGGCTCGATTGGCGAAGCGTTTGAAGACATCCTGCACTTCAGTCTTGTAGAGAATTATATGCACCCATGTATATCTTGAATAATCATCAACAATGACGAAGCCATAGAGACAAGAAATAGTAGTAAGAGTTGAGTAGTGAGTAGGACCAAAGAGGTCCATGTGTAGCAGTTCGAAGGGTTGAGTCGTTGTCATGATTGTCATCGAGGGATGCTTGGCCCTCGTCATCTTTCCAGCTTCGCAGGCACCGCATAAGTGATCCTTCTTGAACTTGACGCCCTCGATGCCTATGATATGCTTCTTCTTTGCAAGAGTGTGCAAATTCCTCATGCCAGCATGCCCTAGCCTCTGATGCCAGAGCCAGCATTCTGAAGCTTTTGCAAGAAGACATACGGCGAGTTGTGATCCTGCTAAGAAATCTACCATGTACAAATCATCTTTCCGATACCCTTCAAAGACTAGAGACTTGTCAGATTCCATTAGAACTAGGCAACGATATTTTCCAAATATCACAATCATGTTCAAATTGCAAAGCATTGAGACGGACATTAAGTTGAAACCAAGGGATTCAACAAGCATCACTTTATCCATGTGCTGATCCTTTGAGATTGCAACTCTACCTAGACCCAATACCTTGCTTTTACCAGTATCAGCAAATGTGATGTGACTTTCGTCAGATGGACGTAGAGTTGAGTCCATGAGAAGACTCCGCTTGCCAGTCATGTGATTAGTACATCCACTATCAATAATCCATTCTAAAGCAGCTAGTGTCATACCCTACAGCGCAGTTAGGGGGATAGGCTTCACGAAGAGAATTGTGAAGCATAAACATTTGACGAGCAAGTGGATTATGAAAGCTTAGATCGAGGTTAGCACTGATAGGGCAAGTAACAAGCGACTCAGGAACAAAATACATAATAAGACCATTTGGGCATTTGATCTTGCGCCCTACAAGAAGTTTAAGGTCCCCAGCAATAGCTTCAGACGCATTTGATTTTCGGCTGGAGACCCTTCCCTGCAAAAGAGAGTTAAGCTTTCTTAGCCACCCACATCTTCAAGGGTGGCTTCGAAGCAATGAGTCTAAGTGCAGCATCTGAGAACTTTGGCTTTGGAGCCCTAGCAAATAGTCTTGCAGGTGGACAATAGTACTCATAAGAATAAGCAGAGTAGTTCTTGGTCTTATGAACATGGCGGTTTGATGAAACGCGCTCATATTCATAGGCCTGAGTATGGTTTCCCTGCACAACATTTGCGTTAGTGCGACTCAGGTGAGTCCTCTGTCTGTATGAAGCCTTTGGACCATATGAAGCATGTGGTCTGGGGTTTGTCTTCTTCACTTGTGGTGTCATGACGACATTCACAAGAAGATTCTCCAGACACTTTTTTGGCACCCAGACTTTCTTCATAGGTGGCCCATTCCTGTAGTTAGTACCAATATACCTAGCAAACACTTCACCATTCTGATTCTTAAACAGTTTATAGTTTGCATCAAAGGATTCATCAATGACAATGGGATTAGTACAAGTGAAGCCAGATAAGGTGGATGGATCCACTGAAGGTTCCTTTGCAGCAACCCATGTGGTTTTGGGGTACTACTCAGGTTTCCAGTAAGAGCCATCAGCATTCATTTTCCTTTCGAACCCAACACCCCCTTTCCTAGGGTCTCGGTTCAGGATATGCCTTTTGAGGACATCACATAATGTCTGATGCCCTTTGAGGCATTTGTACATCCCTGTTTCAAGCAATGTCTTCAACCTAGCATTTTCATCAGCAATAGCAGTGGTATCCTCAGCAGAGGGGTTAGTTACCACATCAACAGTTGAAGATATTGCAATAGTAGCAGCAGTAGAACATCCAGCAAAAGAAGTAGTGTTGTCATGCTCAATGCATTTAAGACATGGTGGTTCAAATCCTTCCTGAGCGGAACTGATCTGTTTGGCACAAAGTGACTCGTTTTCCTTTTGAAGATCTTCATGAGCCGCTCTCAATTTCTCAAGATCTTGCTTCCTTTGAAGATAATCATAGGAAAGCTTTTCATGAGTGGTTGAGAGCGTTTCATGACGACTTTCAAGTTCCTCATACTTAACATGAAGATTTTTAATGTCTTCAATTAAGGACTGAGATCGAGTCATTTCAGCGTCTAACAGGTCATCGCTTTTGTCTAACAGTTTTTGAATATGTTCCATAGCTTTCTGTTGTTCAGTTGCAATTTTAGCAAGTGTATTGTAGCTAGGTTTGGAACCACAATCAGAGTCATCTTCACTGGATGTTTGATAGTGAGTAGTGCGTGAGTTTACCTTGGCACCGCGTGCCATGAAGCAGTAGGTGGGAGCGGAGTTGTCCTTATCATCAGCATCAGCGTCGGTGACGAAGTCATTGTCTTCAGTGTTGAAGATGGACTTGGCAACGTATGCTGTAGCCAGACTTTCAACGCCAGAATCGGACTCCTCCTCAGACTCCACCTCCGCCTCCTCAGAAGCGGACTCCTCCTCTGAATCCATTTCCTTGCCAACAAACGCACGAGCCTTGCCGGATGAGCTCTTCTTGTGTGAAGAAGACTTCGAGGAAGACTTGGAAGAAGACTTTGAGTATTTCTTCTTCTTCTTCTTCTTGTCGTCAGAATCATACTCCTTGCTCTTCTACTTCTTCTTCTTCTTCTTCTTCTTCTTCTTCTTCTTCTTCTTCTTCTTCTTCTTCTTCTTCTTCTTCTTCTTCTTCTTCTTCTTCTTCTTCTTCTTCTTCTTCTTCTTCTTCTTCTTCTCATTGTCCCATTGCGGACACTCAGAGATGTAGTGGCCAGGTTTCTTGCACTTGTGGCATGTTCTCTTCTTGTAGTCATGAGCAGAAGCTTCATCATTCCTTGAGCTTTATCGTGAAGACTTTCTGAAGCCTTTCTTCTTAGTGAATTTTTGGAACTTCTTCACAAGCATAGCAAGCTCCTTTCCAATGTCTTCAGGATCATCAGAGCTACAGTCAGATTCTTCTTCAGATGAGGAGACAGCTTTTGCCTTCAAGGCCCGAGTTCGGCCATAGTTGGGACCGTAGATATCTCTTTTCTTAGAAAGCTGAAACTCATGTGTGTTGAGCCTTTCAAGTATGTCAGACGGATCGAGTGTCTTGAAGTAAGGGCGTTCTTGAATCATCAGGGCTAGGGTGTCAAATGAACTGTCAAGTGATCTCAGGGGTGTCTTGACGATTTCATGCTTGGTGATCTTAGTAGCGCCGAGATCTTGAAGCTCATTTGTGATGTCAGTAAGGCGATCAAACGTGAGCTGAACATTTTCATTATCGTTTCTCTTGAAGTGGTTGAAGAGGTTGCGAAGGACACTGATCCTTTGATCTCTTTGGGTTGAAACGCCTTCGTTGAGCTTGGAGAGACAGTCCCAGACTAGCTTAGATGTTTCCAGAGCACTCACACGGCCATACTGCCCTTTGGCCAGATGACCACAGATGATGTTTTTGGCAGTGGAGTCCAGTTAAACAAACTTCTTGACATCAGCAGCGGTGACACCTTCACCAGCCTTGGGAACGCCATTCTTGACGACATACCAGAGGTCGACATCAATGGCTTCAAGATGCATGTGCATCTTATTCTTCCAGTAGGCATATTCAGTTCCATCGAAGACGGGGCACGCAGCGGAGACTTTGATTATCCCTGCAGTAGACATAGCTAAAACTCCATGTGGTTAAACCGAATCACACAGAACAAGGGAGTACCATGCTCTGATACCAATTGAAAGTGCTAGTGATCAACTAGAGGGGGGTGAATAGGCGATTTTTATGAAAGTCTTCAAAACATAGAAGTTTCAAAGACAAACGATAGAAATAAACCTATTACCATGCAGCGGAAGGTAGACTACACTAGGCAAGTCATAGTCAAGTATTCAATGAAGTGAAAGCACAAAGACTAATAGCAACTAGGCAGTATAGATCAGGATGGAAGATAGTATGAAGCCAATCAGAACAAGCAGTCACTCAGTGAAGACAAAAGATAATGCAAACAGGCAATGACTTCACAAGGACCAACTATAAATAAAGAGATGGAAAGGATAGAACCAGTTGCTCATTGAAGACAATGATTTGTTGGACCAGTTCCAGTTGCTGTGACAACTGTACGTCTGGTTAGGGAGGCTGAGATTTAACTCAGAAAACCGTGTCTTCACCTTATTCTCCTTGAGCTAAGGACACCCAGTCCTTTCCCAATCACTCTGGTAAGTCTTCAAGGTAGACTTCCAAACCTTCACAGACTTCGTTCACCGGTGATCCACAATGACTCTTGGATGCTCAGAACGCGATGCCTAACCGGCTGGAGGATTCACAGTCCTCAAGTGTAATAAGTCTTCAGATCACACAGACATGAAGACTTAAGTGATGCCTAACACTCTTTGGCTCTGGGTGTTTAGGGCTTTGTCCTCGCAAGGATTTCTCTCTCAAAGGCTTCAAGGTGGGTTGCTCTCAAACGACAAAAGTCGTGCACTAACTCTGAGCAGCCAGCCAATTTATGGTGTAAGGGGTGGGCTATTTATAGCCACTAGGCAACCCGACCTGATTTGTCCGAAATGACCCTGGGTCACTAAGGAACTGACACATGTTCCAACGGTCAGATTTTAAACACACACACGGCAACTTTACTTGGGCTACAAGCAAAGCTGACTTATCCAACTCTGGATAAGATTTGCTCTCATTGTCTTCGCTCGAAGACATAGGATTTTAGTTAAGCGTCACTTCAGTCATTCTGACTGGTTCACTTGGACCCCACTTAATAGTACGGTGGTTCCTATGACTCAACAAAGAAGAAAAGGAAATAAGGAAACAACTAAGTCTTCGCGCTCCATAATCTTCACGCGATGTCTTCTCTTGTCATAGTCTTCAATGTGAATACCTTCACATACCACCTTTGTCTTCAATGTCTTTATACATTTTTAGGGGTCATCTCCGGTAGGTAAACCGAATCAATGAGGGACTACTACCTGTGTTATCCTACAATTCTTACAAACACATTAGTCCCTCAACCAGGTTTGTCATCAATACTCCAAAACCAACTAGGGGTGGCACTAGATGCACTTACAACATGGAACAATAAAAAAATTTAGATACGTTGGACACGTATCAAGCATCCCCAAGCTTAATTCCTGCTCGTCCTCGAGTAGGTAAATGATAAAAATAGAATTTTTGATGTGGAATGCTACTTGGCATAATTTCAATGTAATTCTCTTAATTGTGGTATGAATATTCAGATCCGAAAGATTCAAGACAAAAGTTTAATATTGACATAAAAATAATAATACTTCAAGCATACTAACTAAGCAATTATGTCTTCTCAAAATAACATGGCCAAAGAAAGTTATCCCTACAAAATCATATAGTTTGGCTATGCTCTATCTTCACCACACAAAGTATTTAAATCATGCACAACCCCGATGACAAGCCAAGCAATTGTTTCATACTTTTGGTGTTCTCAAACTTTTTCAATCTTCACGCAATACATGAGCGTGAGCCATGGACATAGCACTATATGTGTAATAGAATGGTGGTTGTGGAGAAGACAAAAAGGAGAAGATAGTCTCACATCAACTAGGCGTATCAACGGGCTATGGAGATGCCCATTAATAGATATCAATGTGAGTGAGTAGGGATTGCCATGCAACAGATGCACTAGAGCTATAAGTGTATGAAAGCTCAACAAAAGAAACTAAGTGGGTGTGCATCCAACTCGCTTGCTCACGAAGACCTAGGGCATTTTGAGGAAGCCCATCATTGGAATATACAAGCCAAGTTCTATAATAAAAAATTCCCACTAGTATATGAAGTGATATCATAGGAGACTCTCTATCATGAAGATCATGGTGCTGTTGGGGAACGTTGCAGAAAATTAAAATTTTTCCTACGGTTTCACCAAGATCCATCTATGAGTTCATCTAAGCAACGAGTCAAGGGAGAGAGTTTGCATCTACATACCACTTTTAGATCACGAGCGGAAGCTTGCCAAGGGGATGGTGATGATGGAGTCGTACTCGAACGTGATTCGGATCACCGATGTCCAAGTGCTGAACGGACAGCACCTCCGCATTCAACACACGTACGGGACGGGGACGTCTCCTCCTTCTTGATCCAGCAAGGGGGAAGGAGAGGTTGAGGAAGATTGCTCCAACGGCAGCACGACGGCGTGGTGTAGTTGGTGCAGCAGTACTCCGACAGGGCTTCGCCGAGCACGTACGGAGGAGGAGAGGTGTTGGGGAGGGGAGAGGCTGCGCCTTAACTTGTTCGTCCTGCAGCCCTCCCCTCACCCCTCTATTTATAGGGGAAGGGGTAAGGGGGGCCGGCCCCTCTAGATGAGATCTAGAGGGGGGGCGGCGGCCAGGGTGGGGGGACTTGCCCCCCAAGCAAGGGGGGCGCCCCCTTTAGGGTTTCCCCCCCAACCCTAGGCGCATGGGCCCAATGTGGGGGGCGCGCCCAGCCCACCAGGGGCTGGCTGCTATCCCATGCGGCCCCATGTGGCCCCCCGGGAGGGGTGGCCCCTCCCGGTGGACCCCCGGAACCCTTCCGGTGGCCCCGGTACAATACCGATAAGCCCCCGAAACTTTCCGGTGTCTGTATAACAACTTCCCTTATATAAAACTTCACCTCCGGACTATTCCGGAACTCCTCGTGACGTCCGGGATCTCATCCGGGACTCCGAACAACATTCGGTAGTCACATACTAGTCTTCCTAACAACCCTAGCGTCACCGAACCTTAAGTGTGTAGACCCTACGGGTTCGGGAGACATGCAGACATGACCGAGACCACTCTCGGGCAATAACCAACAGCGGGGGTCTGGATACCCATGTTGGCTCCCACATGCTCCTCGAGATTTCATCGGTTGAACCACGATGTCGAGGATTCGATCAAACCCTGTATACAATTCCCTTTGTCAATCGGTACGTTACTTGCCCGAGACTCGATCGTCGGTATCCCAATACCTTGTTCAGTCTCGTTACCGGCAAGTCACTTTACTCGTACCGTAATGCATGATCCCGTGGCCAACACCTTGGTCACCTTGAGCTCATTATGATGATGCATTACCGAGTGGGCCCAGAGATACCTCTCCGTCATACAGAGTGACAAATCCCAATCTCGATCCGCATAAAACAATAGATACTTTCGGAGATACCTGTAGTGCACCTTTATAGTCACCCAGTTACGTTGTGACGTTTGATACACCCAAAGCACTCCTACGGTATCCAGGAGTTACACGCTCTCATGGTCAAAGGAAGAGATACTTGACATTGGCAAAGCTCTAGCAAACGAACTACACGATCTTTGTGCTATGCTTAGGATTGGGTCTTGTCCATCACATCATTCTCCTAATGATGTGATCCCGTTATCAACGACATCCAATGTCCATAGCCAGGAAACCATGACTATCTGTTGATCACAACGAGCTAGTCAACTAGAGGCTCACTAGGGACATATTGTGGTCTTTGTATTCACACGTGTATTACGATTTCCGGATAATACAGTTATAGCATGAATAAAAGACAATTATCATGAACATAGAAATATAATAATACTTTTATTATTGCCTCTAGGGCATATTTCCAACAGTCTCCCACTTGCACTAGAGTCACCAATCTAGTTACATTGTGATGAATCGAACACCCATAGAGTTCTGGTGTTGATCATGTTTTGCTCGCGAGAGAGGTTTAGTCAACGGATCTGCGACATTCAGATCCGTATGTACTTTGCAAATTTCTATGTCTCCATCTTGAACATTTTCACGGATGGAGTTGAAACGACGCTTGATGTGCCTGGTCTTCTTGTGAAACCTGGGCTCCTTGGCAAGGGCAATGGCTCCAGTGTTGTCACAGAAGAGTTTGATTGGCCCCGACGCATTGGGTATGACTCCTAGGTCGGTGATGAACTCCTTCACCCAAATCGCTTCATGCGCTGCCTCCGAGGCCGCCATGTATTCCGCTTCACACGTAGATCCCGCCACCACGCTCTACTTGCAGCTGCACCAACTTACTGCTCCACCATTCAACATATACACGTATCCGGTTTGTGACTTAGAGTCATCCGGATCTGAGTCGAAGCTAGCGTCGACGTAACCCTTTACGACGAGCTCTTCGTCTCCTCCATAAACGAGAAACATGTCCTTTGTCCTTTTCAGGTACTTCAGGATATTCTTGACCGCTGTCCAGTGTTCCTTGCCGGGATTACTTTGGTATCTTGCTACCAAACTTACGGCAAGGTTTACATCAGGTCTGGTACACAGCATGGCATACATAATAGATCCTATGGCTGAAGCATAGGGGATGACACTCATCTCTTCTTTATCTTTTGTCGTGGTCGGTGACTGAGTCGAGCTCAATCTCACACCTTGTAACATAGGCAAGAACCCTTTCTTGGACTCATCCATTTTGAACTTTTTCAAAATCTTATCAAGGTATGTGCTTTGTGAAAGACCTATGAGGCGTCTCGATCTATCTCTATAGATCTTGATGCCTAATATATAAGCAGCTTCTCCAAGGTCCTTCATTGAAAAACATTTGTTCAAGTAGGCCTTAATGTTGTCCAAAAATTCTATATTATTTCCCATCAAGAGTATGTCATCCACATATAATATGAGAAATGCTACAGAGCTCCCACTCACTTTCTTGTAAACGCAGGCTTCTCCATAAGTCTGCATAAACCCAAACGCTTTGATCATCTCATCAAAGCGAATATTCCAACTCCGAGATGCTTGCACCAGCCCATAAATGGATCGCTGGAGCTTGCATACTTTGTTAGCGTTCTTAGGATCGACAAAACCTTCCGGCTGCATCATATACAGATCTTCCTTAAGATGTCCGTTAAGGAATGCCGTTTTGATGTCCATCTGCCATATCTCATAATCATAGTATGCGGCAATTGCTAACATGATTCGGATGGACTTAAGCTTCGCTACGGGAGAGAATGTCTCGTCGTAGTCAATCCCTTGAACTTGTCGATAACCCTTAGCGACAAGTCGAGCTTTATAGATGGTGACATTACCATCCGCGTCCGTCTTCTTCTTAAAGATCCATTTGTTTTCTATCGCTCGCCGATCATCGGGCAAGTCAGTCAAAGTCCATACTTTGTTTTCATACATGGATTCTATCTCGGATTTCATGGCTTCTAGCCATTTGTTGGAATCTGGGCCCGCCATCGCTTCTTCATAGTTCGAAGGTTCACCGTTGTCTAACAACATGATTTCCAGGACAGGGTTGCCGTACCACTCTGGTGCGGAACGTGTCCTTGTGGACCTACGAAGTTCAGCAGCAACTTGATTCGAAGTACCTTGATCATCATCATTGTTTTCCTCTTCGGTTGGTGTGGGCATCACAGGAACATTTTCCTGAGCTGCACCACTTTCCCGTTCGAGAGGTAGTACTTCATCGAGTTCTACTTTCCTCCCACTTACTTCTTTCGAGAGAAACTCTTTTTCCAGAAAGCATCCGTTCTTGGCAACAAAGATCTTGCCCTCGGATCTTAAGTAGAAGGTATACCCTACAGTTTCCTTAGGGTATCCTATGAAGACGCATTTTTCCGACTTGGGTTCGAGCTTTTCAGGTTGAAGTTTCTTGACATAAGCATCGCATCCCCAAACTTTTAGAAACGACAGCTTAGGTTTCTTCCCAAACCATAATTCATACGGTGTCGTCTCAACGGATTTAGATGGTGCCCTATTTAAAGTGAATGTAGCTGTCTCTAGAGCGTATCCCCAAAATGATAGCGGTAAATCGGTAAGAGACATCATAGACCGCACCATATCCAATAGAGTGCGATTACGACGTTCGGACACACCGTTTCGCTGAGGTGTTCCAGGCGGCGTGAGTTGTGAAACGATTCCACATTTCCTTAAGTGTGTGCCAAATTCGTGACTTAAATATTCTCCTCCACGATCTGATCGTAGGAACTTTATCTTTCGGTCACGTTGATTCTCCACCTCATTCTGAAATTCCTTGAACTTTTCAAAGGTCTCAGACTTGTGTTTCATTAAGTAGACATACCCATATCTACTTAAGTCATCAGTGAGAGTGAGAACATAACGATATCCTCCGCGAGCCTCAACGCTCATTGGACCGCACACATCGGTATGGATGATTTCCAACAAGTTGGTTGCTCGCTCCATTGTTCCGGAGAACGGAGTCTTGGTCATTTTGCCCATGAGGCATGGTTCGCATGTGTCAAACGATTCATAATCAAGAGACTCCAAAAGTCCATCAGCATGGAGCTTCTTCATGCGCTTGACACCAATGTGACCAAGGCAGCAGTGCCACAAGTATGTGGGACTATCGTTATCAACTTTACATCTTTTGGCATCTACACTATGAACATGTGTAATATTACGCTCGAGATTCATTAAGAATAAACCATTGACCATCGGAGCATGACCATAAAACATATCTCTCATATAAATCGAACAACCATTATTCTCAGACTTAAATGAGTAGCCATCTCGTATTAAACGAGATCCAGATACAATGTTCATGCTCAAACTTGGCACTAAATAACAATTATTAAGGTTCAAAACTAATCCCGTAGGTAAATGTAGAGGCAGCGTGCCGACGGCGATCACATCGACTCTGGAACCATTCCCGACGCGCATCGTCACCTCGTCCTTCGCCAGTCTCCGTTTATTCCACAGCTCCTGCTGTGAGTTACAAATATGAGCAACGGCACCGGTATCAAATACCCAGGAGTTACTACGAGTACTGGTAAGGTACACATCAATTACATGTATATCAAATATACCTTTGGTGTTGCTGGCCTTCTTATCCGCTAAGTATTTGGGGCAGTTCCGCTTCCAGTGACCCTTCCCCTTGCAATAAAAGCACTCAGTCTCAGGCTTGGGTCCATTCTTTGACTTCTTCCCGGCAACTGGCTTACCGGGCGCGGCAACCTCCTTGCCGTCCTTCTTGAAGTTCTTCTTACCCTTGCCCTTCTTGAACTTAGTGGTCTTATTGACCATCAACACTTGATGTTCTTTCTTGATTTCTGCCTCTGCTGACTTCAGCATCGAGAACACTTCAGGAATGGTCTTTTCCATCCCCTGCATGTTGTAGTTCATCACAAAGCTCTTGTAGCTTGGTGGGAGCGACTGGAGGATTCTGTCAATGACCGCCTCATCTGGGAGGTTAATGTTCAGCTGGGTCATACAGTTGTGCAACCCAGACATCTTCAGGATGTGCTCACTGACAGAACTGTTTTCCTCCATCTTACAACTGTAGAACTTGTTGGAGACATCATATCTCTCGACCCGGGCGTGAGCTTGGAAAACTAGTTTCAACTCTTCAAACATCTCATATGCTCCGTGATGCTCAAAACGCTTTTGGAGCCCCGGTTCTAAGCTGTAAAGCATGCCGCACTGA
Organism: Triticum dicoccoides; assembly: GCF_002162155.2. NCBI lineage: Eukaryota > Viridiplantae > Streptophyta > Magnoliopsida > Poales > Poaceae > Triticum > Triticum dicoccoides. The sequence continues at coordinate 135,812,367 of NC_041382.1, read as the reverse complement.
ACGAGGGAGTAATCATCAGCACGAGTTTGCCAAGCATTCATAATGTCTTGGTTCTCTGGGACGGGAGCGTCACCTAGCGGTCCTTCTAGGACATATTGTTTCCTGGCAGCTATGAGGATGATCCTCAGGTTCCGGACCCAGTCCGTATAGTTGTTGCCATCATCTTTCAGCTTGGTTTTCTCTAGGAACGCGTTGAACTTCATGTTGACATGAGCGTTGGCCATTTGATCTACAAGACATATTTGCAAAGGTTTTAGACTAAGTTCATGATAATTAAGTTCTAATCAAATTATGAACTCCCACTCAGATTAGACATCCCTCTGGTCATCTAAGTGTTACACGATCCGAGTCGACTAGCCCGTGTCCGATCATCACGTGAGACGGACTAGTCATCGTCGGTGAACATCTTCATGTTGATCGTATCTTCCATACGACTCGTGTTCGACCTTTCGGTCTCCGTGTTCCGAGGCCATGTCTGCACATGCTAGGCTCGTCAAGTTAACCCTAAGTGTTTTCGCTGTGTAAAACTGTCTTACACCCGTTGTATGTGAACGTAAGAATCCATCACACCCGATCATCACGTGGTGCTTAGAAGCGACGAACTGTAGCAACGGTGCACAGTTAGGGGAGAACACTTCTTGAAATTTTGTAAGGGATCATCTTATTTACTACCGTCGTCCTAAGTAAACAAGATGCATAAACATAATAAACATCACATGCAATTATATAGTTGTGACATGATATGGCCAATATCATATAGCTCCATTGATCTCCATCTTCGGGGCTCCATGATCATCTTGTCACCGGCTTGACACCATGATCTCCATCATCATGATCTCCATCATCGTGTCTTCATGAAGTTGTCACGCCAACGACTACTTCTACTTCTATGGCTAACGCGTTTAGCAATAAAGTAAAGTAAGTTACATGGCGTTCTTCAATGACACGCAGGTCATACAAAAAATAAAGACAACTCGTATGGCTCCTGCCGGTTGTCATACTCATCGACATGCAAGTCGTGAATCCTATTACAAGAACATGATCTCATACATCACAATTCATCATTCATCACAACTTCTGGCCATATCACATCACATGATCAATCGCTGCAAAAACAAGTTAGACGTCCTCTAATTGTTGTTGCATCTTTTACGTGGCTGCAATTGGGTTCTAGCAAGAACGTTTTCTTACCTACGAATAACCACAACGTGATTTTGTCAACTTCTATTTACCCTTCATAAGGGCCCTTTTCATCGAATCCGCTCCAACTAAAGTGGGAGAGACAGACACCCGCCAGCCACCTTATGCAACTAGTGCATGTTAATCGGTGGAACCGGTCTCACATAAGCGTACGTGTAAGGTTGGTCTGGGCCGCTTCATCCCACAATACCGCCGAAGTAAGAAAAAGACTAGTAGGGGCAAGCAAGTTGACAAGATCCACGCCCACAACAAAATTGTGTTCTACTCGTGCAAAGAGAACTACGCATAGACCTAGCTCATGATGCCACTGTTGGGGAACGTTGCAGAAAATTAAAAATTTTCCTACGGTTTCACCAAGATCCATCTATGAGTTCATCTAAGCAACGAGTCAAGGGAGAGAGTTTGCATCTACATACCACTTGTAGATCACGAGCGGAAGCTTGCCAAGGGGATGGTGATGATGGAGTCGTACTCGAACGTGATTCGGATCACCGATGTCCAAGTGCTGAACGGACAGCACCTCCGCGTTCAACACACGTACGGGACGGGGACGTCTCCTCCTTCTTGATCCAGCAAGGGGGAAGGAGAGGTTGAGGAAGATTGCTCCAACGGCAGCACGACGGCGTGGTGTAGTTGGTGCAGCAGTACTCCGACAGGGCTTCGCCGAGCACGTACGGAGGAGGAGAGGTGTTGGGGAGGGGAGGGGCTGCGCCTTAACTTGTTCGTCCTGCAGCCCTCCCCTCACCCCTCTATTTATAGGGGAAGGGGCAAGGGGGGCCAGCCCCTCTAGATGAGATCTAGAGGGGGGGCGGCGGCCAGGGTGGGGGGACTTGCCCCCCAAGCAAGGGGGGCGCCCCCTTTAGGGTTTCCCCCCCAACCCTAGGCGCATGGGCTCAAGGTGGGGGGCGCGCCCAGCCCACCAGGGGCTGGCTGCTATCCCATGCGGCCCCATGTGGCCCCCCGGGAGGGGTGGCCCCTCCCGGTGGACCCCCGGAACCCTTCCGGTGGCCCCGGTACAATACCGATAAGCCCCCGAAACTTTTCGGTGTCTGTATAACAACTTCCCTTATATAAAACTTCACCTCCGGACTATTCCGGAACTCCTCGTGACGTCCGGGATCTCATCCGGGACTCCGAACAACATTTGGTAGTCACATACTAGTCTTCCTAACAACCCTAGCGTCACCGAACCTTAAGTGTGTAGACCCTACGGGTTCGGGAGACATGCAGACATGACCGAGACCACTCTCGGGCAATAACCAACAGCGGGGTCTGGATACCCATGTTGGCTCCCACATGCTCCTCGATGATTTCATCGGTTGAACCACGATGTCGAGGATTCGATCAAACCCTGTATACAATTCCCTTTGTCAATCGGTACGTTACTTGCCCGAGACTCGATCGTCGGTATCCCAATACCTTGTTCAGTCTCGTTACCGGCAAGTCACTTTACTCGTACCGTAATGCATGATCCCGTGGCCAACACCTTGGTCACCTTGAGCTCATTATGATGATGCATTACCGAGTGGGCCCAGAGATACCTCTCCGTCATACGGAGTGACAAATCCCAGTCTCGATCCGCATAAAACAATAGATACTTTCGGAGATACCTGTAGTGCACCTTTATAGTCACCCAGTTACGTTGTGACGTTTGATACACCCAAAGCACTCCTACGGTATCCAGGAGTTACACGCTCTCATGGTCAAAGGAAGAGATACTTGACATTGGCAAAGCTCTAGCAAACGAACTACACGATCTTTGTGCTATGCTTAGGATTGGGTCTTGTCCATCACATCATTCTCCTAATGATGTGATCCCGTTATCAACGACATCCAATGTCCATAGCCAGGAAACCATGACTATTTGTTGATCACAACGAGCTAGTCAACTAGAGGCTCACTAGGGACATATTGTGGTCTTTGTATTCACACGTGTATTACGATTTCCGGATAATACAGTTATAGCATGAATAAAAGACAATTATCATGAACATTGAAATATAATAATACTTTTATTATTGCCTCTAGGGCATATTTCCAACAGGTGCTACTTTGAAGCACAAGTGTGGTAAAAGGATAGTAGCATTGTCCCTTCTCTCTTTTTCTATCATTTTTTTATTTGGGCATGTTCTCTTTTTTTATGGCCTCTCCTTTTTTTATTTAGTCCGGAGTCTCATCCCGACTTGTGGGGGAATCATAGTCTCCATCATCCTTTCCTCACTTGGGACAATGCTCTAAAAATGATGATCATCACACTTTTATTTACTTACAACTCAACAATTACAACTCAATACTTAGAACAAAATATGACTCTATGTGAATGCCTCCGGCGGTATACCGGGATATGCAATGAACCAAGAGTGACATGTATGAAAGAATTATGAACGGTGGCTTTGCCACGAATACAATGTCAACTTCATGATCATGCTAGGCAATATGACAATGATGGAGCGTGCCATAATAAACGGAACGGTGGTAAGTTTCATGGCAATATATCTCGGAATGGCTATGGAAATGCCATGATAGGTAGGTATGGTGGCTGTTTTGAGGAAGGTATGTGGTGGGTGTATGATACCGGCGAAAAGTGCGCGGTATTAGAGAGGCTAGCAATGGTGGAAGGAAGAAAGTGAGTATGATCCATGGACTCAACATTAGTCATAAAGAACTCATATACTTATTGCAAAAATCTACAAGTTATCAAAGCAAAGTATTACGCGCATGCTCCTAGGGGGATAGATTGGTAGGAAAATACCAGCGCTCGTCCCCGACCGCCACTCATAAGGAAGACAATCAATTAATAAATCATGCTCCGACTTTATCACATAACGGTTCACCATACGTGCATGCTGCGGGAATCACAAACTTTAACACAAGTATTTCTCAAATTCAAAACTACTCAACTAGCATGACTCTAATATCACCATCTTCATATCTCAAAACAATTATCTAGTATCAAACTTCTCATAGTATTCAACACACTCATAAGATTTTTTTTACTAATCTTGAATGCCTAACATAATTAAAGCAAATTACCACGCTGTTTTGTAGGACTCTCAAAATAATCTAAGTGAAGCATGAGAGAACAATAGTTTCTATAAAACAAATCCACCACCGTGCTCTAAAAGATATAAGTGAAGAACTAGAGCAAAAACTATATAACTCAAAAGATATAAGTGAAGCACATAGAGTATTCTAACAATTTCCGGGGATGATTGTGGAAAACTAACAAATAAAGACTCAAATAATACAAGACTCTCCAAGCAAAACACATATCATGTGGTGAATAAAAATATAGCTCCAAGTAAAGTTACCGATGGAAGTAGACGAAAAGAGGGGATGCCTTCCGGGGCATCCCCAAGATTTGGATTTTAGGTGTACTTAGATTATCTTGGGGTGCCATGGGCATACCCAAGCTTAGGCTCTTGCCACTCCTTGTTCCATAATCAATCAAATCTTTTACCCAAAACTTGAAAACTTCACAACACAAAACTTAACAGAAAATCTCATGAGCTCCGTTAGCGAAAGAAAACAAAACTCCACTTCAAGGTACTGTAATGAACTCATTTATTTATATTGGTGTTAAAACTACTGTATTCCAACTTATCTATAGTTTATAAACTATTTTACTAGCCATAGATTCATCAAAATAAGCAAACAACACACGAAAAACAGAATCTGTCAAAAACAGAACAGTCTGTAGTAATCTGTAACTAACACAAACTTCTGGAACCCCAAAAATTATAAAATAAATTGCTGGACGTGATGAATTTATCTATTAATCATATGAAAAAATAATTAACTAAATATCACTTTCCAAATAAAAATGGCAGCAATTCTCGTGAGCGCTAAAGTTTCTCTTTTTTACAGCAAGATTAAAAAGACTTTCCCCAAGTCTTCCCAACGGTTCTACTTGGCACAAACACTAATTAAACACAAAAAACAACAACCAAAACAGAGGCTAGGTAAATTATTTATTACTAAAAAGGAGCAAAAATCAAGGAATAAAAATAAAATTGGGTTGCCTACCAACAAGCGCTATCGTTTAACGCCCCTAGCTAGGCATAATAGCAAGGATAGATCTAGGTATTGCCATCTTTGGTAGGCAATCCATAAGTGGCTCTCATAATAGATTCATAAGGTAATTTTATTTTCTTTCTAGGGAAGTGTTCCATGCCTTTCCTTAACGGAAATTGGAATCTAATATTCCCTTCCTTCATATCAATAATTGCACCAATCGTTCAAAGGAAAGGTCTACCAAGAATAATAGGACATGAAGGATTGCAATCTATATCAAGAACAATAAAATATATGGGCACATCATTCCTATTTGAAAAAATAAGAACATCATTAATTCTTCCCATAGGTTTCTTAATGGTGGAATCTGCAAGGTGCAAGTTTAAAGAGCAATCATCAAAATCACGGAAACCTAGCAAATCACACAAAGTCTTTGGAATCGTGGAAACACTAGCACCCAAATCACACAAAGCATAGCATTCATGATATTTAATTTTAATTTTAATAGTAGGTTCCCACTCATCATAAAGTTTTCTAGGGATAGAAACTTCCAACTCAAGTTTTTCTTCATAAGATTGCATCAAAGCATCAACGATATGTTTGGTAAAGGCTTTATTTTGACTATAAGCATGTGGAGAATTTAGCACGGATTGCAACAAGGAAATACAATCTATCAAAGAGCAATTATCATAATTAAATTCCTTGAAATCCAAAATAGTGGGTTCATTGATAGTTAAAGTTTTGATTTCTTTAATCCCACTTTTACCAATTTTTGCATCAAGATCTAAAGACTCTGAATTTTTGGAACGCCTTCTAGGTAAAGGTGGATCATATTCAGTCGCATCATTATCAAGATTCATATTGCAAAACAAAGATTTAATAGGGGACACATCAATAACTTTTAGATCTTCATCTTTATTTTCATGGAAAGTAGAAGAACACGCTTTTATAAAGCAATCTTTCTTAGCACGCATCCTAGCGGTTCTTTCTTTGCACTCATCAATGGAAATCCTCATGGCTTTGAGAGACTCATTGATATCATGCTTAGGTGGAATAGATCTAGGTTTCAAAGAATCAACATCAAGAGAAATTCTATCAACGTTCCTAGCCAACTCATCAATCTTAAGCAATTTTTCTTCAAGCAAAGATTTGAAATTCTTTTGTGAAGTAATAAATTATTTAATATTAGATTCAAAATCAGAGGGTATCTTATTATAATTTCCATAAGAATTGCTGTAGGAATTACCATAATTATTAGAGGAATTACTAGGGTACGGCCTAGGATTAAAGTTTCCTCTATACACGTTGTTACCAAAATTATTCCTACCAACAAAATTCACATCCATAGATTCATTATTATTCTGAATAAAAGTAGACAAAGGCATATCATTAGGATCAGAAGAAACACTTTTATTAGCAAATAATTTCTTAATTTCATCCATCTTTCCACTCAAAACATTAATTTCTTCTATCGCATGCACTTTCTTATTAGTAGATCTTTCAGTGTGCCATTGAGAATAATTAAACATAATATTATCTAGGAGTTTAGTAGCTTCTCCTAAAGTGATTTCCATAAAAGTGCCTCCTGCGGCCGATTTTAAAAGATTTCTAGAAGCAAAATTCAATCCAGCATAAAATTTTTGTATAATCATCCACAAATTCAAACCATGTGTAGGGAAATTACGTATCATTAATTTCATCCTCTCCCAAGCTTGTGCAACATGTTCATGATCAAGTTGCTTAAAATTCATAATATCGTTTCTAAGAGAGATGATCTTAGCGGAGGAAAATACTTAGAGATAAAAGCATCTTTGCACTTATTCCAAGAATCAATACTATTTTTAGGCAAAGACGAAAACCAAGCTTTAGCACGATCTCTAAGCGAAAACGGGAATAGCTTCAATTTAAAAATATCATTATCCACATCTTTCTTCTTTTGCATATCATACAAATCAACAAAGTTGTTTAGATGGGTAGCGGCATCTTCACTAGGAAGGCCGGAAAACGGATCTTTCATGACAAGATTCAACAAAGCATCATTAATTTCACAAGATTCAGTATCGGTAAGAGGAGCAATCGGAGTGCTAAGGAAATCATTGTTGTTGGTATTAGTAAAGTCACACAATTTGGTATTATCTTGAGCCATCGTGACAAACAAGTGATCCAACACACGAGCAAACAAGAAGCACATGAAAAAGAGGCGAATGGAAAAGATAGGGCGAATAAAACGGCAAGGGTGAAGTGGGGGAGAGGAAAACGAGAGGCAAATGGCAAATAATGTACTGCGGGAGATAAGGGTTTGTGATGGGTACTTGGTATGTTGACTTTTGCGTAGACTCCCCGGCAACGGCGCCAGAAATCCTTCTTGCCACCTCTTGAGCACTGCGTTGGTTTTCCCTTGAAGAGGAAAGGGTGATGCAGTAAAGCAGCGTAAGTATTTCCCTCAGTTTTTGAGAACCAAGGTATCAATCCAGTAGGAGGCCACGCACGAGTCCCTTGCACCTACACACACAAATAAAATCCTCACAACCAACGCAATAAAAAGGGGTTGTCAATCCCTTCACGGTCACTTACGAAAGTGAGATCTGATAGATATGATAAGATAATATTTTTGGTATTTGTATGATAAAGATGCAAAGTAAAGAAAGCAAAATAAACGGCAAAAGAAATAGCTTGTTGACGGGAGATTAATATGATGGAAAATAGACCCGGGGGCCATAGGTTTCACTAGTGGCTTCTCTCGAGAGCATAAGTATTACGGTGGGTAAACAAATTACTGTTGAGCAATTGACAGAATTGAGCATAGTTATGAGAATATCTAGGTATGATCATGTATATAGGCATCACGTCTGCGACAAGTAGACCGACCCATGCCTGCATCTACTACTATTACTTCACACATCGACCGCTATCTAGCATGCATCTAGAGTATTAAGTTCAAAAGAATGGAGTAACGCTTTAAGTAAGATGACATGATGTAGAGGGATAAACTCATGCAATATGATATAAACCCCATCTTGTTATCCTCGATGGCAACAATACAATACGTGCCTTGCTGCCCCTACTGTCACTGGGAAAGGACACCGCAAGATTGAACCCAAAGCTAAGCACTTCTCCCATTGCAAGAAAGATCAATCTAGTAGGCAACCAAACTGATAATTCGAAGAGACTTGCAAAGATAACCAATCATACATAAAAGAATTCAGAGAAGATTCAAATATTGTTCATAGATAAACTTGATCATAAACCCACAATTCATCGGTCTCAACAAACACACCGCAAAAGAAGATTGCATCGAATAGATCTCCACAAGAGAGGGGGAGAACATTGTATTGAGATCCAAAAAGAGAGAAGAATCCATCTAGCTAACAACTATGGACCCGAAGGTCTGAGGTAAACTACTCACACATCATCGAAGAGGCTATGGTGTTGATGTAGAAGCCCTCCGTGATCGATGCCCCCTCCGGCGCAGCTCCGGAAAAGGCCCCAAGATGGGATCTCACGGGTACAGAAGGTTGCGGCGGTGGAATTAGGTTTTTGGCTCCGTATCTGGTAGTTTGGGGGTACGTAGGTATATATAGGAGGAAGAAGTACGTAGGTGGAGCAACATGGGCCCCACGAGGGTGGAGGGTCCGCCTGGGGGGGTAGGCGCGCCCCTACCTCATGCCTTCCTGGTTGCTTTCTTGACGTAGGGCCCAAGTCCTCTGGATCACGTTCGTTCCAAAAATCACGTTCTCGAAGGTTTCATTCCATTTGGATTCCGTTTGATATTCTTTTTCTGCGAAACTCTAAAATACGCAAAAAACAATAATTCTGGTTAATAGGTTAGTCCCAAAAATAATATAAAAGTGTATAATAAAGCCCAATAATATCCAAAATAGAATATAATATAGCATGGAACAATAAAAAATTATAGATACGTTGGAGACGTATCACTAGGCAAGCCATAGTCAAGTATTCAATGAAGTGAAAGCACGAAGACTATTAGCAGCTAGGCAGTATATGATCAGGATGGAAGATAGTATGAAGCCAATCAGAACAAACAGTCACACAGTAAAGTCAAACAGATAATGCAAGCAGGCAATGACTTCACGAAGATCAACTGTAAGTAAAGAGAAGGAAAAGATAGAACCAGTTGCTTGGTGAAGACAAAGGATTTGTTGGACCAGTTCCAGTTGTTGTGACAACTGTACGTCTGGTTAGGGAGGCTGAGATTCAACTCAGAAGACCGTGTCCTCACCTTATTCCCCTTGAGCTAAGGACACCCAGTCCTCGCCCAATCACTCAGATAAGTCTTCAAGGTAGACTTCCAAACCTTCACAGACTTTGTTCACCGGTGATCCACAATGAATCTTGGATGCTCAGAACGCGATGCCTAACCGGCTGGAGGATTCACAGTCCTCAAGTGTAATAAGTCTTCAGATCACGCGGACAAAAAGACTTCAGTGATGCCAAACACTCTTTGCGCTCTGGGTGTTTTGGGCTTTGTCCTCGCAAGGATTTCTCTCTCAAAGGCTTCGGAGGTGGGTTACTCTCAAACGACAAAAGTTGTGCACTAACTCTGAGGAGCCATTAATTTATGGTGTAGGGGGTGGGCTATTTATAGCCGCTAGGCAACCCGACCTGATTTGTCCGAAATGACCCTTGGGTCACTAAGGAACTGACACATGTTCCAACGGTCAGATTTCAAACACACGCGACAGCTTGACTTGGGCTACAAGTAAAGCTGACTTATCCAGCTCTGGATAAGATTTGCTCTCATTGTCTTCGCTCGAAGACTTAGGATTTGGTTGAGCATCACTTTATTCACTCTTACTTTGTTCACTTGGACCCCACTTAACAGTACAGTGGTTCCTATGACTCAACAAAGAAGAAAATGAAACTACGAAACAACTATGTCTTCGCGCTCCAAAGTCTTCATGCGATGTCTTCTCATGTCATAGTCTTCAATGTGAATATCTTCACATACCACCATTGTCTTCAATGTCTTCACACATTTTTAGGGGTCATCTCCGGTAGGTAAACCAAATCAATGAGGGACTACTACATGTGTTATCCTGCAATTCTCACAAACACATTAGTCCCTCAACCAGGTTTGTCGTCAATACTCCAAAAACCAACTAGGGGTGGCACTAGATGCACTTACAATAATCCACTCGACCACGAAGCATTCCACTCAAAAGACTCAAAGTCACTCGACTGCAACAACTACCACTCGACAGACAGAAGATCTAGAGTCACTCTGCACGGCAACGGTCGGACATTACTTCGTAGACTTAATAGACATTTATGTCACTTGATTGTTAGCGTTACTAGTAACGCCCCCCCTCTTGATGTACCTTAAAACCCTTGTAACATGGGCTGACTGGGGTCTAGGCGCACTCTATATAAGCCACCCCCCTCCACTGGCACAAGGGTTCGCATCCCCTGTAAACATACACACATACATAATCTAGTCGACCGCCTTAGGGCACCGAGATGTAGGGCTGTTACTTCCTACGCGAAGGGCCTGAACTCGTAAAACTCGTGTGTACAACTTCACCATAGCTAGAATATTGCCTCCTCATACCTACCCCCATTCTACTGTCAGTCTTAGATCCACGACAGATACCACTGTTGGGGAACGTAGTAATTTCAAAAATTTCCCTACGCACACGCAAGATCATGGTGATGCATAGAAACGAGAGGGAAGAGTATGATCCACGTATCCTCGTAGACCATAAGCGAAAGCATTATGTGAACGCGGTTGATGTAGTCGAATGTCTTCACGATCCGACCGATCCAAGTACCGAACGCACGACACCTCTGAGTTCAGCACACGTTCAGCTCGATGATGTCCCACGAACTCCGATCCAGCAGAGCTTCACGGGAGAGTTCCGTTAGCAGGACGGCGTGATGACGATGATGATGTTGCTACCGACGCAGGGCTTCGCCTAAGCACCGCTACGATATGATCGAGGTGGATTATGGTGGAGGGGGGCACCACACACGGCTAAGGGATCTATGATCAACTTGTGTGTTCTAGGGTGCCCCCTACCCCCATATATAAAGGAGGAAGGGGGAGGCCGGCCGGCCCCTGTAGGGCGCGCCAGGAGGAGTCCTCCTAGTAGGAGTAGGACTCCCCTTTCCTACTCCTACTAGGAGGTGGAAAGGAAGAGGGAAGGGGAGAAGGAAGGAGAGGGAGGAAAGGAGGAAAGGGGGGCCGGCCCCCTAGTCCAATTCGGTTTGGGCTAGGGGGGCGCCCTACCTCCTATCTTCCACCACTTGGCCCATGAGGCCCAGTACTTCTTCCCCGTATTCCCGTAACTCTCCGGTAAAATACCCGAATCACTCGGAACCTTTCCGATGTCCGAATATAGTCGTCCAATATATCGATATTTACGTCTCGACCATTTCGAGTCTCCTCGTCATGTCCCCGATCTCATCCGGGACTCCGAACTACCTTCGGTACATCAAATCACATAAACTCATAATACCGATCGTCACCGAACGTTAAGCGTGCGGACCCTATGGGTTCGAGAACTATGTAGACATGGCCGAGACATGTCTCCAGTCAATAACCAATAGCGGAACCTGGATGTTCATATTGGCTCCTACATATTCTACGAAGATCTTTATCGGTCAAACCGCATAACAACATACGTTGTTCCCTTTGTCATCGGTATGTTACTTGCCTGAGATTCGATCGTCGGTATCCCAATACCTAGTTCGATCTCGTTACCGGCAAGTCTATTTACTCGTTCCGTAATGCACTATCCCGCAACTAACTCATTAGTTGCATTGCTTGCAAGGCTTATAGTGATGTGCATTACTGAGAGGGCCCAGAGATACCTCTCCGACAATCGGAGTGACAAATTCTAATCTTGATCTATGCCAACTCAACAAGTACCATCGAGACACCTGTAGAGCACATTTATAATCACCCAGTTAGGTTGTGGCGTTTGGTAGCACACAAAGTGTTCCTCCGGTAATCGGGAGTTACATAATCTGATAGTCATAGGAACATGTATAAGTCATGAAGAAAGCAATAACAGTAAACTAAAACGATCAAGTGCTAAGCTAACGGAATGAGTCAAGTCAATCACATCATTCTCCTAATGATGTGACCCCGTTTATCAAATGACAACTCATGTCTATGGTTAGGAAACATAACCATCTTTGATCAACGAGCTAGTCAAGTAGAGGCATACTAGTGACACTATGTTTGTCTATGTATTCACACATGTATTATATTTCCGGTTAATACAATTCTAGCATGAATAATAAACATTTATCATGAAATAAGAAAATAAATAATAACTTTATTATTGCCTCTAGGTCATATTTCCTTCAGCATGTAGTGTCAGAGAATTTAAAACACCAATGGTAGGTTAGGAAGCGAAACTAAAACCAAGATCGGTTTTTAGTTAAAGTCACACTTTTGTGTTTGTTATTGTGCCTTCTATAAAAATGTAAGTCTCACATGAAAGTAGTGTATAAGAACTCATGCATACTTCTCTGTTAATTAATAAAGTTTGGGTGTGCTTCGCTAGAAAAAAAAAAGTAAACAAGATGTACATTTGCCCGCCCCAACATGCGAACCGATTTGGTCCACACCATATGGTGAAACTAGCCCCTGAGCTAGCTAGTTTTGGGAGGTCTAATCCACCGTTGGTATGACCAGGTACACCTCCGAGTTTTAATTTTTTTTCTTTATTAACAAGCGATGTAAGTGTAATTTTAGTTAATAAAGCTAATCATGAAGGTCTTTCCATAAAAATAAAAAAACTAGCCCATACCAAGCAGGCCTTTGTAGGTGCGGATGGTGGGCCACTCACCTGTCTTCAAGTGACAGTTATACCACTAAAAAGGAGAAGACGAGAGTTGGCAGCCCATCCGCCCACCCCTCACAATGCTTCACCTTATACATGTGCTAAGGCTGCCACATAAGCGAAAAATCTGATATGACAAGGTAATTAAGAGAAGATAGATGAGTGTGGTGACTCCAAGAAAAAAACAATGTCATGGGCGTGAACCTAGACAAAACACTTAAATGAGAGAAGCCCACCATTGCATGAAATTTTTTAGTTGCTAAAACATTAAATGAAGGATGCTTATCTATAAGAAGTTAGTATCACCTATGCATTACGGACTTTAATTGCTAAAGAAATTAATGTGCTTAGCACCTCATCTTAGCATCGATACGTTGGAAGTGGCCTAAAATCGGGTCGAGCTCGAGCTCGAGCATGGAAGCGAGGCCATGGTCTGATGCCTCACATCTGCTACGGAGAGGCTTTCTCGCGACGTTGTTCCTGGGCGGCCGTGGATGAAGAGGAGAACGCCGCGGCGGGAGGGAGCCAGGGACGCACATTGACGCCGCCCACCATCGAGGACTTTTCATAGTCTTACAAGAGCCGTACAACTACCCACCCAGATTTAAGGCATGATATTTGTAATTTGAGTTTCTTGCATCAATTATATTAGAGGGGTTCTTTTATAGTTTTTCTGTCAAAAAAAAGAGTCGTACAACTCTCGGCATGTTTCATGGACAGTGGAGAGGCCAAGAAGTACATGGAACAGTCTGCTACAAACCAAATGATCGAGGTGTTTACTTATTACAAACCACGTACACACGCATAGATCAGTCACGCACTTTACATCGCCAACGGATACCAACAACGAAATATGGGCAGCAGGATGGTTGCAAACCTTGCAGCTCCAGCCAACGTAAAAGCACTAGCAGGTGAGGTCGTAATGCCGGGCAAAGCTGCAAACCAGCAATTCTTCTTCTTACCTGAGAAGCATGCGAACTCCACCGAGGCCGGACATGAACGCCAGCGGCACAAATGAAGCGTAGAGAACGCAACGGCGTGCGTGCTCGCTGCCTGCCAAGGCGCCGGACATCCATGCCATCGCAGCGACGGCCTCCGCCAAGCCAGCAGCGCCGGCGGAGACGACGGAGGCGTAGTAGGCGAGCTTGTGGCCGTCGAAGATGCCGGTCGGCGCCTTGTACAGAGCCGCGGCGACCGCCATGCACGCGGTGGTGAAGCCGATGGCGAAGATCAGCCATTCCACTGACCGATGATGGCCCTGCATCCCTGGTCCCGGGTCGAGCTCGCCGACCTCGACGTTGAGCGCCACCTCATCCATTCTTGGACAGATTGCAGTAAACTTGGAGTGGTAAGAAACTGCTTGATTAATTCCCACCATGGGAGCCTGTACCCCGGATATATAACATGAGGCCCCGCTTTAATCAATTGCAGTTTAGTTTGGCGTATGCTACCTTTTGGCGTGTGTATTTGCCAACCGTATGTGTCAGAACGTGAGATCCAAAGATCTACGTACGTACTTCCCCGTCAGTAGACTCAGTACGAGGGAAACTATGCAGAGACAGAGACTATTTGACTGTCCGGCCACCCTCAGGGGTCCTGCCGTGGAGCTATCCGTGGTATGTTCCCACTTCTCGGAAAAACAATGGAGTAATATTTTTGTGTCACCACTCACCACAGATATCACAACGAAGTTCATGAGAAGGTTCCTTTGGTTGGAAGCCGAGGATTGTGGAGTTTCGTATTTTGTACTCCGTCCGCCCTAAATTTTTTATCTTAGATTCGTCTAGATACAGATGTATTTAATACTAAAACGTGACTTGATACATCCGTATTTAGATAAATTTAAGACAAGGATTTTAAGACGAAGGGAGTACTCTAGTAATAACTAACTGGAATGTTGTGGACCGGACCTTGTTTTGACTGTTTAATTCGAAAAAGATTTTTTTTAGGGGAATCCGAAAAAGTTAAATGTATATAAGTTCAATTGGCTAAGACTGTCCGTTTGGTAATATCGTAAGTTAGTACCATGTATATAATATTATGGTATGATACTATCTCCGTAATGTATAGTATCATACGTACATTGCAAGACCTTAATTATTGTCATGTATGACATATAACAAACAATTTTTTTGCGGGCGGAAAAGCATTTCATTAATTGATTATGGTTTTACATTCCTCACTAATGTTAGCGCTAAACAACATAACATTTATTATGATATTGTATCATGATTTATCATTCTTCATTTAATTTTATGTTACCTCTGGCATATATGATACTAGTTATGATACTTCCGCTATAGGAAGCCTAAGCCTGATCATATTTTTTTTTAAAGGGGGAGCAAGCCCCGGCCTCTGCATCAAGCCCCGGCCTCTGCAACAATTTTTTAAAGAACGAACATTTTTTGAATCTTGAGAACATATTTTGAAACGGAGAGAAATTTTGAAAAATTCCGAACAAATTTGGAAGTCCGAACAATTTTTTAAAGCATGAACATTTTTTTGAATCTTGAAAACATATTTTGAAACGGAGAGAAATATTTAAAAATCCCGAACAAATTTGGAAGCGCGAACATTTTTTGAATATGTGAACAAAAAATTGAAATTCAGTACATTTTCTGAATGTCAGAGTTTTGTACTTTTTTGTGTAACGAGAACAAATTTTGAATTTTGAGAACATTTTTCCAAAAACTGAACATTTTTTGGAAACACGAACAAAATTTAAATTTTTGATTTTTTTTAAAGGAAAAGAAGAAAAGAAAAGGAAATAAAAAATAAAATCATAAATATTTTGTAAAACTACAAACATATTCTGAAAAAGAAAAATAAACTTGAAAAAGAAAGTGAAACAAGAAACAAAAAACGAAAAAATGAAAAAGAAACAGAAACGAAAAAAAGAGAAATAAAAAACAATAGAAAGCCAAAAAAGAACCAGAAAGAAACGATACAGGAAAAAAATCCGGTTCAGGGAACCTTCTGGAAGGTTCCCAAAACCGGTTTGGACGCATTATGTATGGGCCGGCCCATTTCTGTCGCTAGCTGCGCTGCCCCCTGTGCGGTCGCTCGACAGTTTGCCGCAGCGAGCGGCGAATAGGATTTTCCCCCAACAACAACACATGTTTTTTTTTTGAGTAACAACAAGAACAACACATTACACACACGTTAGACATCTGCCGTCGAATCCAAGCCCATCTCATCAAGACCGGCCCAACGAGCGGCGCACTACCCCTCCCCTCTCTTCCTTCCGGGCGGCGCGCGCCGCCGTCGCTCGCTCCCACATCGAACCAACCGCCGCACGCGGCCGCGTCAGTGCCGCACCTCTGCCCTAGCCGCCTCTCCCTTCTCCGGGCGGCGCCGGAACTGAAGACGACGACGTCGGCTCGATTCTCCCCAACCAATCTCCGACGATCGCAGCCCGTTTTCTCCGAAATTTCGGGGCCTCGTCGCGCCTCCATCTGCTACCAGGAGGGGCGGCGTCGAGCTCCCCGGGATGTCGTTCCGCGGCCGTGGAGGGAGAGGAGGAGGGAGAGGCGGCCGCGGAGGAAGAGGAGGCAGAGGCTTCGGGGGCGCCAGCTATGACCACCCCGCCAAGCACGCTCCCCATGAGGACTTCCCGGTCAGTCAGCCTCCTCCGCTCCCCACACCTCTCCCCCTTCTCCGTAGTCATCACCTCGACTCGGTCGCCGTGCGGGGTTGGCTGAATTAGTAGGATTCGGGATTCACTTTCTTGGCGCCTCGCCCTTGCAGGAGATCACCCTGCCGGAGATGACCTGCGCCAAGGCGACCAACGAGGAGAAGGCTCTGATACTGTCCACCTTGAAGCTCGATGATTTCATGAGGAATTCTTGCTACTACCTGGAGCCGGATGCCCCCAAGAAAAGTACCACGACTCAACTTGTCATAACTGATATGATATGCTCATTTTCCTCTTGCTGCACAGTATGCTGTATTGCTTTGCTTCTCGATTCTACACTAGTATGTAGCTAGAGGGAGTGTGGGATTTTGCTTCTTTGGAGTAGTTGGCCAGATAATTGGATACAGCAGGGTTATATTGAAGCTTGCCGTTTTTTCAGTTTTCGTATGAATTGACGTATCAGGACTGCTTATGTTACAGAGCAAGCGAGTAACCTCTATTTCTTTCCCTCTAATCTGTGTTTTCCTACTTTCTTTAGCTATGAAAGGCTGGATTTCCAGTGATACATTCCAACCCATTGGCGTATTAACTAGAAGCTCAATAATAAGGGATCCATGAATCCTGATTGTTGATATTTATGGAGAGTTATTTTGTATGCAACTTGATATACTGTTGGCACGGGACACATTTCCTACATCTGTATGGTCTAGAATTAATTTTGTTGTTTGTTTTTCCCATTTTAAATTTGATATTACCACTTGCATCTGTATCTTCGGGGGCTATAAATATAATTAGACTCCTTGCTAGCTCATAGAAACAGTTCAGCATCTTTCCTTGTGAGAATACTCTGGTTTGGTTTCATATCTTCTACAAGTAGCGATTTCTACTTTGTTTCTTTTCTTGAATTCTGTCTGATTACTTTCTTTTTCTGCCTTGGTTTCTTTTCAGAGAATGACGACAAAGAGATCGAAAGATATTCTGATAGGAAGCGTAAAACACAGAGCAAACGGGAAGCTCTTGCATCATACCTCAAACTGATCCCTGCAAATTTTCCTGCAGAACTGCTACATGGTAGTCTTGAAGTACATACCATTTTTTGTTTTCTGCTATGTGGTTGCACCACAATAAACCCTTAATATTATCTCCCTTTCAGGTTCTAAACGAGCACAACCAGTTCAGAAAAAACTTCGGTGGGATAAAGACGCAGGTATGCTATATTTCACAAAATCAAAACATAATTCCCTTGTTGCCTTTTCTGCCGTGAACTTCTGTTTATGCCTATGATATCTTCTTGAATCCTTATTAAGGAAACTGCTTTGTTTGCACCATCCTATTTGTATGTATATTCAAAGTAATGGAACTTAAATGAACACTTCTAGTGTAGATATATTCAGATACTCTGACCCCTTACATGGATCTTGTCATCTTTGTTTGCCAGATAATCAGGCATTTGATATATTCGAGAAACTTGAAGCGAAGCAGAAGGCAAGCCATCATTACCTTTTAGTTTTTTTTAAGCTGCTGCAGTATATCTGGAAGGCATATTTCTATTCAAGATATATTATTACTGGTTTAAAGTCTTACACTCTGTTTGACATTACGGAAATAGGGAGAGGTTATGGCACCATGTTGACTGATATTTGGTAACTGTAGGATGGAGAGGAGAAGACCGAAAAGGAGGGTGATGAGGAGGAGGAGGATGAAGAGGAGGAAGCAGAAGCGGAAGAAAGTTCAGATGACGATTATAATCAGGTTAGTACCATGAAACTTTATGCACTGTGTTTTTCTTCGATGTAGAAAAATGGGTGTTAAAATGTTCATGGTTTTGGCAAAATTGTGTGATGCATGTGTATTCCTTCACATCAACAAATATGAAATGGTTAGACCAGTGATGCATCATTTCTTTGTCTTGCGTATTGTCTAATAGTTTGACTCCCATGGTCTTACTCCGCAGAATATCGAGTTTGATGATGACGATGATGACTGGAACCAGGAGGAGGAAGCACGTAAGTTTCCATTTAATGTTCAATTCATATTACTGCTATGCTACCTCCTTTTCCTTCTGAATCAGTGTTATATGCATTGTAAAGCTTGCTAACAAAAATAATTATTTTCATGTAACAGATGAAGACTGCTATGATTGATGATCGCTAGCTGCTGAAAAGGTTAACCCATTCAACATTTGTTAGGTTTCTTGGTATTCTTCTTCGTTTGTAACTCATTGGGCAATTTTGATGGAAGGTAGTGCGTAATTAGGTAATATCAGATGATTATTCTTCCCGCGTTCAGGAGTTCATTTTGGTCATGGTATTAAGAAATGGAATCCTACGAGAAACTCAGGACCATCTGAATTCTGCAGAGTCCTGTTCTGAATGTTTCTATTGCGGCTGTGCCAGAAAATGCGATTTTATCTGCCCTTTAATTCATAGAGTTGGGTTCACATCCAAAGAAAAAGAAAGAAAATTATGGGACTTGGTTTTCTGTGCATTTCACGGAAGAAACCTGGCAGTTGATGATTTCAAGCTCACATCGTTATGTTTGGCATGTGCTTCGCTCTAGGCCAGGATTCAGAAGTTGAAAGCGTGTTTTGTTCTTTTTCTCCCTAAAAATACATATTCCTTGTGGTGCTTGGATGAGGAAGATGATCATCACATGTGCCATGCAGCTCCTCATACTCGTAGTTCTTCCTCGATCGAACGGCTGTCTGTGGTATGTAAACATTGATGCAGTAGCTAAGAGCAACTCTAACCGATCCCCTCTAATCTCTAATTTAGGCCTCCTTTGGTTCATAGGATAGGAAAATCATAGGAATAGAGAAGTCATAGGAAATGAGATGATATGTATCTCAAATCCTATGAGTAGGAATAGGAAAGGAGATGCCCTTTGATTCACATCATAGGATTTTTTTTCATTGAATCTAGGCTAATATTTATTTTTCTATGAAATGTAAAGGATAGGAAGAATTCCTCAGGAATAGGATTCCCTTCCTACAAACCAAAGGGTCTAAAGGAATTTTTTCTATAGAAATCATATCCTATGAAATTCTTACAAGATTCCTCTAAACAAAGGAGAAGTAAACGACCCGGTATCCTATAGAGGACTACGCTCCTCTAAAAAATGGTAGTTTCTAGCTGATCCCTGATACTTACCAGAGTAAAAACTTTAAACATGAATTCATTTATTTTTGGTCCATTGAGTTAGACTTCACCACTCATCTGATTACATACTCCACCAATTCTTCACTAAGAGAACCAATCCAAAGAAAACTACTACTTCCTCCGTTCCCAAATATTTGTCTTTCTAGCGATTTCAACAAATGACTACATACAAAGTAAAATGAGTGAATCTACACTCTAAAATATGTCTACATACATCCATATATTGTAACCATTTGAAATGTCTAGAAAGACAAATATTTAGGAACGGAGGGAGTAGAAAAATTACACATTTTAATAGAAACACTACTTCCTTAACTGCTCATGTTAATCCGATCAATGCTTTCTCCATCTCTTGATTGACTACATTGTTTCTTTTCCCCATCAGCTTCTCGAGCTTGCACAGTTCTTTCTTCTCTTCCTCTTCAAACTTGAACATTGCATTCTCTATAGCTTCATCTCTAGCAACTAATGCACCAACATCAAGCAAATTTCTTGCTATCAATAGATCAATATATTCTTCCCAATACCAAAATTTGCATCCGTCCTATATACAATTTAAAGCAAACAATGAGTTTCACATTGCGATGAATTTGAAGAACAGCCGTATGAAATGACACTCACTCCGTCCTTTTCGCACTTGAAGAAAACCCATCCGGGGTGTTTCGGCATGCTTGAAACGTGGCGCACCACTAGCCACCAGCAGTGGTCACACTTGATTATCGGCAAAGGCTCGCCAACGAGCTGTTGGGCGAGGGCCGAGCCTGGCCGACGAGCGGACGTTGTTGTGCCGACGGTCGGCCGACATGTGAGATGCGAGCGGTGAGAGGAGGACATACCGAGAGGCAGCGGGTAGAGCTCGAGGTGGATGCCCTGTTCGATCCCCGTCCAATCTCTCCAAAACGCGATTGCGTCGGTGACTAGGTGCGTCGAATCCGGCGACGGCGGCAACAACCGTAGATTTGCCGATCTATAGTCGTCGGTAACGAGAAATCGATCAAATCGAGGTGGGGGACGAGCGCGGCGGGTGCTAGGGGGGTGGGTGTTGCCGGTGGCGTGTGCTGGCGGCGCCGAAGTGGATGCGCCACGAGGTTGGGT
>NC_041382.1:135783754-135791071 GCF_002162155.2 Triticum dicoccoides | reverse complement strand
GGGGGGTGTCGCCAGTGGCGTGTGCTAGCCGATGAAGGCCCACGAGGTTGGGTGGGTGCGGCCGCAGGTGAAGGGGGACACTTTTTATTCAGCGGGTGGGCGGCCGATTAAATATAAGAGTCGGGGCGGCCGAAGAGGATAACTTTTACTTCTCTAAAAGTTTTAGGGGGGCGGCTAGGTACAGTTCAGTGGAGTAAAAGTGAAAGTTTACTCTAAAGTGTTAGGTTATCGGTTAGAGTTGCTCTGACACAACCACAGTCATGACATCTTATTCAAGCAGTACGTGACCCTAGTGCCTCTTTGATTCACGGGTTTCTCGAAACCCAAGAAGTAAAACATAAGATTAAGTGTCTCGTCCTCTTGAATCCTACGTACAACATTATAAACTACATGATTTTTTGGTGAAATAGTATTTGAAGGCACAGGAAAACACAAGAGAATGAGATTGATGCCACTTAGTCCTTTCCAGATTTGTTCAGAGATTGCTTCTTTTGCGTCTGACGGAGTAAACACAGCAATCGATAATTTTGCAAGTGAAATGCTGTTCCCTTTTCCAGTCAGTTACGTTATTTCGCTCGCTCAAATAGTGGGCATACAGTTGCAGATCTCCCAACATACTCCAATGGCCAGATTTTATGACATTACTAACATCAGCAACCACAGCAGCTAAATTCCTCTGCTGTCCTACTGGGTCCACAATTCAGTACAATCAATTACCATCGGTCGTGCTGTGTGTTCTTCCAGTTGGTAGCAAGATCACATGCCATGGATGTATAGAAAGCAGGGCATTTAATCAAGAACAAGCCAAAGATTTTTTTTCTCCATTGGTGCAACGTTTATTCCCTGAAGGTCCCAAGTGTACATATGGTCGAATGTGCGTTAAGCAACCAAAATACCACTAAGTACTAGTATATCTTACAGGTAAAATGGAGCTTAAATTAGGAATTGTCAACCATCTTTCCGAAATTCGACAATGAAATTGCATTACAGCGATGAACTCGGAGCGGGCAGCAGGAAGTTGAGGAGAGCCTCGTTGAACCTCTTTGTGTCCTCCGCCTGCGGCATATGGCCAGCGTTCTTCAGGATCTCCAGCCTAACATTTGCGCCTAGCTGCCTGCATCAATTTGCACCCATCTTTCATGTCTAAGTTACAGTAGAAGGTGACACAACTGCAACCAGATTACACAACCATGTAATAAGAGTAGTAGTAAACGCTTGCTGACCTCGTCACCTGGAATGCCTTCTCTATGGGGAAGATCTGGTCATGCTCTCCCCACAGCACAAGAACTTGCTGAAAGATGGGGGCAGATAGGGTGAAGAAGAAACTATGAGTTTACTTTGCAATTTAATTACATCAATTTGCACTTTGTTCGTTGTGGAAAATTAGAGGATGTATGTATGTACCTGGGGGAGTGGAGTGAGTTGGAACTTGTCTTTGTTCCCCAGGGATATCGCTTTGATCAGCCCCTCCTTCTCCTCTATGTTCTCGCTGTAGAGATACTGCAGCAAAATGTTTTATTTGTGATTTTTTTTAAATGCTCCCAAACTAATAGAGGCATCCATTTTATTTTATTTTGCGGGAGAGAGCCATCCATTTCTGTTGATACAAAGTCCCTAATTAAACGTGACAACCTATTTCCCGCAAAAAAAGGGCCATCCTTGACTCTCACATGTTTATTATTTGTTTCCATATCAAGGTACTGGCATTAAATTAGGAAAGAATACATACTATTTAACAAGTATTAATATGAAGAGTATATCCATCAAGTTTGAGTGTGGTTTGAGAGTGAAAGATTAATCTTGTACGACACCTATGGTATCCTCTATAACACTAAGCTCCCTAGGTTTATAGAGCACACATTCAATTGAGGTCTCCAATTAAGATTGCGTCATCCGATTTTAACCGGGTCAACAATTTCTCAAAGCATTCCCACTCAATTCTTTTATATCATACACTATGCTCTTTAATTTTTAAGGCCTCACAATTAATTAATGTCTTTAATTTAGAATTGGTTCAACTCGATTTTGACCGGATCAACAATACTAAGCTCCCTAATTTTTAAGGCATCACAATCAATGAAGGTCTCCAATTGAAATTAGTTCACCCGATTTTGACCGGGTCAACAATTTCTCAAAATTCTCCCATTCATTTCTTTTATCTATCTATCTATCTGTCTATCTATCTATCTATCTATCTATCTATCCAATCAACCGAGGTCTCCAATTTGCAATTGGGTCACTGATTTTGACCGGGTCAATGATTCAAGGGGCTCTCTCTTCAATTCTTTTATCATCTAATACACCATGCTCCCTAATTTTATAGCCCTCCCATTCAATCGAGGTCTCCAATTTTGGCCGGATCAATGATTTAACGGCCTCTATCTTTAACTATTTTATCATCTATCTAATACACTATGTTGCTTAATTTTGGAGCTCTTCTGTACAATTGAGGTGTTCGTTGGTTCTCGACTTGGACTAGGTCAATGATTTCTCACGGAACTCTCTCATTCAGTTGAGGTATTAATTTTGGATTTGATTCACGATTTTGACTGGGTCAACAACTCCTCAAAGTAACCGGAAGCAACCATTTTGTAGAAACACATTAGTACCGTACACCCTCTCACCATCTAACAAACACATTAGTACCGTACATCCTTCTAATTAGGTACCATAGTTGAAAGTTTGTACACAATATATTGTTTATGCTGCAGAACCCGTACACATGGAATGTGATAACATGACAACAACATTGTTTATCAGACAACATATGCCTATCACGACTAAGTCAAATGAACACATGTTACATCACCTTCGTTATTTATGTAGGACTAACGATGCTACGCACTACCTCTACCTACCTATTTTTTTTTCGAAACGGAACTACCTACCTAATTATGCTCTTGGTGGAAGCTATGGCGGGGCCGTTGAACGGATGCTGTCTCTCCACTGAATGGTTGGCGGCTCGATGATACGTTTGGTCGTCGACATGGTTGGTCGTGCATTGTTAATCGTGCGTCGTCAAGGACATTGGATGACGTCGCTGCTAGTTCGTTGCGCGGTTATGGTAGCATTATCATATTGATACTAATACTCCCTCGTTTCTAAATTTTTGTTTTTTGATATTTCAACAAGTGACTACATATGAAGCAAAATAAGTGAATCTACACTTTAAAATATGTCTACATATGGATGTATGTGATAGTCCATTTTAAATGATTAGAAAAACAAATGTTTAGAAACGGAGGGAGTATTATATATCGTCCTCCGTCGACAAAAACAGACATGATTGGCTGAGACCTGAGTTCATCTGTTAATCGACATGGACACTTGTGTCCGAGTCGTTCGCTGGGTGGACTGGTAGCTATCGCGGTGAGGCCGCCGTTGGACGAACAAAACTGCCAGGAAAGCCGCACGAAAATCAAAGATGGTGGCCATTGATCACGTACCTGAACGAGGTCGCGGAGCAAGAAGCCCGGGATGAACGGGCGGGGGCGGTGGTAGGCGAGCCCCATCAGCCGCCGCATCTGCTCGGGGGTGCGCGGCAGCATCAGGTCCTCCACGCGCTCGGCCCCGCCGCGCGCCAGCAGGGCGCGGTCGTCGGCGTCGCCCTTGAGCAGGTCCGAGCTCGCGATCACCACCCGCTCCACGGCCTCCGGCCCCAGAAGCCTCGCCACGTGGTACGCCACGAAGCCGCCGTAGCTGGTCCCGACCACCGACGCCCTGGCTGAGGGGGGCACGATCGCGCCTATGAGCTTCGCCACCGCCTCCGCCTGGTGGGCCTCGGAGCACTCTCCGTCGACCGGCGTGGGCGACGTGCGGGAGCCGCCGAAGAAGAGGAGGTCCGGCACGACGAGGCGGAACCGGCGCGACAGAGGGCCTACCTGGGGCCGCCACTGCCACGTCGCCGGCGGGCCGAAGCCGTGGAGGAGGACGAGGACGGGGAGCTCCTCGCTGGCGCCGGGCGGGAAGCGCCAGCACTGCATCGTGGTGGCGCCGCCGTCGAGCGGCACGGACGCCTGGACCAGGCCCGCCGCGGTGAATCGGCGCCGGAAGTAGGCGTCCAGTAGCGGCGCGATCCCGAGCGTCGACGACGGCATAGTTGCGGGGACTGAAGGTGGAGCGCGGGGCGCCTTCGTGGCTCGTCACGTCTGCTTGTCCCATGCGCGCGTGGTGTCGTACGTATATGTATGTCTGCTCTCGATGGAGAGAAGACAATCACGGGCTGTACCAACCGCCCCATGTCTTTTCTGAGGAGTCCGGCTCAACTGCGGCAGGAATTTCTTTTTTTTTTTGACGAAAAACAGCATTGTGCTGATTTCATTCATTAAGATAGGATGAGACACCCCAAGAAATACAGGTCAAGGTTCACGACGGCTGAAGGCCAGAAAGGGGAAGGAAAAGCTATACAAATGTACACTAGAAAAAGAAAGAAAGAAAGAAAGAAATTATCTCGCGCCTGTCCATTGTGCTCCTTTGAATCCAGCGATTCTCCAAGAATTCAGCTCATTGATAATGTTCTCAGCGACCTTCAGGAAGTGGTTTGCCTTGTTGTTGAATATGCGGCTGTTTCTTTCTTTCCAAACCTGCCAGGACACCGTCATTATAAGTGATGATAGGTCCTTTTTCCTGCCTGTACGATCCAGAGCCTTTAACCACCAGTCCAATATAGAGCCAGTATGAGCAATAGGTAAGAGGTTGAATGGAAAATTATATATCGCCAGGCAATAGCCCCAAATACCAGCCGTGAAGGGGCAGCTAGATACAAGGTGCAGACCATCCTCCCACCCTAAGTGGCATAATTGACAGATCGGGTTGTGAGGCCAACCTCGCTTCGCAAGGTTGTCCGCAGTCAAACATTTGCCCTGTACAGAGAGCCAACTGAAGAATCTTATTCTTGGTGGAACCTTGATATGCCAAATGATCTCAGGAAGAGGAGAATCAATCCTGCCCCAGAATTGACATAGGTAAGCTGACTTAGCATTATATCTTCCATCCGCTGACCATTTCCAAATGAACTCATCCTCCAGGTTGGAGAAAGTGACCACACTGGATCTGTGCCAGAAGTCAATGTATTCGCGCAACACCTCGGTGCCCGGGTTGCGCTTGAGAAGAGTGACCCATTTTCTATTGGTGAGTCCTTCAGCCAACGATATTCTTCTGTTTTTGCTATGCTTGAAAAGGTTAGGAAACGAAACAGCTGGAATCTCACCGTTGAGCCAGTGATCGTGCCAAAAGGATATCTTAATACCACTACCAATTTTGATGGAGGTACAAGCAATGAAAAGAGCCTTAACGTGCTTGTCAACAGGGAGCTGCAGACCTTGCCATGGTTTATCCGGATCTGTGATGCTTTGCCAAAGCCAGCGTACTTTAAGCGCCCGCCCCTGAGCTTGAAGGTCATGGATGCCAAGCCCGCCTACAGAGATGGGTGAGCACACCTGGGTCCAGCGGACAAGGCACTTGCCACCGCAGACAGCATCAGAGCCAGACCATAAAAAAGCACGACGTAGCTTATCGATTTGCTTGAAGACCCATTTCGGTTGATGAACAGCCAGAAGCATGAAAATTGGCATTGCCGAAAGTACAAACCTCACGAGTACCATTCTTCCAGTGGAGGAGATCCACCTAGCCTTCCAACCCGCAATCTTCTTAATTAACTTGTCAAGCAGGTCTTGGAAGTCAATGAGCTTCAACCGCCTATCAGATAGAGGCATCCCAAGGTAAGTGCAGGGGAAGCTAGCCAACTGGCATCCAAGAGCCAGCTGCAGGGGAGTAAGGTCAAGGCCGTCACACCGAATAGGAAGGATCTTGCTTTTAGCCAGGTTAGTGATGAGACCGGTTGCTTCACCAAAAAGCTTCAGCACTTCAGTTACAACCCCAAAATCATGCATCTCAGGCTTGAGGAAAATGATGACATCGTCTGCGTAAATAGATGCACGGTGTTTAACAAGTTGGTTACCCAGAGGGGATAGGATGTTGTTCCTTTGTGCTTTGTCCATCAACCTTCCAAGGCAGTCCACCACAAGCACAAAGAGCAGCGGGGAGAGGGGATCTCCTTGCCTGAGGCCCTTACGATGGAGGATTTGTTGAGTGCATTTGGAGTTGACTAATATTCTTGTGGAAGCAGAGAAAAAGAGGGCCGATATCCATCCTCTCCACTTCGGCCCAAAACCCAGACCTTGCAGTAGCTTAAGCAGAAACTCCCATGAAACTGAATCAAAGGCTTTGGTTATATCCAACTTAAGCATAACAGAGGGGATTTTTTTCTGTCTTAGGGTCTTAGCCATTGCCTGAACATAGACAAAATTATCATGTATGCTTCGCCCTTTAATGAATGCATTCTGACATGGGGAGGTTAGCTTGTTCATCCATGGTTGTAGTCTGGCAGCCATCATCTTGGCAATTAATTTTGCGAAGAAGTGGATTAGGCTAATGGGCCTAAAATCTTGAGGCCTAACAGCACCCTGGTGCTTTGGAAGCAACGCAATAACAGCACTATTAAGCAGAAATAAGTTTTGCGTGTTCAGCCCTTGGAAGTGTCTCAAAGCAGCAATCAAGTCATATTTGACAGTATCCCAACAGGTGCGAAAGAAGAGGCCAGTGTAACCATCAGGACCAGGGGCCTTCTCTGGGTGCATATCAAAAATAGCCTTTTTGATTTCCTCCTCCGAAAATGCAAGGTCAAGGGAAGCTAGATCACAGGTAGGGAGGTCAAGAGCTTCGAGGTTTAAAGAAGAGTTCCTGGGTTGATAAGTGCCAAGAAGATCATTAAAATGTTGCCAGATATGCTCCTCTTTGTTTTGCTGGTCAGTATATTCGGTGTCTTGAACTAAGATAGAAGTAATGAAATTTTTCCTTCTTCTAGCAGTGGCCTTCAAGTGAAAAAACCGAGAGTTGCAGTCTCCCTCCTTGAGCCTGAGAAATCTGGAACGTTGACGCAACATACATCTGTCCAAGGCAGCAAAGCCGAGGCTCATCATCTTTAACTTGCCTCTGAAAGTGTGCTCTTCGGGGGTGAGCATCCTGTTATCTCTAGCAATATCCAGCTGTAAGATAAGTTCGTGGACAATTCTGGTCCTTAACTGAATATCACTTAGCAGAGAGGAAGCCCAAGACTTGAGCTTCTTGGCAGTGAAGGACAATTTGTTATGCAAATTGGTGTACGGATTGCTCGACTTAGTAGCCCTATCCCAAGCTGCAGTAACAACTTCATTGAACCCCTCTAGCCGTACCCACATATTTTCAAACATGAATCTTCTCTGTGGCTTGAACAGAGCATTACTTGAAAGCAGGAGTGGACAATGATCTGAATCAGCG
>NC_041382.1:135773726-135783744 GCF_002162155.2 Triticum dicoccoides | reverse complement strand
CACTATTAAGCAGAAATAAGTTTTGCGTGTTCAGCCCTTGGAAGTGTCTCAAAGCAGCAATCAAGTCATATTTGACAGTATCCCAACAGGTGCGAAAGAAGAGGCCAGTGTAACCATCAGGACCAGGGGCCTTCTCTGGGTGCATATCAAAAATAGCCTTTTTGATTTCCTCCTCCGAAAATGCAAGGTCAAGGGAAGCTAGATCACAGGTAGGGAGGTCAAGAGCTTCGAGGTTTAAAGAAGAGTTCCTGGGTTGATAAGTGCCAAGAAGATCATTAAAATGTTGCCAGATATGCTCCTCTTTGTTTTGCTGGTCAGTATATTCGGTGTCTTGAACTAAGATAGAAGTAATGAAATTTTTCCTTCTTCTAGCAGTGGCCTTCAAGTGAAAAAACCGAGAGTTGCAGTCTCCCTCCTTGAGCCATAAATACTCCTCTTTAAACCTCGACCAAAATTAGAGCAAAAACTACAACTCTTTGTCCCAATTAGAGCAAAAATTTTCCTTTTGTTAAATATTCCTTAGCAGCGGCAGGAATTTCTACAACACACTTTTCTTTTCTATAGATAGACTATCTTTAAATAGTCAAACTGTTTTTGATTTGGATTGCAGCAGAATATTAGACGTTAGAAAAGTGTTTTTTGAGGAGTATTTAACAAAAACTGCAATAATTGGGACAACCATGACCAAAAACTACAACTCTAGGAACCCTAGCAAAAAACTATTGTACCACTTTTGCTCTAATTTTTGGCAAAAAAAATCTACCACTTCTGTTAAATGACCGATTGAGCACAAATTAAGGATGATTATGACATGAATGGCCCACTCGTCGGGGGTCAACCTGGCACAAAGTCGACCTGCACCGTTATGTTGACCATTATAGCATGTGGGACCCACATGTCATTCTTAGTAAAAAAAGGCTCGCCCGCATGCATGCATTGGGTGAGCACGTTCCAGTTCATGGGTTCGGTCAACTCGCCCGCTCAACACTCACGCAGGAGAAAATCTGCCGCCGCCACGGGTAGCCGCCACCGGGCGCCGCGTCCATCTGCCGTTGCGGCAAAGATGCAGGCGAGGTGGGGCGCGGGATGGTGGCGGCGCCATGGTGAGGCAGCCGTCCTCGCGCGTCACCTCCAGTTGTCGTTGCGGTAAAGATGCAGGAGCGGTGGGGCGCGGGATGGTGGCGGCGCCATGGTGAGGCATCACTATTGTGCATCACCTCTAGCTGCCGCCAGGCCCTAATAAGTCTCAAACATATATATAATTTTGTATCGTTAAATGTTATTATATCATCACTTTTGTATGTTTTATATGCTACTAGTTCAAATATCCGTGCGTTGCAACGGACGAAAAAATTATAAAACCTGCTTCATGTGCCATCTCGTGCCTGTTTGCGAGTATAACTTCCGATCTATTCATCAACTGTCAAGATAGTTCAAAGAACACCGGAAGTAAAAAATACATCTAGGTCCGTAGATCACCTAGTAATGACTACTTACACTGGAGCGAGCCGGAGGCGCGCGGCTATATTCGCCCCTCCCTTATCGAAGTCGGGCAAATCTTGTTGTATTAGAGAGTCGGAAGTCATCGTGCTAAGTCTCTATAGGACCAGCGTACCAGAACAACATCCGCCGCCAATAAAGAGAAATGTAGATAAGAAGGATCCAACCTGTAGAAACACGAACACAGACGAACGAAGACAAGATCCACGTGGATCCACCAAAGACAAACAGTGACCGAACCCGCGAGATCCAATTTTGATAAACATCAGTAATAAGGTTACTCTCTTATTGTTGTTCCGAGCATGAAGTGTGGACGTAAAGAAGCCATCATAACTTCCTTCGTCTATTAGAAGAGTAGTGGTGCATGACATAGTTTGTCAATCCATTTTATGTTTTGCTTTTCGGGAAAACATGAATATTTCTTTTGAATTTTTAATATTTTGGTTCTTTCTCTAGAAAAATCACGCACATTTTGAAGAGACCAGAACCGAACGCATGCATCTCTTTCCGTTCTATATTAAAAAGAGACTTTCCTAGCAAAGAATCTTAACATGCTATCCAACAGCTTGGAAAGACAACCGAGACTCCATTAAATCTCAGTCGATAAAGATTTACCAAATCCGTTAAAATTAGTAGCTAAACTCATTAAAAAAAAGTAGCTAGTTTAAAGTATCTCTAGCACAATGGCCCGTCCATTGCTACAGGAGAAAGGCGGTGATTGACTTTAAATGCATGTTTTCTAATTACAGTACATCTAATTCATTTTTTTATAAATATCAATTTAGTCAAACATGTGCGTGAAAAATCCTTGACGTTCGACAATGTTTTTTTCAAGAAAACTTAGTCAGCTCTTTTGTACCATTACAATATTTCTTTTGGATAAACTAATTTTGTCAAAATTCGCAAATACGAATCATATGCATAGCAAGTGCAACTTCATAGATAGATCTATTTATCGCCCACACTTGGTCGAATCCATCATTACCGTAATTTAGTTAATCCAATTAATTGGAAAGCAAGGCAACATGCTTCTTTAGAGGAAGGTCGATATTTATTACTTAAGTTAAAACTATATGAAAACAAATACTCCCTCTATAAACTAATATAAGAGTATTTAAATCACTAAATAGTTATCTAAACGCTCTTATATTAATTTATGGAGGGAGTAGTAATTATCTATTTTGCCGAGTTTGAATATTGTACTACAAAACAACCAAATAAATTATTGTGACAGTATTTATCTTCCTTTGCACGCTTTTATATACACAAGGCATACATTTGCAAGTATTTCTTACCGCTCATATCACCCTAGAATATGTATATAGTACGGTGCATCTGAAAAACGCAGACTTTTTAGTTATAGAAATGTGTAAGTGGTAAATTATAATTTAAACCAATTACCAATCACAAATTTACAATTATTGTAAGTTTGACATTAATTATCAAAAACTCAAAGCTTTTGCAAAATAACGGCAAAAATGCCTACACAAAAAGATAATAAATATATCTAGTAGACATGCAGGTTAATATAACGCTGCTAATTGCTAGGCTTGACTTGTACACATCGGCATAGCCTGCTGCATTTTGCTCAGTGCCGCTGGCATTGAATGGATTATCCGCCCTGCGCTCGGCCATCCCATGCTCATTCCACCTTCTTCCTCGTGCACACCTGCTCTTGGCCGCCCCGCGCTCTGCCCGCCCGGCACTCGCCGAGCAGCTCTAGCTCGTTTCTCTGCATATCGTATTCTCGCTCTCTTCCTTAGTATTTCTGAATCTCAGACACAGGCTGGGCCTGCCCGTCTTGTCTTCTGTGAAGGTAACTAGGGAATTTTATTCAAAGTTTATCACATCCAGAATACAAGCAACATCTGGAAGGATCCCTAGCCACACATGGCGACCCACCGGCAGAGACGCAGCTCCTTTTGCAACCGAGTGGGCCTCAAAATTATTTTCTCTACGCTCAAAACGAAAGACAACTGAAGAGAAAAGGTTCATGGTAATGTGTATATCATGTAGAATAGGCGCATACACCGGTAGAGATTGTGTGCTGATGTTTGAAACCAGCTCTAGACAGTCAGTCGCAATCACCAAATCCTGCAAATTCAGATCGCGGGCCAGGGCAAGTGCTTCACTACACGCGTGCGCCTCCAAACTTGCCGGGTCGATCAAGCCTTCAAAGACCAGTGCTGAAGCTCCAAGAAATTTCCCCGACTTGTCTCGACAAACCACAGCCGCTGCTCCCTTCTAGCCCAGGGTCGATAATGCTCCATCGCAGTTGAACTTCACCGCTTCATCCTCAGGCGGCAGCCATGCCCGTGCTCTCGGAACAGCAGGCACATGCATCGGTCGCTCCTTTTGGGACTCAACAATGTCCAGGTCCTCCAAGAAGCGCCTAATAAAACTCATGGTTGACAACGGGCTCTGGAACTCATTCTCATGGATTGCTTTCCGGCGCGCCCACCAAATTGCCCACATTGTCACTAGCACCCGAGTTACATCACGTTGGCTTGTTGATTCGAACAACCAAAACAGCCATAGATGGGCATCAGCGTTCTGGTTTGATATCACATGCTCTAGGAGCTCTTCATCACCTAAAGCCCAAACGCATCGCGCCATGCAGCAGCTTAACAGAGAATGACGCCAAGTGTCCTCATCTGCTCCGCAAATCGAGCATGCTGGTGAATCTGCCATATTTCTCCCATGACGCACGTGCCCCGTCGAGATCGAGGTATGCGCTAGTCTCCATACAAAAATTTTGATCTTGGAGGGAACCCGTACATTCCACAGCTGCGACCAAGATTTCCTGTCAGCTGTAATGTTTGAATGTCCCGGCCGATGATCAAGCCAATCCTCCCTCTGAGCCTTGACTGCAGAAATCATACGGTAGGCCGACCGAACCGAAAAAACACCCTTCTTGTCATAGTGCCAGGCCCAAAAATCATCCTGCACCCTAGTACTTAGTGGTATATTCTGAATAACTTCAACATCGGGAGCGATAAAGTGTTCCGTAAGCGCCTGCTTGTTCCACGACCTGGTGGTGGGATCAATCAGCTCCAAGACCAGAACTGGAGGGTTGGCCGACCGTGAGCATATTGGCCTGAGCTTGTAATCCCTTGGTAGCCAATTGTCGTGCCATATGTACGTATGTGATCTAGAGCCGATGCGTTTGATGAGTCCTTGCGCTAGCAAGTCTCTTCCCTCTAGTATGGAGCGCCAGACCTGGGACGGACCTGCACCCAACATGGCATCCAAGAGGTGGCAATCTGGATAGTACCTGGCTTTCAGAATTCGAGCGCTGAGCGAGTCCGGATCCTGCAGTAGTCTCCATGCTTGGCGCGCGAGTAATGCTAGGTTGAACAGCTCCACATCCCTAAAGCCCAATCCCCCCATGAACTTTGGTTTCGACATTGTTTTCCATGAAACCCACGCTGTTTTCCGTGGCCATCCTTGCTTCCCCACCAAAACTTACGGATCAGGCCGTTGATATGCTCACACAAACCCCTTGGCAGCTTGAAACATGACATAGAATACATTGGAATAGATTGAGCTACAGATTTTATTAGCACCTCTTTCCCTCCGGCAGATAAACACTTCTCCATCCACCCTTGCACCTTCTTCCAAATTCTATCTTTCAAGTACTTAAAGGATCCCTCTTTGGCCCTCCCCACATCCGAGGGCAGACCCAGGTACTTCTCTGTTAAAGATTCATTGTGGACCGCGAGGATGTTCTCGATGGAGTCACGAGCAGAGTTGGGTACTCCTTTACTGAAAAAGATAGATGACTCTCCATATTAACCCTTTGTCCGGAGGCGTTACAATAGATCCGCAGTAGCTCATCAATACGTGTGGCCGTATCATCATTTGCTTCAAAGAAAAGTAGGCTATCGTCAGCAAAAAGTAGATGATTAACAGATGGTGCATTTGGTGCGACTGTGATCCCCCGTACTCCTGCACCAGATTTCAGTAAACATGAAAGTCCTTCAGCTGCCAACAAGAACAAATATGGTGAGCTCGGATCGCCCTGGCGCAATCCCCGAGAAGGCTTGAAACCATCCAGTCTCCTGCCATTAAACATAACCGAAAAGGATACCGACGTCACACATCTCATTACTGTCTCAGTGAAGCGGAGGCTAAAACCCATCCTTAGCATTACAGCTCTCAAATACGACCACTCCAAGCGATCATACGCTTTCATCATATCCAATTTTAGAGCACAAAACCTATTGCCCTTCACCCTCCTAATCTTCATGTAATGTAGGCATTCATAGGCTGTAATGAAGTTATCTGTGATGAGACGACCAGGGACAAAAGCCGACTGCTCTTCGGAAATGATCTCAGGGAGGATTACCTTCAGCCTGTTGGCTAAGACCTTTGAAGCGATCTTGTAGATCACATTACAAAGGCTTATCGGCCGAAACTGTCCTAGAACTTTTGGACTTGCTATCTTTGGAATTAAAACGATGAACGTGTTATTTATCTCCTCCGGTGAGTCCACCCCATCAAGCACTCTAATGATTATCCTTGTAACTTCATCACCACATAAGTCCCAATGCTTCTGGAAAAAATGTGCAGGGAAATCGTCCGGCCCTGGCGCCTTAGTTGGAAACATTTGAAAGAGAGCTTCTTTAACCTCCTTATTGCTATAAGTGGCATTTAGGTGGGCATTCATATTACCATCCACCCTCATCGGTATGTGCGATAACACCTCTTCCATACCTATTGTTCCTTCCGACGTATAGAGGTTTGAGTAAAACTCTGTAGCCATATTTGCCAGTTCCGCCGGATCCGTACAAGTGGTTCCATCCACACGATCAAGTTGGGTGATGCTGTTTTTGGCCCGTCTAGCACTTGCCTTCCTCTGAAAGAACTTAGTATTGCTATCACCCTCGGACAGCCATGTGATACGAGACCGCTGTCTCGCCATTATTTCCTCCTGGTACGCGAGTTCCACCATGCGCTCCTCGACCTTGCGTTCCTCCTCACCAGGTCCGAGTCTCAAAGGATCCGCACGCAGCATAGCTAGTTTCTGTCGAAGCGATTGTTGCTCTTGCCAAACCGATCTAAAAGTAGTACGTCCCCAACTGGAAAAAGAAGTGGCCACCGACTGTAATTTGTTGGCCAAATCCGACACCGACGAGGCCGGGCCATCACCATTCCATGCTGCTTCCACCACGTCCTTGAAACGATCATCTCTTTCCCAGACACATTCATATCGAAAAGGCTTCTTCACCGCGACGCGCTGATTCCCCGCTTCCATCTCATTCATCAGCAGAATAGGGCTATGATCACTCTTAACTGCTGTTAAATGCTCCACTCTTGCAAACGGGAACATATTGGACCAGCTTGCCGAAGCTAGCGCCCGGTCCAACCGGACCCTACAAAACTGGCCACCTGTAACACGCTTCTCGAAAGTCCAGTCTAAGCCAGTATAGCCCAAGTCCGCCAGCTCACATACATCCACCGCCTCCCTAAACCCCTCCATTTGAGCGCTCTCCCTTGGATTAGGGCCCATTTGCTCCTCCTGGCGAAGTATCTCGTTGAAATCGCCCATGCAGAGCCATGGTAGCGTGCTTTCTCCCCTCAACCTTTTCATGGTATCCCATGTTTTGTACCTCAAGCTCCGATTTGCCTCACCATAAAAACATGTAAGGCGCCATTGCTCTGACCCTAGTTCAGATATCCAGGAGTCTATGTGATATTGCGAGAAATTCTTTATTACCAGATTAACATCCGTCTTCCAAAAGATACAAAGACCGCCACTACGGCCACTACTAGCTACTGCAAAGCTGTTTTGAAAACCTAAAGAGACCGCCAAACCTTCCACTCGATTCTTTGCTATTTGAGTTTCCACAATACAAAGAACCGACGACGCACTAGCTCCCATGAGAGCGCGGAGCTCATGGACTGTCGCAGGGTCGCCAATCCCACGACAGTTCCAGCATAATACTCTCATTTGGCTCGGCGGCCCTCCTCAAGGGAGGCCGCCTCCATTGCTTGTGTTTTGCTCACCTCCTCAACATCTTGTTGCTTCCTCCTCTTAACCAGCGGATCTTTCTCTGGTGTGGATGCCGACACAGTATTACTCGAGTTCGGGGTAGCACCTTCAAGCAGCTTTACCGTCCCAGCTACCCTCCCGAGGTTAGAAACAGGCTGCCCCGTAATTGTGAGAGTGCCATCCGAACTCACCAGCCGTTTATGAGATCCCTTCTCTCCATGATCATGACTATCTCCATTAACATCCAAATCCATCCGCTGTGGTGCTGGTGACTTAGGCCTAGTCACTTCTCCTCGACCACTGCCTCCTATCGATGCCCCCCAGCCTCTACCCCCCCCGATCTGTTCTACCTGACTCCCTTCCTCTCCCCCTAGCTCCTCCATCACCTCTTCCCCGGGCACCAAAGGTTTGGCCCGCTGGGATCTTCGGTTCCCACAGCAGCCACTCCCCCCATTCAAAAGATCTCGGGTCGTGCACTCCATCCCCACATTCATCCGCAAGGTGACCCATGAGGCCACACGCCCGTCTTGTCTTCTTGCCATTCCTCTTGCGTTCAAGGCTGCCGTTGTTTCAAGGGCCGTGGTCCTTTTGCTCCCTCTTCTCACTTCTAGGGTTTATTCCTTTGTTCGGTTTTGATCGTCTGCTTGTGGACTTCTGTTATGACAGCCCACCGATGTATAAAAGTTCGTATGATTAGGTTTGAACTAACGAGGTGGGACTATTATGCCGCTAGCAACTTTGTTTCAAAGCAATAGGAGACCAGTTGAGTTGGTGGTGCCCTTCACGTTGGAGAGTCTGGTCGTTAGTTTGATACTCTTGGCAAGTCCTTTTCGCATTGCTTTTTTCCTTTAAAAAAGAACTGTGGACCAGGCCCAGCACAACTCATACGAAGACGGACAAAAATATTATAGAGTGGACGGACTAAATTACGGTGGTAAGAAGCAATAGCCCTTTTATTAGTAGAAAAAATATAGATAGATATAGATTTTATATTATTTTTCTGAACTAACCTATTAATTTAGTGCCAGTGTCAGTTCCTATTTTTTGCAAGCTTTTGGTTTCGTGGAAAATTCCTATATGCAGAAGTCCAAACACTATGAAAATTTATGAGAAATTTTTATGGAAAATATGCAACACTAGAAGCTTCGAGAGGGAGCCAGAAGTGGGCTATCGGCTCCATAGCCCCAGGGGGCGCCGGGCAGGCTTGTGGGTGCCCCGCAACTCCATTTGACCTAATTTCAAGCTTATAAATTCAGTGATTTCTCGAAACCCTCAAAAGCGAACCCGAAAGAATTTTGTCGCCGCTGCAAGCCTCTGTTCCGAAGCGATCCCATCTGGAGCCCTTTTCTGACACTCTATCGGAGGGGGGAATCATTGGGAAGGCCATCTTCATCAACCTTGCTACCTCCATGATAATGTGTGAGTAGTTCCTTAAGAACCTACGGACCATAGTAGTACCCACATCTCTCTCTCTCTCTCTCTCTCTCTCTCTCTCTCTCTCTTCAATACAATGATCTTCTCTAAGATCAATCCGATGTAATCTTTTGCGGTGTGTTTGTTGGGATCCGATGGATTATGGGTTTATGATCAGATTATTCATTGAATTTATACGAATCTCTTGAAGTTTCTTTGTTGCATAATTTTATAGCTTTGTATTTCTCTTCGATCTATCAGTCTACTTTGGCAAGTTTGATTGGTCTATCTTGCGGTGATCTTGCCCTGTGACAGGAGGGGCAAAGGCATGTATTGTATTGTTGCTACCAAAAAAATGACGGAGTTTGGTCATATTGATTGATCTTATTTTGTCCACATTATATCATCTTGCTTAAAGCATCACTATGTTATGAACTTAATACTTTGAGATGCATGCTGGATAGCGGTCTTGGGGTGGAGTAACAGTAGTAGATATAGTTGGGTTAACAGTCTACTTGTCCTAGACGTAATACCTATATTTGATTTGTTGGGGAACACAACAATTTCAAAAATTTCCTACGCACACGCAAGATCCATCTAGGTGGTGCATAGCAACAAGAGGGGAAGAGTGTTGTCTACGTACCCTCGTAGACCATAAGCGGAAGCGTTATGACAACGCGGTTGATGTAGTCGTACGTCTTCATGATCCGACCGATCCTAGCACCGAAAGTACGGAACCTCCGCGATCTGCACACGTTTGGCTCGGTGACGTCCCACGAACTCTCGATCCAGCTGAGCATCGAGGGAGAGCTTCGTCAGCACGACGGCGTGATGACGGTGATGATGAAGTTACCGACGCAGGGCTTCGCCTAAGCACTACGAAGATATGACCGAGGTGGATTATGGTGGAGGGGGGCACCGCACACGGCTAAGACAGTTGTTTGTTGTTGTGTTCTAGGGTGCCCCCTGCCCCTGTATATAAAGGAGCAAGGGGGAGGCCGGACGGCCCTAGGACGCGGCAAGGAGGGGAAGAATCCTCCTCCTAGTAGGAGTAGGATTCCTCCTTTCCTAGTCCTACTAGGAGGGGGAAGGAAGGAGTGGGAGAGGGGA
>NC_041382.1:135704321-135773445 GCF_002162155.2 Triticum dicoccoides | reverse complement strand
CCGGCACTCCGATTTTCTCCGAAATCACCCAGAACACTTCCGGTGTCCGAATATAGCCATCCAATATATCAATCTTTATGTCTCGACCATTTTGAGACTTCTTGTCATGTTCGTGATCACATCCGGGACTCTGAACTACCTTTGGCACATCAAAACACATAAACTCATAATACCGATCGTCACCAAACGTTAAGCGTGCGGACCCTATGGGTTCGAGAACTATGTAGACATGACCGAGACTCATCTCCGGTCAATAACCAATAGTGGAACCTGGATGATCATATTGGTTCCTACATACTCGATGATGATCTTATCGGTCAAACCGCATAACTACATACATTGTTCCCTTTGTCATCGGTATGTTACTTGTCCGAGATTCGATCATCGGTATCTCAATACCTAGTTCAATCTCGTTACTGGTAAGTCTCTTTACTCGTTCCGTAATGCAACATCCCGTAACTAACTCATTAGTCACATTGCTTGCAAGGCTTATAGTGATGTGCATTACCGAGAGGGCCCAGAGATACCTCTCCGATACACGGAGTGACAAATCCTAATCTTGATCTATGCCAACTCAACAAACACCATTGGAGACACATGTAGAGCATCTTTATAGTCACCCAGTTATGTTGTGATGTTTGATAGCACACTAAGTGTTCCTCCGGTATTTGGGAGTTGCATAATCTCATAGTCATAGGAACATGTATAAGTTATGGAGAAAGAAATAGCAGTAAACTAAACGATCATCGTGCTAAGCTAACGGATGGGTCAAGTAAATCACATCATTCTTTAATGATGTGATCCCGTTCATCAAATGACAACTCTTTGTCCATGGCTAGGAAACTTAACCATCTTTGATTAACGAGCTAGTCAAGTAGATGCACACTAGTGACACTCTGTTTGTCTATGTATTCACACATGTACTAAGTTTCCGGTTAATACAATTCTAGCATGAATAATAAACATTTATCATGATATAAGGAAATATAAATAACAACTTTATTATTGCCTCTAGGGCATATTTCCTTCAGTCTCCCACTTGCACTAAAGTCAATAATCTATTTCACATCGCCATGTGATTTCACACCAATAGTTCACATCTTTATGTGATTAGTTCACATCTTCATGTGACTAATACCCAAAGGGTTACTAGAGTCAATAATCTAGTTCACATCACTATGTGATTAACACCCAAAGAGTGATCATGTTTTGCTTGTGAGAGAAGTTTAGTCTACGGGTCTGCAACATTTAGATCTGTATGTATTTTGCAAATTTCTATGTCTACAATACTCTACACGGAGCTACTCTAACTAATTACTCCCACTTTCAATATGTATCTAGATCGAGACTTAGAGTCATCTAGATCGGTGTCAAAAGCTCGCATCGACGTAACTCTTTACAACGAACTCTTTTATCACCTCCATAACCGAGAAATATTTCCTTAGTCCTCACACCTTGCAACACGGGAAAGAACTCCTTCTTTGACTGTTCCATTTTGAACTACTTCAAAAACTTGTCAAGGTATGTACTTATTGAAATATTTATCAAGCGCCCTGATCTATCTCTATAGATCTTCATGCCTAATATGTAAGCAGCTTCACCGAGGTCTTTCATTGAAAAATTCTTATTCAAGTATCCTTTTATGCTATCCAGAAATTCAGTATCATTTCTGATCAACAATATGTCATCCACATATAATATCAGAAATGCTACAGAGCTCCCACTCACTTTCTTGTAAATACAGGCTTCTCCATAATTTTGTATAAAACTATATGCTTTGATCAACTCATCAAAGCGTATATTCCAACTCCGAGATGCTTGCACCAGTCCATAGATGGATCGCTGGAGCTTGCACACTTTGTTAGCACCTTTAGGATTGATAAAACCTTCTGGTTGCATCATATACAACTCTTTTTTAATAAATCCATTAATGAATGTAGTTTTGATATCCATTTGCCAGATTTCATAAAATGCGGCAACTGCTAACATGATTCAGACAGACTTTTAAGCATCGATACGAGTGAGAAAATCTCATCGTAGTCAACACCTTGAACTTGCCGAAAACCTTTTTGCGACAATTCAAACTTTGTAGATAGTAACGTTACTATCAACGTCCGTCTTCCTCTTGAAGATCCATTTATTCTGAATGGCTCACCAATCATCGGGCAAGTCAATCAATGTCCATACTTTGTTCTCATGCATGGATCCCATCTCAGATTTCATGGCCTTAAGCCATTTCGCGGAATCTGGTCTCATCATCGCTTCCTCATAGTTCATAGGTTCATCATGGTCTAGTAACATGACTCCTAGAACAGGATTACCGTACCACTCTGGTGCGGAACGTACTCTGCTTGACCTACGAGGTTCGGTAGTAACTTGACCTGAAGTTTCATCATCATCATCATCATTAACTTCCTCACTATGGTGTAGGCATCACTGGAACTGATTTCTGTGATGAACTACTTTCCAATTCGGGAGAAGGTACAATTACCTCATCAAGTTATACTTTCCTCCCACTCACTTATTTCGAGAGAAACTCCTTATCTAGAAAGGATCCACTCTTAGCAACAAAGATCATGCCTTTGGATCTGTGATAGAAGGTGTACCCAACAATTTCTTTGGGGTATCCTATGAAGATGCACTTCTCCGATTTGGGTTTGAGCTTATCATGCTGAAACTTTTTCACATAAGCATCGCAACCCCAAACTTTAAGAAATGACAACTTAGGTTTCTTGCTAAACCACAGTTCATATGGTGTCGTATAAACGGATTTAGATGGTGCCCTATTTAACGTGAATGCAGCTGTCTCTAATGCATAACCCCAAAACAATAGTGGTAAATCGGTAAGAGACATTATAAATCGCGCCATTTCTAATAAAGTACGGTTGCGATATTCGGACACACCATTATGCTATGGTGTTCCAGGTGGCATGAGTTTGTGAAACTATTCCACATTGTTTTAATTGAAGGCCAAGCTCATAACTCAAATATTTGCCTCTGCGATCAGATCGTAAAAACTTTATTTTCTTGTTACGATGATTTTCCACTTCACTCTGAAATTTTTTGAACTTTTCAAATGTTTCAGACTTATGTTTCATTAAGTAGATATACCCATATCTTCTCAAATCATCTGTGAATGTCAGAAAATAATGATATCTGCCGTGAGCCTCAACACTCATCGGACCGCATACATCGGTATGTATTATTTCCAATAAGTCAGTGGTTCGCTCCATTGTTCCGGAGAACGGAGTCTTAGTCATCTTGCCCATGAAGCATGGTTCTCAAGCATCAAGTGATTCATAATCAAGTGATTCCAAAAGCCCATCAACATGGAGTTTCTTCATGCGCTTTATACCAATAAGACCTAAATGGCAGTGCCACAAATAAGTTACACTATCATTATTAACTATGCATCTTTTGGCATCAATATTATGTGTATCACTGTGATCAAGATTCAGTAAACCATTTACATTGGATGTAAGACCATAGAAGGTTTTATTCATGTAAACAGAACAACAATTATTCTCTGACTTAAATGAATAACCGTATCGAAATAAACATGACCCAATCATATTTATGCTCAACGCAAACACCAAATAACATTTATTTTAGGTTCAACACTAACCCCGAAGGTAAAGGGAGTGTGCGATGGTGATCTTATCAACATTGGAATCACTTCCAACTCACATCATCACCTCGCCCTTAACTAGTCTCTGTTTATTTTGCAACTCCCGTTTGGAGTTACTACTCTTAGCAACTGAACCAGTATCAAATATTGAGGGGTTGCTATAAACTCTAGTAAAGTACACATCAATAACATGTATATCAAATATACTTTTGTTCACTTTACCATCCTTCTTATCCGCCAAGTATCTAGGGCGGTTCCACTTCCAGTGACCATTTCCTTTGCAGTAGAAGCACTCAGTTCCAGGCTTGGGTCTAGCTTTGGGCTTCTTCATGGGAGTGGCAACTTGCTTGCCATTCTTATTGAAGTTCCCTTTCTTTCCCTTGCCCTTTTACTTGAAACTAGTGGTCTTGTCAACCATGAACATTTGATTCTTTTCTTGATTTCTACCTTCGTCGATTTCAGCATCACGAAGAGTTCGGGAATCGTTTTCGTCATCCCTTGCATATTATAGTTCATCATGAAGTTCCAGTAACTTGGTGATAGTGACTAGAGAACTCTATCAATCACTATTTTATCTGGAAGATTAACTCCCAATTGGTTCAAGTGATTGTAGTACTCAGACAATCTGAGTACATGCTCAGTGGTTGAGCTATTCTCCTCCATCTTGTAGGCAAAGTACTTGTCAGAGGTCTCATACCTCTCGACTCGGGCATGAATCTGAAATACCAATTTCAGCTCTTAGAACATCTTATATGCTCCGTGGCGTTCAAAATGTTTTTGAAGTCCAGGTTCTAAGCCATAAAGCATGGCGCACTAAACTATCAAGTAGTTATCATACTGAGCTTGCCAAACATTCATAACGTCTGCATCTGCTTCTGCAATAGGTCTGTCACTTAGCGGTGCATCAAGGACATAATTCTTTTGTGCAGCAATGAGGATAATCCTTAGATCATGGACCCAGTCCGCATCATTGCTACTAACATCTTTCAACATAGTTTTCTCTAGGAACATATCAAAATAAAACGGGGAGCTACATCGCGAGCTATTGATCTACAACATAGTTATGCAAATACTACCAGGACTAAGTTCATGATAAATTTAAGTTCAATTAATCATATTACTTAAGAAATCCCACTTAGATAGACATCCCTCTAATCATCTAAGTGATCATGTGATCCATATCAACTAAACCATGTCCGATCATCACGTGAGATGGAGTAGTTTTCAATGGTGAACATCACTATGTTGATCATATCTACTATATGATTCACGCTCGACCTTTAGGTCTCAGTGTCCCGAGGCCATATCTGCATATGCTAGGCTCGTCAAGTTTAACTCGAGTATTCTGCGTGTGCAAAAGTGGCTTGCACCCGTTGTATGTGAACGTAGAGCTTATCACACCCGATCATCACATGGTGTCTCAACACGAAGAACTGTCGAAACGGTGCATACTCAGGGAGAACACTTATACCTTGAAATTTAGTGAGATATCATCTTATAATGCTACTGCCGAACTAAGCAAAATAAGATGCATAAAGGATAAACATCACATGTAATCAAAATATGTGACATGATATGGCCATCATCATTTTGTGCCTTTGATTTCCATCTCCAAAGTACCGTCATGATCTCCATCGTCACTAGCATGACACTATGATCTCCATCATCTTGATCTTTATCAATGTGTCGTCACATGGTCGTCTCGCCAACTATTGCTTTTGCAACTATTGCTATCGCATAACAATAAAATAAAGCAATTACATGGCGCTTGCATCTTATGCAATAATGAGACAACCATATGGCTCCTGCCAGTTGCTGATAACTTCAGCAAAACCATCTCATACAACAATTTATATCTCATCACGTCTTGACCATATCACATCACAACATGCCCTGCAAAAACAAGTTAGACGTCCTCTACTTTGTTGTTGCAAGTTTTACGTGGCTGCTATGGGCTTAGCAAGAACCGTTCTTACCTACGGCATAAAAACCACAACGTGGTATAATGATTTATTTTTGATCTTTAGAAAGAACCCTGTTCATTGAATCTGATTCAACTAAAGTTGGAGAAACTGACAGCCACCAGCCACCTGTGTGCGAAGCACGTCGGTAGAACCAGTCTCGCGTAAGCGTACGCGTAATGTCGGTCTAAGCTGCTTCATCC
Organism: Triticum dicoccoides; assembly: GCF_002162155.2. Lineage (NCBI taxonomy): Eukaryota > Viridiplantae > Streptophyta > Magnoliopsida > Poales > Poaceae > Triticum > Triticum dicoccoides. Next base: position 135,767,653 of record NC_041382.1, on the reverse strand, counting down.
AACAATACCGCTGAATCAAGAATCAACTAGTGACAGCAAGAAATATGTATATACCCACGCCCACAACTCCTTTGTGTTCTACTCGTGCATATAACATCTACGCATAGACCTGGCTCGGATGCCACTGTTGGGGAACACAGTAATTTCAAAAAAATTCCTACGCACACGCAAGATCCATCAAGGTGATGCATAGCAACGAGAGGGGAAGAGTGTTTTCTACGTACCCTCATAGACCGTAAGCGGAAGCGTTATGACAACGCGGTTGATGAAGTCGTACGTCTTCACGATCCGACCGATCCTAGCATCGAAAGTACGGTGAGGGAGTCCTGGATTAAGGGGTCCTCGGGCGTACAGGCTATGTAACATGGGCTGGACTGATGGGCTATGAAGATACAAGACAGAAGAATTCCTCCCGTGTCCGGATGGGACTCTCCTTTGCGTGGATGGCAAGCTTGGCGTTCGAATATGTAGATTCCTTCCTTTGTAAACCGACTCTGTACAACCCTAGGCCCCTCCGTTATCTATATAAACTAGAGGGTTTAGTCCATAGAGGCAAGATCATAATCATATAGGCTAGACTTCTAGGGTTTAGCCACAACGATCTCGTGGTAGATCAACTCTTGTAATTCTCATATTCATCAATATCAATCAAGCAGGACATAGGGTATTACCTCCATCAAGAGGGCCCGAACCTGGGTAAACACTATGTCCCTTGTCTCCTGTTACCATCGACCCTAGACGCACAGTTCGGGACCCCTACCCGAGATCCGCCGGTTTTGACACCGACATACGGCACCTCCGCGATCTGCACACATTCGGATCGGTGACATCCCATGAACTCTCGATCCAGCTGAGTGTCGAGGGAGAGCTCCGTCAGCATGATGGCATGATGATGGTGATGATGAAGTTACTGACACAGGGCTTCGCCTAACCACTACGACGATATGACCGAGCTGGATTATGGTGGAGGGGGGGGCACCGCACACGGCTAAAACAATTGTCTGTTGTTGTGTTCAAGGGTGCCCCTGCCCCTGTATATAAAGGAGCAAGGGAGGAGGCCGACCGGCCCTAGGGCGCGCCAAGGAGGGGAGGAATCCTCCTCCTAGTAGGAATAGGATTCCTCCTTTCCTAGTCCTACTAGGAGGGGGAAGGAAGGAGTGGGAGAGGGGAAGGGAAGGGGGGCGCCACCCCCTTCCTAGTCCAATTCGGACTCAAGGGGGAGGGGGTGCGCAGCCTGCCCTGGCAGCCCCTCTCTCTCCACTAAGACCCATCTAGGCCCACTAGTTCCCCCCCCCCCCCGGGGGGGGGGGTTCCAGTAACCCTCCAGCACTCCGGTTTTCTCCGAAATCACCCGGAACACTTCCGGTGTCCGAATATAGCCATCCAATATATCAATCTTTATGTCTCAACCATTTCGAGACTCCTCGTAATGTCTGTGATCACATCCGGGACTCCGGACTACCTTCGGTACATCAAAACACATAAACTCATAATACCGATCGTCACTGAACGTTAAGCGTGCGGACCCTACGGGTTCGAGAACTGTGTAGACATGACCGAGACTCATCTCTGGTCAATAACCAATAGCGGAACCTGGATGCTCATATTGGTTCCTACATATTCTACGAAGATCTTTTCAGTCAAACCGCATAACAACATATGTTGTTCCCTTTGTCATCGGTATGTTACTTGCCCGAGATTCGATCGTCGGTATCTCAATACCTAGTTCAATCTCGTTAGCGGTAAGTCTCTTTACTTGTTCCGTAATGCAACATCTCATAACCAACTCATTAGTCACATTGCTTGCACGGCTTATAGTGATGTGCATTACCGAGAGGGCCCAGAGATACCTCTCCGATACACGGAGTGACAAATCCTAATCTTTATCTATGCCAACTCAACAAACACCATCGGAGACACCTGTAGAGCATCTTTATAGTCACCCAGTTACGTTGTGACGTTTGATAGCACACTAAGTGTTCCTCCGGTATTCGGGAGTTGCATAATCTCATAGTCATAGGAACATGTACAAGTTATGAAGAAAGCAATAGCAGTAAACTAAACGATCATCGTGCTAAGCTAACAAATGGGTCAAGTCAATCACATCATTCTCTAATGATGTGATCCCATTCATCAAATGACAACTCTTTGTCCATGGCTAGGAAACTTAACCATCTTTGATTAACGAGCTAGTCAAGTAGAGGCATACTAGTGACACTCTGTTTGTCTATGTATTCACACATGTACTAAGTTTCTGGTTAATACAATTCTAGCATGAATAATGAACATTTATCATGATATAAGGAAACATAAATAGCAACTTTATTATTGCCTCTAGGGCATATTTCCTTCATGATTATGCCATGAATGATCACAATTATAACTATGCTCAATTCTATCAATTGGCCAACAATAATTTTTCTACCATACCGTCGCTATGCCACTAGTGAACCTTGGCCCAGGAGGTCTATTTTCCATCAACACAAAAAGTCTCTGCTATTTTACTTTATGTTGCTTTGTATATCATTGTCTGCTTTTAACCTTGTGGCTAGCAAGAACAAGGGGAATGACGACTCCCTTGCCTTTGTTGGGTCCAAGTAAATTGTTTTGCTTATGTGTAGGTGTTGTTAAACTTGTTAGTGTGGTCCCTCCTACTGGTTCGATAAACCTTGGTTCCTAACTGAGGGAAATTCTATCTCCTACTATACTACTTCACCCTTCCTCTTCGGGAAAATCTGACAACTCCATCATGAGTAGCAGAAGAATTTCTGGCGTCGTTGCCGGGGAGACATCATCTACCAAATCAGGTGCCTCCGCACAAACACTTTTCTTTTGCTTGTTTATATTTTCTCACCTATTGCATTTTTATTTGCCTTCTCCTTTGTTTTCCCAAAAAATCCTAATAATGAAAAAATATTGTGCTACTAGTTCTGCGTGTGCAGCCATCATGGCTAGTTCTTCACTTATCGTCCCTAAGCTTGAGTTGGAAGTGCTTAATTTTAAACAAAGGGGTGGAGTGAGTTTAAAAGATGCTTGGCATAGCATTTGTGATGCTCAAAATAGATCTACCCCTAAGCAATCTACCACTATTCATCTCCAAAATTTTCTTGTGTCGCCAACACACCCAATACAATTGTAAATTGTATAGGTGCACTAGCTCGGCGAAGAGATGGTGATACAAGTGTAGTACGGTAGTACAGATAGGTTTTGTAGTCTGAAATAATAAAAATAGCAACATAGCAAGTGATAAAAGTGAGAACAAACGATATTGCGATGCTTGGAAACAAGGCCTAGGGTTCATACTTTCACTAGTACAATCTCTTAACAGTGATAACATAAATGAATCATATAATAATGCTCCAACGTGCGACAAAGAATCACTCCAAAGTTCCTATCAATAGTTAAGAACATAAGATGAAATTGTTGTAGGTAGCAAACCACCTCAAAGTTATCCTTCTGATCAATCTATTGAGTCATCCCTATAAGTTGACAAACAATCCTAGAGATTGTACTACAATAACACTATATAATATGCATCAATAAACTCTAATGTCACCTAGATACTGCAATGTCACCACAAGTATACATGAGTTAATTATTCGATGTGCATCAAACAATTTCAGATTCACAATATTCAATCCAACACAAAGAACTTCAAAGATTACCCCAAAGTTTATATCGAAGAAAGTAGGATGAAAACGTGTATCAACCTATGTGCTTGATTACCCCAATGTCACCTCAGGAATCTGCAAGTTGATTACCAAAACATATATCAAGTGACTCAATAGAATATTCCATTGTCACCAGGGGTATCCACATGCAAGACATATATAAAGTGATCTCGAATCCAATATTCAATCCAACATAACGAAACCTCAAAAAGCAAGACTCAATTGATCACAACAAAAATAGAGAGGGAAGAACACCATATGATTCCACTATATTAACAAAGCACATAGAACATCAAGATCATGCCAAATCAAGAACACGAGAGAGAGAGGGGGGAGGGGGAGAAAGATTGAACACATAGGTACTAGTACATACCCTCAGCCTTGAGGATGAACTACTCACACATCACCATGAAAACGGAGGAGAAGTTGGTGGTGATGGTGACGGAGGAGATGTCCCTGGCGGTGTCCCAGCGCCACCCGAGGAGAGGGGGAAGGGCCCCCTTCTTCTTCTTCTTCTTCTTCTTCTTCTTCTTCTTCTTCTTCTTCTTCTTCTTCTTCTTCCTTAGACCTCCGGGAAAAGAGGGAGCTCACCCCTAGATTGGATCTATCTGTTTTTTTGTGTTTCTCGCTACTATTTTTGGAGCCCTTCACCGTTTCTTATATCCCCAGAGATCCATAACTCCGATTGGGCTGAAATTTTGAGGGAATTTTTATCCGGAAATTATTTTTCTTGCACGAAAGAAGGGCTCCAAGCGACCTATGAGGTGCCCACAAGGCAAGGGATGCACCCAGGGGGTAGGGCGCACCCTGTTGCTTTGTGAGCCCTTGGTTACCATCTTGCATTGATTCTTTTTCCAAAAAGTCACATATATTCGAAAAAATCTCCATAAAATTTTATCACGTTTGGACTTCGTTTGATATGATTTTTCTGCAAAACAAAAAATAGGAGCTGTCACTGGGCACTAGATTAATAAGTTAGTTCATAAAATAATATAAAAGTGCACCACAATTATATAAAATCATTGTAAACATGGCATGAATACTCCATAAATTATAGATACGTTGGAGACGTATCAGTGACTAAGTTGTACTCTATGGTAGGAAACACTCTAAAATTGCCAAAAGAAAAAGAACCAATTACCGGTAGAGTAGAACAATGTCCCGCTAGAATTGATAAGTTAGAGTTAATAATTTTTTGGGTTCAGTTTTTTCTTTCATAAAACTAGTGAGGAACTTCCTACAAATGAAAATATGAAACTTACTTGTTTGTCCAAAGATCCTAAGCTTAATAAGGTTGCTTATTCCTGTAAGGAGAAGAAGATCTAAAAAAGAACCTATATTTGACACAAATGTTTTGGACTTTGTGCCTAGGAGTGTTATGATTAATATAATGTTTGCTAATCCTCCTAAGAAGTCAAGTTCCCTTATTGAAGAGCTAAAAGATGATAATACTTGATAGACTGCATTATGCCTAGCTAGGGGCATTAAACAATAGCGCTTGTTGGGAGGTAACCCGAAAGTTATTTTTATTTTACCTTTTTTGTGTCTCAACATGTTTATTTCTACTGTAGTAATTGTGTTTGCATCTTTTATTTCAATTTTTGTGCCAAGTACATCCTTTAGGGTGATGTGGATGCTTGTTTATTTGGATATGTGCAGAAAAATAAACTTTTACATCTAGTGTCTGAATTTTCATTCTATACTGGAACGTTGCTGCAAGTTTTACACAATACTTATATACAAAATTTCAATTTTTAATTAATTTTTCAGAATTTTTGGAGTTACAGAAGTATGGTAAAAAATTAGATATTTACGTGTTGTTATGTTTTTGACAAATTCTGTCTAGTTTCCTTTGTTTGCTTTTTTTGAAGTTTCTACGGCTTATGTTGGGGGATATAAATTGTGGAAATGGTAGAATACAATAGGAATTATATGATAAAAATTGTGAATATTGTCTTGACAGTACCAAAGTGAATGATTTATTTTATTATACTAACGTATCTCACGAGGTTCCGTTAAATTTTGTGTGAATGAAGTTTTCTAGGTTTGGGTGAGATGGAAATATGAGAAAAATAAGAGAGAGAAGAGCCTAAGCTTGGGGATGCCTAAGGCACCCCAAGGAAATACTCAAGGAAGACTAAAGCATATAAGCTTGGGGATGCCCCGGATGGCATTCCCTCTTTCGTCTTCAAAACTATCGGTATATCTTCTTCACATGATATGTATTTTGCTTGGAGTGTCTTTGTTTTGATTTTAGTTTTGTTTGCTGACCTTTGCAATCACCTTTTCCTAATCACACCTATTAAGAGACACACACATTCATCTTAAATTTATAGAATGCTCATTCGTACTTCACTTATATCTATTTGAGTTGAGGCAATTGCTCTAGTACTTCACTTATATTTGTTTGAGCATGGAGATATGTTTTATAGAAATTATTTGCACTCTCTTGCTTCACTTAAAATATTTCTTGAGAGTTAAATAGTAGGTGGTAATTCACATGATTTATATGGTTGGTCCAAAAGATAGGTATATGAATGTGGTATAACAAAAACTAACATGGACTTGTAGATCATTGAATATGACAAGTTTGAATCCTTGCAATAGTTTTGCTATATTGAGATTGTAATATGTGAGTGTGTTAGTAATTAGAGCTAAGCATGAATATCGGTGTTAAAGTTTGTGAGTCCTTATGCATGAAACTAGTGGCTGCTAGCATTAGCGAGGAAGTCGGGGTGCCATTAGCGAGGAAGATCGTACTTGGAGTCCCTCAAACTGTAGATGAACGATCCCCCTAACCTTCCATGAGCAGCTCCTCAAACGGAAGACCGAAAGCACTACCTTTCTACGGCTTGCAAGCATACAATCTTCACGATCCGGTAGCGCTTCGCCGTCCAGAGCTAATCGTCGCCAAAGAATTAGAGGGAGGAGATTAGAACCACACTAGGCTTCTAATTATGAGGATTAGAGGATCTAGCTCTAGCTCTAATTGATCAACTAGGACCAACTAGAACTACAGGAGGCTCCAAAACTTGTGTGTCCAAAAGTGGCCAAAGCCTCCAGTATATATAGGTTGGAGGGGAGGAGGGGGTGCACAAGGGGGAAGGACTTCCCTCCCCTTGTGACGGCCAAAGGGGGAAGGGGGAGTCCTTCCCCCACCCCAATTCAACCTTCCCTAGACGGAAAGGGGGGTGATGACCCACAAGTATTTGGGATCTATCATAGTCCTTTCGATTAGTAAGAGTGTCGAACCCAACGAGGAGCAGAAGGAAATGATAAGCAGTTTTCAGTGAGGTATTCTCTGCAAGCACTAAAATTATCGGTAACAGATAGTTTTGTGATAAGGTAATTTGTAATGGGTAACAAGTAATAAAAGTAAATAAGGTGCAACAATATGCTCCAATCCTTTTTGTAGCAAAGGACAAGCCTGGACAAACTCTTATATAAAGGAAAGCACTCCCGAAGACACATGGGAATTATCGTCAAGCTAGTTTTCATCACGCTCATATGATTCGCACTCGGTACTTTGATAATTTGATATGTGGGTGGACCGGTGCTTGGGTACTGCCCTTCCTTGGACAAGCATCCCACTTATGATTAACCCCTCTTGCAAGCATCCGCAACTACAAAACAAGTATTAAGGTAAACCTAACCATAGCATGAAACATATGGATCCAAATCAGCCCCTTACGAAGCAACGCATAAACTAACGTTTAAGCTTCTATCACTCTAGCAACCCATCATATACTTATTACTTCCCAATGCCTTCCCCTAGGCACAAATAATGGTGAAGTGTCATGTAGTCGACGTTCACATGACACCACTAGTGGAAAGATAACATATATCTCATCAAAATATTGAACGAATACCAAATTCACATGACTACTTATGTCAAGACTTCTCCCATGTCCTCGGGAACAAATGTAACTACTCACAAATCATATTCATGTTCATAATCAGAGGGGTATTAATATGCATAAAGGATCTGAACATATGATCTTCCAACGAATAAACCAACTAGCATCAACAACAAGAAGTAATCAACACTACTAGCAACCCACATGTATCAATATGAGGTTTTGGGATAAAGATTGGATACAAGAGATGAACTAGGGTTTTTGAGGAGATGGTGTTGGTGAAGATGTTGATGGAGATTGACCCCCTCCCGATGAGAGGATCGATGGTGATGATGATGGTGATGATTTCCCCCTCCTGGAGGGAAGTTTCCCCGGCAGAATAGCTCCGCCGGAGCCCTAGATTGTTTTCGCCTCGTGGCGGCGGTGTTTCGTCCCGAAAGCTTGCTTATGATTTTTTTCAAGGGCGAAAGACTTCATATAGCCAAAGATGGGCACCGGAGGCCTGCCAGGGCCCACGAGACAGGGGGCGCGCCTAGGGGGGCAGGGCACGCCCCCACCCTCGTGGATGGTGGGTAGCCCCCCTCTGGTGCTTTCTTCGCCCAATATTTTTTATATATTCTAAAATTGACTTCCATGAAGTTTCAGGCTTTTGGAGTTGTGCAGAATAGGTCTCTAATATTTGCTCCTTTTCTAGCCCGGAATTCCAGCTGCCGGCATTCTCCCTCTTCGTGTAAACCTTGTAAAACAAGAGAGAATAGGCATAATTATTGTGACATAATGTTTAGTAACAACCCATAATGCAATAAATATCGATATAAAAGCATGATGCAAAATGGACGTATCAACTCCCCGAAGCTTAGACCTCGCTTGTCCTCAAGCGGAAGCCGATATCGAAAAATATGTCCGCATGTTTAGAGATATAGGTGTCGATAAAATAAAATACGGACATGAGGACACAGATATTACTAAAACTTTATTCTACTAGATCAAGATATTACCAAAAGGATCGAACTAAGAAAAACGGTAAAGATAAAAGTGTGATGGTGATACGATACTGGGGCACTGCCCCAAGCTTGGCAGTTGCCAAGGGGAGTGCCCATACCCGATACTCAGTTCTCCTTTGGTGGTGAAGAAGAGATTGTTGATGATGTAGGCTTGTCGTCCAGCATCGAGCGTAGGAGATGCTCCAACTTACGAATAATGCCCTTGAGTGCGATGATATGCTCTTGCAACAGAATATTTTCACGAGTTAGATACTTGTTCTTCACCCGAACTATTTCAATCATCTTGAAAGCTTCAATTTTAGTAGGGATAAGAAGATTGTAATGAGGTTGAAGGATGTCTTCTTCTTCTGCTGCCGGAGCTTGATCCTCCGTGGCCTTCTTGATCCCATCATCCTTGTTGATCTCCCCGGGTTGTTCTCTCTTCAGCCCTATCTTCATTAGCCAAGCATCGTCGCCCTCATTGTTGGAGGAGGGAGACAACATGATGCCTGGCCTTGAAAACTCTGTAAGAAAACAGCTCGAAACAAAAACAGAGAATAATTGTGTGGTACGATGGTCAAAACCTTCGGGAGATTATATAATGGATTTTTACCGACCAAAATAAGTATCGTGCAAGAAAACGGAGTCAGGAGGACACACGAGGTGCCCACGAGACATGGGGCGTGCCCTCCACCCTCGTGGATGCCTCGTGTCCTTTCCAGACTCCTTCTTATTTTCCTATTTTCTTAAATATTCCAAAACTGAGAAAAAATGATGTAGAACTGTTTTGGAGTTGGTTTACTTACCGTACCACATACCTATTCCTTTTCGGAGGCTGAAACATTCTGGAAGGTGTCCCTTATATACTCTTCCAGGGTTACGGTTTCAGTAACATTGGTTTCAACATTTATAGGATTACCTGAGATATAATGTTTGATTCTTTGACCGTTCACCACCCTCGGATTTGTGCCTTCGAAGTTGTTGATTTTATGGCACCAGAATGATAGACCTCCTCAATAATGTAAGGACCTTCCCATTTAGAGAGGAATTTTCCTGCAAAAAATCTTAAACGAGAGTTGTATAACAATACATAGTCACCTACATTAAACTCACGTTTTTGTATCCTTTTGTCATGCCATCTTTTAACCTTTTCTTTAAACAGTTTGGCATTCTCATAGGCCTGGGTTCTCCACTCATCAAATGAGCTAATGTCAAACAGTCTCTTCTCACCGGCAAGTTTGAAGTCATAGTTGATCTCTTTAATGGCCCAATATGCCATATGTTCTAGTTCGAGAGGTAAGTGACATGCTTTACCATAAACCATCTTATACGGAGACATACCCATAGGATTTTTATATGCAGTTCTATAGGCCCATAATGCATCATCAAGTTTCTTGGACCAATGGTATTTTGCAAAATTAATTTAATCTCTCTATTTCTCAGTTCTACTTGACCACTAGACTGTGGGTGATATGGGGATGCAATTCTATGATTAACATCATACTTAGCAAGCATTTTACGAAAGCACCATGAATAAAATGTGAACCACCATCAGTCATTAAGTATCTAGGGACTCTAAACCTCAGAAAAATAACTTCTTTAAGCATCTTAATGGGGGTGTTATGATCAACACTACTAGTTGGAATAGCTTCTACCCACTTAGTAACGTAATCAACAACAACTAAAATATGTGTATACCCATTAGAGGAAGGAAACAGTCCCATATAATCAAAGCCCCAAACATCAAATGGTTCAATAACAAGAGAATAATTCATAGGCATTTCTTGACGTCTACTAATATTACCAATTCTTTGACATTCATCACAAGACAAACTTATGGGCATCCTTGAAAAGAGTAGGCCCATAAAAACCGGATTGCAATACCTTATGTGCAGTTCTATCTCCAGCATGGTGTCCTCCGTAAGCCTCGGAGTGACACCTGCATAAGATCTGTTCCTGTTCATGCTCAGGTACACAACGTCTAATAACACCATCTACTCCTTCTTTATAAAGGTGTGGGTCATCCAAGAAGTAATGCCTTAAATCATACAAAACCTTTTTCTTTTGCTGGTATGTGAAACTAGGTGGTATAAATTTAGCCACAATGTAATTAGCATACTCAGCATACCATGGAGCAGTATGAGAAGCATTTATGACAGCTAATTGTTCATTAGGAAAGCTATCATCAATAGGTAGTGGGTCATAAAGAACATTCTCTAACCTAGATAAGTTGTCTGCAACGGGGTTCTCAGCTCCCTTTCTATCAATAATATGCAAATCAAATTCTTGTAGCAAGAGAACCCATCTAATACGTCTAGGTTTAGCATCTTTCTTTTCCATAAGATATTTAATAGCAGCATGATCGGTGTGAACAGTTACTTTAGAATCAACAATATAAGGTCTGAACTTATCACAAGCAAATACAACTGCTAAAAAATATTTTTCAGTAGTAACATAATTTCTCTGGGCACTGTCTAGAGTTTTACTAGCATATTGGATGACATTTAATTTCTTATCAACTCTTTTTCCTAGAACAACACCTACAGCATAATCACTAGCATCACACATAATTTCAAAGGGTAAATGCCAATCAGGTGGCTGAACAATAGGTGCAGAAATCAAAGCTTTCTTAAGTATTTCAAATGCTTCTACACAATCATCATCAAAGACAAAAGGAACATCTTTTTGTAAGAGATTATTCAGAGGCCTAGAAATTTTTGAGAAGTCTTTAATGAACCTCCTATAGAAACCGGCATGACCAAGGAAACTTCTTATACCTTTAATGTCCTTAGGACACGACATCTTTTCAATAGCATCAACTTTAGCTTTATCAACTTCAATACCTCTTTCAGAAATTTTATGCCCCAAGACAATACCTTCATTAACCATAAAGTGGCACTTCTCCCAATTCAAGACAAGATTAGTTTCTTCACATCTCTGCAAAACTCGATCAAGGTTGCTTAAGAAATCATCAAAAGAAGTTCCATACTCGGAGAAATCATCCATGAAAACCTCAGCAATCTTTTCAAAAAAGTTGGAGAATATAGCGGTCATACATCTTTGAAAGGTAGCAGGTGCATTGCATAAACCAAAAGGCATATGTCTATAAGCAAAGGTACCGAAAGGGCAAGTAAAAGTGGTCTTTTCCCGATCCCCTTTTGACACAGGTATTTGAGAGAAACCAGAATAACCATCTAGAAAGTGAAAATGTGTATGTTTGGATAATATTTCTAGAATTTGATCAATAAAAGGTAAAGGGTAGTGATCCTTTTTAGTAGCTTTATTTAATTTGCAGAAGTCAATTACCATTCTATAACCTACAACAATTCTTTGTGGGATCAATTCATCTTTATCATTAGTCACAACAGTAATACCTCCCTTCTTAGGGACATAATGAACATGACTTACCCACTGACTATCAGCAACATGATAAATTATACCTGCCTCCAGGAGCTTTAGTATTTCTTTTCTTACCACTTCTTTCATCTTAGGATTTAACCATCGTTGGTGATCAACATCCGGTTTAGCGTCTTTTTCCAATTTTATTTTGTGTTGGCATAGAGTGGGACTAATGCCCTTAAGATCATCAAGAGTATATCCAATAGCAGCACGGTGCTTCTTCAGAGTTTTCAATAATTTCTCTTCTTCCTACTCTGAAAGGTTAGCACTAATAATAACATGATATATCTTCTTTTCATCAAGATAAGCATATTTAAGAGTATCAAGTAATGGTTTAAGCTCAAACATGGGATCACCCTTGGGTGGAGGAGGATCCCCTAGAATTTTGACAGGCAAGTTGTGTTTCAAAATAGGTCCCTGTTTAAAGAATACTTCATCTATTTCCCTTCTTTCATTCATAAACATATCATTTTCATGGTCTAGCAAATATTGTTCTAAAGGATCATTAGGAGGCACGTCAATAGAAGCAAGACAAATAATTTCATATTTACTAGGAAATTATTTATCATGGAGTTGTCTATGAAATTTAGCAAAATTCAAATCATGAGACATGTCCCTAAACCAACAGAAACAATATCCTTTTTGCAATCTATCTTAGCATTAACAGTAGTCAAGAAGGGTCTACCAAATATAACGGGACAAAAGTCATCTTGTGGGGAACCAAGAACAAGAAAATCAGTAGGATATTTAACTTTCCCACACAAGACTTCAACATCTCTAACAATCCCAATCGGTGAAATAGTATCTCTATTGGCAAGCTTAATTGTAACATCAATACCTTCTATCTCAGCAGGTGCAATATCATGCATAATTTCTTCATATAAAGAATGAGGTATTGCACTCGCAGTAGCACCCATATCACATAAGCCATGATAGCTATGATCTCCTATTTTAACAGAAATAACAGGCATGCCTACAACAGGTCTATGTTTATTTTTAGTATCGGGTCTAGCAATTCTAGCAGATTCATCACAAAAGTAAATAACATGCCCATCAATATTATCGGACAAGAGGCATTTAACCATAGCAATACTAGGTTCAACTTTAATTTTCTCAGAGGGTGTAGGTGTTCTAGTATTACTCTTACGAACCACAGTTGAAGCTTTAGCATGATCCTTTATTCTAGTAGGAAAAGGTGGTTTCTCAATATAAGCGGTAGGAACAATAGGATCAACATTATAAGTGATAGTCTTTTCTTCAACTTTAATAGGTTCAACTACTTTTACTGATGATATTTAATCCACTTCTCCTTAGGGAGATCAACATGAGTAGAAAAGGATTCACAAAAAGAAGCTACTATTTCAGAGTCAAGTCCATATTTAGTGCTAAATTCACGAAAAGCATCACTATCCATAAAAGATTTAACATAATCAAACTTAGGTGTTATACCTGACTCCTTACCTTCGTCGAGTTCCCAATCTTCAGAGTTGCGCTTAATTCTTTCCAGTAAATCCCATCTGAATTCAGTAGTCTTCATCATAAAAGATCCAGTACAAGAAGTATAGAGCATGGAGCGATTATTGAGAGAAAGCCGAGCATAAATTTTTTGAATAATAATTTCTCTTGAGAGCTCATGATTGGGGCATGAATATAACATTGACTTAAGCCTCCCCCAATCTTGAGCGATGCTTTATCCTTCGCGAGGCCAAAAATTATATATATATATATAATTACGATCACGATGAACCAGATGCATAGGATAAAACTTCTAATGAAATTCCAATTTCAATCGGTTGTAGTTCCATGATCCAATATCATCACACAGCCTAAACCATGTCAATGCCTTTCCCTTCAAAGATAAAGGGAATACCTTCTTCTTGATAACATCCTCGGGCATACCTACAAGCTTAAATAATCCACAAACTTCATCCACATAGATTAGGTGCAAATCGGGATGCAATGTTCCATCTCCTGTAAAAGGATTAGCTAGCAGTTTCTCTACCATACCCGAAGGAATTTCAAAGTAAACATTTTCAGTAGGTTCAGTAGGTTGAGGAGCAACTCTTTGCTCTACTGGCCGGGGTGAAGATACCTCGAACAAGCCCCTCAAAGGATTAACTTCAATAGTAACAAGTGACAGTAAATTTCAGCACACAATATAAATTTTTCCTTACCAAATTCCACCTACCAAAGGCGCTTCACTCCCCGGCAACGGCGCCAGAAAAGAGTCTTGATGACCCACAAGTATAGGGGATCTATCGTAGTCCTTTCGATAAGTAAGAGTGTCGAACCCAATGAGGAGCAGAAGGAAATGATAAGCAGTTTTTAGTAAGGTATTCTCTGCAAGCACCGAAATTATCGATAACATATAGTTTTGTGATAAGGTAATTTGTAATGGGTAACAAGTAATAAAATTAAATAAGGTGCAGCAAGATGGCCCAATCCTTTTTGTAGAAAAGGACAAGCCTGGACAAACTCTTATATAAAGGAAAGCGCTCCCGAGGACACATGGGAATTATCATCAAGCTAGTTTTCATCACTCTCATATGATTCGCGTTCTGTACTTTGATAATTTGATATGTGGGTGGACCGGTGCTTGGGTACTGCCCTTCCTTGGACAAGCATCCCACTTATGATTAACCCCTCTTGCAAGCATCTGCAACTACAAAATAAGTATTAAGGTAAACCTAACCATAGCATGAAACATATGGATCCAAATCAGCCCCTTACGAAGCAACGCATAAACTAGGGTTTAAGCTTCTGTCACTCTAGCAACCCATCATCTACTTATTACCTCCCAATGCCTTCCCCTAGGCCCAAATAATGGTGAAGTGTCATGTAGTCGACGTTCACATGACACCATAGGAAAGACAACATACATCTCATCAAAATATCGAACGAATACCAAATTCACATGACTACTTATAGCAAGACTTCTCCCATGTCCTCAGGAACAAACGTAACTACTCAAAAATCATATTCATGTTCATAATCATAGGGGTATTAATATGTATAAAGGATCTAAACATATGATCTTCCACCGAATAAACCAACTAGCATCAACTACAAGGAGTAATCAACACTACTAGCAACCCACAGGTACCAATCTAAGGTTTTGGGACAAAGATTGGATACAAGAGATGAACTAGGGTTTGAGAGGAGATGGTGCTGGTGAAGATGTTGATGGAGATTGACCCCCTCCCGATGAGAGGATCAATGGTGATGATGATGGTGATGATTTCCCCCTCCCGGAGGGATGTTTCCCCGGCAGAACAGCTCTACCGGAGCCCTAGATTGGTTTCGCCAAGGTTCTGCCTCGTGGCGGCGGTGTTTCGTCCCGAAAGCTTGCTTATGATTTTTTCCAGGGCGAAAGACTTCATATAGCCAAAGATGGGCACCGGAGGCCTGCCAGGTGGCCCACGAGACAGGGGGCGCGCCCCCACCCTCATGGATAGTGGGTGGCCCCCCTCTGGTGCTTTCTTCGCCCAATATTTTTTATATATTTTATAACTTACTTCCATGGAGTTTCAGGACTTTTGGAGTTGTGCAGAATAGGTCTCTAATATTTGCTCCTTTTCCAGCCCAGAATTCCAGCTGCCGACATTCTCCCTCTTTGTGTAAACCTTGTAAATAAGAGAGAATAGGCATAATTATTGTGACATAATGTGTAATAACAGCCCATAATGCAATAAATATCGATATAAAAGCATGATGTAAAATGGACGTATCAGGGGGCACCTCCCCTCTTGGGCCCTTGTGGCCCAAGTTGCCTTCCACCTCTTGGCCTTTTAAGGACCATTAATATTTAATTAATTATAAAAGCATGCTAACAATTAATAGAGAATCTCTACTACCTAAAAGAACTATAAGGCTCTGTTCCCCTCTTACGTCTTACATTGGTCCTCCTTCGTCTGCCTCCCCTTCCAACGTGCCCCTCCTCGTCAATTTAGGTATGTTTGCTCCCATATCAATTTATTTCCCTGGTAATCAATCCTTCCCGTATCCCTCTCGTCTATTTCCTTAATTGCTACCAAAATCACTGGCTCTCTTTCCCCAAATCCCTACTCCCTGCTTCCATCTACCACGGGACGAGTCATGACGGATATCGCTTGCAAGAACCGCCTCTGCCCCGTAGACCATGAAGAAGGGTGTATAGCCTATTGACCTGTTAGGAGTAGTATTAATGCTCCAAATTAGTGAGGGTAACTCCTCAACCAAACAACCCGACATTCGCTGCAATGGAACCATAAGTCGGGGCTTTATACCTTTCAAGATTTCCTGATTGACCTTCTCAGCTTGACCATTAGACTATGGGTGAGCCACTGATGATATATCAAGACGAATATGCTCTCGTTGACAAAACTCTCTCATAGCACCCTTAGACAGATTAGTGTCATTGTTAGTTATGATACTATGATGGTAGCCAAAACGGAAGATTATTTTCTTTATGAATTGAACCGTCGTTGCCGCATCACACTTACTGACCAGCTCTACCTCAACCCACTTGGTAAATTTGTCAACCGCCACCAAGAGGTGGGTCTTCTTATCCTTAGATATCTTGAAAGGTCCAACCATATCAAGCCCCCAGATTGTGAATGGCCAAGTAATTGGAATCATCCTCAATTCTTGAGCCGGCACGTGATCCCGTCTAGAAAATTTCTGACAACCATCACACTTGCTAACCAGACCTTCTGCATCAGCATGAACTGTCAACCAATAAAACCCATGTCATAAAGCTTTAGCCACCAGAGATTTAGATCTGGCATGATGACCACAATCTCCTTCATGGATTTCCCTTAGAATCTCATGGCCCTCTTCACAAGAAACACAACACTGGAACACGCCTGTGACACTGCATCGGTGTAACTCGCCATTGACAATGGTCATAAACTTAGACCACCGGGTTATCTATCTGGCCAAAGTTTCATCCTCAGGTAACTCGCCCTGGGTCATATACGCCAAGTATGGAATTGTCCAATCAGGAATAGCATGGAGAGCCACCACCAACTATGCCTCCGGGTCAGGAATAGCAAGATCCTCCTCTTTCAGCAACTTAACTGAAGGAGAATTCAATATATCAAGAAAAGCGTTGGGGGGGCACCGGCTTACGCTGAGACCCCAGCTGGCTTAAGTCATCAGCTGCCTTATTCTTTTTGCGATCACCTGATAACCTTTGAAGTGACCAGCAATATTATCAACCGCCCGGCGATAAGCCGCCATGAGCGGATCTTTAGAATCCCAAGTGTCTGAAACTTGTTGAGCCACCAAATCTGAGTTGCCAAAGCACCTAACCCGGCTTAAATTCATCTCTTTGGCCATCCGAAGTCCATGGAGTAGGGCCTCACACTCATCTGCATTATTAGTGCAAGGAAACATTAGCCTTAAAACATAGCAAAATGTGTCGCCTCGTGGGGAAGTCAAAATAACTCCAGCCCCCGAGCCTTCCAATTGCCTAGACCCATCAAAGTGAATAGTCTAATATGTGTTATCAGGCTTCTCCTCAGGCGTCTGCAACTCTGTCCAGTCATTGATGAAATCCACAAGAGCTTGAGACTTGATAGTTGTCCTTGGCATATATTTCAAGCCATGGGGTCCAAGCTCAATGGCCCACTTGGCTACTCGGCCTGTGGCCTCTCTATTTTGAATAATATCTCCTAAGGGAGCAGAGCTGACCACAGTAATGGGATGACCAAGAAAATAATGCTTCAGCTTGTGACTGGCCATGAACACCCCATACACTACATTCTACCAATGCGGGTATCGCTGCTTAGACTCAATTAAGACCGCACTGACATAATAAGTCGGCCTTTGGACTGGATACTCTTTACATGTCTCTTTTCTTTCTACTACAACCGTCACACTGATGGCTCTGCTGTTAGCCACCACATATAAGAGCAAAGGCTCTTTCACAATAGGTGCTGCAAGAACCGGCGGTACAGCCAACTGTTTTTTAAGCACCTCAAACGCATCATTAGCAGCATCACTCCAAACAAAACGATATGTTTTCTTCATCATATGGTATAGAAGAATAGCCTTCTCTCCCAGGCGGCTTATAAACTAGCATAAAGCAGCAATACGACCTGCCAAACGCTGGACATCATTTACGCACGTCGGCTTAGCCAAAGAAGTGATAGCTTTGATTTTCTCTGGGTTAGCTTCGATGCCTCTCTCTGAAACCAGAAAGCCCAAGAGCTTGCCTGCAGGCACACCAAAAACACATTTTGCTAGGTTAAGCATCATTTTGTAGACTCGGAGATTATCAAAGGTCTCTTTCCAATCATCTAACAGAGTCTCCTTTCTGGGCTTCACAACAATATCATCCACATAAGCATGGACATTGCTTCCAATCTGGTCGTGAAGATAATTCTGAACACAATGTTGATAAGTCGCTTGTGCACTTCTGAGCCCAAAAGGCATAGACACATAGCAGAAAGCTCCAAAAGCTGTAATGAAAGCCGTCTTCTCTTGGTCTTTAACTGCCATCTTAATCTGATGATAACCAGAATAAGCATCCAGGAAGCTTAAACACTCACAACCCACCATGGCATCTATGGTCTGATCAATATGGGGAAGACCAAAAGGATCAGCTGGACAAGCCTTATTGAGGTCTGTAGTCCACACACATGCGCCAAGTGCCATTTTTCTTAAGTACTAGCACCAGGTTAGCCAACCACTCAGGATGAAAAACTTCAACGATGAAACCGGCCGCTAAGAGCCGGGCCACCTCTTCTCCAATGGCCTTACATCTCTCTTCATTAAAACAACGAAGGAATTGCTTGGCCGGCTTAAATTTGGGATCAATATTGAGAGTGTGCTCAGCGAGTTCTCTTGGTACACCCGGCATGTCTGAATGCTTCCATGCAAAGATGTCCTGGTTCTCACGGATGAACTCGATGAGCGCTCTTTCCTACGGATCCATATTAGCACTGATAGTGAACTGCTGAGATGAGTCGCCAGGGACCCTGCTTGGTATCATCCACCGATTTAAAGTTCAACAAAGGGTCATGCTCCGTGGTTGGCTTCTTTAACGGAGTCATGTCAGCCGGGTCAACATTATCCTTATAAAACTTAAGTTCATTCGTGGCACAGGCAGACCCAGCATAAACAGCATCGCCTTCTTCACATTCCAAGGCTATCTTCCTGTCACCATGTACCATGATGGTACCCTTGTGACCCAACATCTTAAGCTATAGATACACATAACAAGGTTGTGCCATGAACTTGGCGTAAGTCGTCCTTCCAAACAAAGCATGATAGGGGCTTTTGATTTTAACCACTTCAAACCACAATGTCTCCGCCCTGTAATCATAGTCATTGTCAAAAGCTACTTTCAAGGCAATCTTACCAACTGGGTACGCGGACTTACCAGGCACCACACCGTGAAAGACTGTAGAGGACGGCTTAAGATCTTTGTCAGTCAAATCCATACGGCGAAAAGTATCATAATAAAGGATATTGATACTGCTGCCTCCGTCCATAAGCACCTTAGTGAACTTGTAACCTCCAACCTAAGGGGCTACCACTAATGTCAGCTGACCCGGATTGTCAACCCGGGGCGGATGATCTTCACGGCTCCATATGATTGGCTGCTCTGACCATGGCAAGTATCGAGGCACTGCCGTCTCAACTGCACTGACCGCCCGTTTATGAACTTTCTAATATCTTTTGCAAAGGCTTGTGGTGAATGCATGGTACTATACACCACTAAGCTACTTGGGATTGGTCTGGTACCCCGACTGTTGTTGCTGGTTACCCTGACTGGGCTGCTGATTGTAGCCGTCCTGGTTACTTTTGTTGGGGAACGTTGCAGAAAATTAAAATTTTTCCTACGGTTTCACCAAGATCCATCTATGAGTTCATCTAAGCAACGAGTCTAGGGAGAGAGTTTGCATCTACATACCACTTGTAGATCGCGTGCGGAAGCTTGCAAGGTGATGATGTAGTCGTACTCGACGTGATCCAAATCACCGATGACCTGCGCCGAACGGACGGCACCTCCGCGTTCAACACACGTACGGAACAGCCACGTCTCCTCTTCTTGATCCAGCAAGGGAGGGAGGAGAGGTTGAGGGAGATGGCACCAGCAGCAGCACGACGGCGTGGTGTTGATGGAGCTGCAGTACTCCGGCAGAGCTTCGCTAAGCACTATGGAGGTGGATGAGGTGTTGGGGAGGGAGAAGGAGGCAACCAAAGGCCGAGACGTTCAGGTATGAAGTCCCTCCTCTCCCCCACTATATATAGGGGTGCCAAGGGGGGGTGGCCGGCCCTAGGAGATCCAATCTCCTAGGGGGTGCGGCGGCCAAGGGGGGTTTCCCTCCCCCCCAAGGCACCTAGGAGGTGCCTTACCCTCCTAGGACTCTTGCCCCCCTTGAACCCTAGGCGCATGGGCCTATGTGGGGCTGGTGCCCTTGGCTCATTAGGCCAAGGCGCACCCCCACACAGCCCATGTGGCCCCCCGGGACAGGTGGACCCACCCGGTGGACCCCCGGGACCCTTCCGGTGGTCCCGGTACAATACCGATAACCCCGAAACTTGTCCCGATGCCCGAAACAGGACTTCCCATATATAAATCTTTACCTCCGGACCATTCCGGAGCTCCTCGTGACGTCCGGGATCTCATCCGGGACTCCGAACAACATTCGGGTTACTGCATATACATATCCCTATAACCCTAGCGTAACTGAACCTTAAGTGTGTAGACCCTACGGGTTCGGGAGACATGCAGACATGACCGAGACTCTCTCAGTCAATAACCATCAGCGGGATCTGGATACCCATGATGGCTCCCACATGCTCCTCGATGTTGTCATCGGATGAACCACTATGTCGAGGATTCGATCAAACCCTGTATGCAATTCCCTTTGTCAATCGGTACGTTACTTGCCCGAGACTCGATCGTCGGTATCCCAATACCTTGTTCAGTCTCGTTACCGGCAAGTCACTTTACTCGTACCGTAATGCATGATCCCGTGTCCAACACCTTGGTCACATTGAGCTCAATATGATGATGCATTACCGAGTGGGCCCAGAGATACCTCTCCGTCATACGAAGTGACAAATCCCAGTCTCGATCTGTGTCAACCCAACAGCTACTTTCGGAGATACCTGTAATGTACCTTTATAGTCACCCAGTTACGTTGTGACGTTTGGTACACCCAAGGCATTTTTACGGTATCCGGGAGTTACACGATCTCATGGTCGAAGGAAGAGATACTTGACACTTGCAAAGCTCTAGCAAAACGAACTACACGATCTTTTATGCTATGCTTAGGATTGGGTCTTGTCCATCACATCATTCTCCTAATGATGCGATCCCGTTATCAATGACATCCAATGTCCATAGTCAGGAAACCATGACTATCTGTTGATCACAACGAGCTGGTCAACTAGAGGCTTACCAGGGACATTGTGTGGTCTAAGTATTCACACGTGTATTACGATTTCCGGATAATACAGTTATAGCATGAATACAAGACAATTATCATGAACATTGAAATATAATAATACTTTTATTATTGCCTCTAGGGCATATTTCCAACAGTCTCCCACTTGCACTAGAGTCACTAATCTAGTTACATTGTGATGAATCGAACACCCATAGAGTTCTGGTGTTGATCATGTTTTGCACGCGAGAGAGGTTTAGTCAGCGGATCTGCGACATTCAGATCCGTGTGCACTTTGCAAATCTCTATGTCTCCATCTTGAACATTTTCACGGATGGAGTTGAAACGACGCTTGATGTGCCTGGTCTTCTTGTGAAACCTGGGCTCCTTTGCGAGGGCAATAGCTCCAGTGTTGTCACAGAAGAGTTTGATCGGCCCCGACGCATTGGGTATGACTCCTAGGTCAGTGATGAACTCCTTCACCCAAATCGCTTCATGTGCTGCCTCCGAGGCTGCCATGTACTCCGCTTCACACGTAGATCCTGCCACGACGCTCTGCTTGCAGCTGCACCAGCTTACTGCTCCACCATTCAACATATACACGTATCCGGTTTGTGACTTAGAGTCATCCGGATCTGAGTCGAAGCTAGCGTCGACGTAACCCTTTACGACGAGCTCTTCGTCTCCTCCATAAACGAGAAACATGTCCTTTGTCCTTTTCAGGTACTTCAGGATATTCTTGACCGCTGTCCAGTGTTCCTTGCCGGGATTACTTTGGTATCTTGCTACCAAACTTACGGCAAGGTTTACATCGGGTCTGGTACACAGCATGGCATACATAATAGATCCTATGGCTGAAGCATAGGGGATGACACTCATCTCTTCTTTATCTTTTGCCGTGGTCGGTGACTGAGCTGAGCTCAGTCTCATACCTTGTAACATAGGCAAGAACCCCTTCTTGGACTGATCCATTCTGAATCTCTTCAAAATCTTATCAAGGTATGTGCTTTGTGAAAGACCTATGAGGCGTCTCGATCTATCTCTATAGATCTTGATGCCTAATATATAAGCAGCTTCTCCAAGGTCCTTCATTGAAAAACACTTATTCAAGTAGGCCTTAATGCTGTCCAGAAATTCTGTATTATTTCCCATCAGGAGTATGTCATCTACATATAATATGAGAAATGCTACAGAGCTCCCACTCACTTTCTTGTAAACGCAGGCTTCTCCATAAGTCTGCATAAACCCAAACGCTTTGATCATCTCATCAAAGCGAATGTTCCAACTCCGAGATGCTTGCACCAGTCCATAAATGGATCGCTGGAGCTTGCATACTTTGTTAGCGTTCTGAGGATCGACAAAACCTTCCGGCTGCATCATATACAGTTCTTCCTTAAGATGCCCGTTAAGGAATGCTGTTTTGACGTCCATCTGCCATATCTCATAATCATAGTATGCGGCAATTGCTAACATGATTCGGACGGACTTTAGCTTCGCTACGGGAGAGAATGTCTCGTCGTAGTCAATCCCTTGAACCTGTCGATAACCCTTAGCGACAAGTCGAGCTTTATAGATGGTAACATTACCATCCGCGTTCGTCTTCTTCTTAAAGATCCATTTGTTTTCTATCGCTCGCCGATCATCGGGCAAGTCTGTCAAAGTCCATACTTTGTTTTCATACATGGATTCTATCTCGGATTTCATGGCTTCAAGCCATTTGTTGGAATCCGGGCCCGTCATTGCTTCTTCATAGTTCGAAGGTTCATTGTTGTCTAACAACATTATTTCTAGGACTGGGTTGCCGTACCATTCTGGTGCGGAACGTGTCCTTGTGGACCTACGAAGTTCAGCAGTAACTTGATCCGAAGTACTTTGATCATTATCATGGTTTTCCTCTTCAGTTGGTGTGGGCATCACAGGAACGGTTTCCTGTGCTGCGTCACTATCCCGCTCAAGAGGTAGTACTTCATCGAGTTCTACTTTCCTCCCACTTACTTCTTTCGAGAGAAACTCTTTTTCCAGAAAGCATCCGTTCTTGGCAACAAAGATCTTGCCTTCGGATCTTAAGTAGAAGGTATACCCTATAGTTTCCTTAGGGTATCCTATCAATACGCATTTTTCCGACTTGGGTTCGAGCTTTTCAGGTTGAAGTTTCTTGACATAAGCTTCGCATCCCCAAACTTTTAGAAACGACAGCTTAGGTTTCTTTCCAAACCATAATTCATACGGTGTCGTCTCAACGGATTTAGACGGTGCCCTATTTAAAGTGAATGTAGCTGTCTCTAGAGCGTATCCCCAAAATGATAGCGGTAAATCGGTAAGAGACATCATAGACCGCACCATATCCAATAGAGTGCGATTACGACGTTCGGACACACCGTTTCGCTGAGGTGTTCCAGGCGGCGTGAGCTGTGAAACGATTCCACATTTCTTTAAGTGTGTACCAAATTCGTGACTTAAGTATTCTCCTCCACGATCTGATCGTAAGAATTTTATCTTTCGGTCACGTTGATTCTCCACCTCATTCTGAAATTCCTTGAACTTTTCAAAGGTCTCAGACTTGTGTTTCATTAAGTAGACATACCCTTATCTACTCAAGTCATCTGTGAGGGTAAGAACATAACGATATCCTCCGCGAGCCTCAACGCTCATTGGACCGCACACATCGGTATGTATGATTTCCAACAAGTTGGTTGCTCGCTCCATTGTTCCGGAGAACGGAGTCTTGGTCATTTTGCCTAAGAGGCATGGTTCGCACGTGTCAAACGATTCATAATCAAGAGACTCTAAAAGTCCATCGGCATGGAGCTTCTTCATGCGCTTGACACCAATGTGACCAAGGCGGCAGTGCCACAAGTATGTGGGACTATCGTTATCAACTTTAAATCTTTTGGCATCTACACTATGAACATGTGTAATATTACGCTCGAGATTCATTAAGAACAAACCATTGACCATCGGAGCATGACCATAAAACATATCTCTCATATAAATCGAACAACCATTATTCTCAGACTTAAATGAGTAGCCATCTCGTATTAAACGAGATCCAGATACAATGTTCATGCTCAAACTTGGCACTAAATAACAATTATTAAGGTTCAAAACTAATCCCGTAGGTAAATGTAGAGGCAGCGTGCCGACGGCGATCACATCGACTCTGGAACCATTCCCGACGCGCATCGTCACCTCGTCCTTCGCCAGTCTCCGTTTATTCCGCAGCTCCTGCTGTGAGTTACAAATATGAGCAACGGCACCGGTATCAAATACCCAGGAGTTACTACGAGTACTGGTAAGGTACACATCAATCACATGTATATCAAATATACCTTTGGTGTTGCCGGCCTTCTTATCCGCTAAGTATTTGGGGCAGTTCCGCTTCCAGTGACCCTTCCCTTTGCAATAAAAACACTCAGTCTCAGGCTTGGGTCCATTCTTTGACTTCTTCCCGGTAACTGACTTACCAGGCGCGGCAACATCTTTGCCGTCCTTCTTGAAGTTCTTCTTACCCTTGCCCTTCTTGAACTTAGTGGTCTTA
Organism: Triticum dicoccoides; assembly: GCF_002162155.2. NCBI lineage: Eukaryota > Viridiplantae > Streptophyta > Magnoliopsida > Poales > Poaceae > Triticum > Triticum dicoccoides. The sequence continues at coordinate 135,742,822 of NC_041382.1, read as the reverse complement.
TTGACCATCAACACTTGATGTTCTTTCTTGATTTCAGCCTCTGCTGACTTCAGCATCGAGAACACTTCAGGAATGGTCTTTTCCATTCCCTGCATGTTGTAGTTCATCACAAAGCTCTTGTAGCTTGGTGGGAGCGACTGGAGGATTCTGTCAATGACCGCCTCATCTGGGAGGTTAATGTTCAGCTGGGTCATACGGTTGTGCAACCCAGACATCTTTAGGATGTGCTCACTGACAGAACTGTTTTCCTCCATCTTACAACTGTAGAACTTGTCAGAGACATCATATCTCTCGACCCGGGCATGAGCTTGAAAAACTAGTTTCAGCTCTTCGAACATCTCATATGCTCCGTGATGCTCAAAACGCTTTTGGAGCCCCGGTTCTAAGCTGTAAAGCATGCCGCACTGAACGAGGGAGTAATCATCAGCGCGAGACTGCCAAGCATTCATAATATCTTGGTTCTCTGGGACGGGAGCGTCACCTAGCGGTCCTTCTAGGACATATTGTTTCCTGGCAGCTATGAGGATGATCCTCAGGTTCCGGACCCAGTCCGTATAGTCGCTGCCATCATCTTTCAGCTTGGTTTTCTCTAGGAACGCGTTGAAGTTCATGTTGACATTAGCGTTGGCCATTGATCTACAAGACATATTTGCAAAAGTTTTAGACTAAGTTCATGATAATAAAGTTCTAATCAAATTATGAACTCCCACTTAGATTAGACATCCCTTTAGTCATCTAAGTGTTACACGATCCGAGTCGACTAGCCCGTGTCCGATCATCACGTGAGACGGACTAGTCATCGTCGGTGAACATTTTCATGTTGATCGTATCTTCCATACGACTCGTGTTCGACCTTTCGGTCTCCGTGTTCCGAGGCCATGTCTGCACATGCTAGGCTCGTCAAGTTAACCCTAAGTGTTTTCGCTGTGTAAAACTGTCTTACACCCGTTGTATGTGAACGTAAGAATCCATCACACCCGATCATCACGTGGTGCTTAGAAACGACGAACTGTAGCAACGGTGCACAGTTAGGGGAGAACACTTCTTGAAATTTTATAAGGGATCATCTTATTTACTACCGTCGTCCTAAGTAAACAAGATGCATAATACATAATACACATCACATGCAATTATATAGTTGTGACATGATATGGCCAATATCATATAGCTCCATTGATCTTCATCTTCGGGGCTCCATGATCATCTTGTCACCGGCTTGACACCATGATCTCCATCATCATGATCTCCATCATCGTGTCTTCATGAAGTTGTCACGCCAACGACTACTTCTACTTCTATGACTAACGTTTAGCAATAAAGTAAAGTAGTTTACATGACGTTATTCAATGACACGCAGGTCATACAAAAAATAATGACAACTCCTATGGCTCCTGCCGGTTGTCATACTCATCGACATGCAAGTCGTGAATCCTATTACAAAGAACATGATCTCATACATCACAATTCATCATTCATCACAACTTCTGGCCATATCACATCACATGATCAATCGCTGCAAAAACAAGTTAGACGTCCTCTAATTGTTGTTGCATCTTTTACGTGGCTGCAATTGGGTTCTAGCAAGAACGTTTTCTTACCTACGAATCACCACAACGTGATTTTGTCAACTTCTATTTACCCTTCATAAGGGCCCTGTTCATCGATTCCGCTCCAACTAAGGTGGGAGAGACAGACACCCGCCAGCCACCTTATGCAACTTGTGCATGTCAGTCGGTGGAATCGGTCTCACGTAAGTGTACGTGTAAGGTTGGTCCGGGCCGCTTCATCCCACAATACCGTTGAGCAAGAAAATACTAGTAGAGGCAAGTAAGATGACAAAATCCATGCCCACAACAAAGTTGTGTTCTACTCGTGCAAAGAGAACTACGCATAGACCTAGCTCATGATGCCACTGTTGGGGAACGTTGCAGAAAATTAAAATTTTTCCTACGGTTTCACCAAGATCCATCTATGAGTTCATCTAAGCAACGAGTCTAGGGAGAGAGTTTGCATCTACATACCACTTGTAGATCGCGTGCGGAAGCTTGCAAGGTGATGATGTAGTCGTACTCGACGTGATCCAAATCACCGATGACCTGCGCCGAACGGACGGCACCTCCGCGTTCAACACACGTACGGAACAGCCACGTCTCCTCTTCTTGATCCAGCAAGGGAGGGAGGAGAGGTTGAGGGAGATGGCACCAGCAGCAGCACGACGGCGTGGTGTTGATGGAGCTGCAGTACTCCGGCAGAGCTTCGCTAAGCACTATGGAGGTGGATGAGGTGTTGGGGAGGGAGAAGGAGGCAACCAAAGGCCGAGACGTTCAGGTATGAAGTCCCTCCTCTCCCCCACTATATATAGGGGTGCCAAGGGGGGGTGGCCGGCCCTAGGAGATCCAATCTCCTAGGGGGTGCGGCGGCCAAGGGGGGTTTTCCCTCCCCCCAAGGCATCTAGGAGGTGCCTTACCCTCCTAGGACTCTTGCCCCCCTTGAACCCTAGGCGCATGGGCCTATGTGGGGCTGGTGCCCTTGGCCCATTAGGCCAAGGCGCACCCCCCACAGCCCATGTGGCCCCCCGGGACAGGTGGACCCACCCGGTGGACCCCCGGGACCCTTCCGGTGGTCCCGGTACAATACCGATAACCCCGAAACTTGTCCCGATGCCCGAAACAGGACTTCCCATATATAAATCTTTACCTCCGGACCATTCCGGAACTCCTCGTGACGTCCGGGATCTCATCCGGGACTCCGAACAACATTCGGGTTACTGCATATACATATCCCTATAACCCTAGCGTAACTGAACCTTAAGTGTGTAGACCCTACGGGTTCGGGAGACATGCAGACATGACCAAGACTCTCTCAGTCAATAACCATCAGCGGGATCTGGATACCCATGATGGCTCCCACATGCTCCTCGATGTTGTCATCGGATGAACCACTATGTCGAGGATTCGATCAAACCCTGTATGCAATTCCCTTTGTCAATCGGTACGTTACTTGCCCGAGACTCGATCGTCGGTATCCCAATACCTTGTTCAGTCTCGTTACCGGCAAGTCACTTTACTCGTACCGTAATGCATGATCCCGTGTCCAACACCTTGGTCACATTGAGCTCAATATGATGATGCATTACCGAGTGGGCCCAGAGATACCTCTCCGTCATACGGAGTGACAAATCCCAGTCTCGATCCGTGTCAACCCAACAGCTACTTTCGGAGATACCTGTAATGTACCTTTATAGTCACCCAGTTACGTTGTGACGTTTGGTACACCCAAGGCATTTTTACGGTATCCGGGAGTTACACGATCTCATGGTCGAAGGAAGAGATACTTGACACTTGCAAAGCTCTAGCAAAACGAACTACACGATCTTTTATGCTATGCTTAGGATTGGGTCTTGTCCATCACATCATTCTCCTAATGATGTGATCCCGTTATCAATGACATCCAATGTCCATAGTCAGGAAACCATGACTATCTGTTGATCACAACGAGCTGGTCAACTAGAGGCTTACCAGGGACATTGTGTGGTCTAAGTATTCACACGTGTATTACGATTTCCGGATAATACAGTTATAGCATGAATACAAGACAATTATCATGAACATTGAAATATAATAATACTTTTATTATTGCCTCTAGGGCATATTTCCAACAACTTTGATAGCCAGAACTTGAGCCGTCGCCTCCAAAGTCGGGCTCATGTGAGCCAGGTCCTAATCTACCATGTGGGCCTTTATTGTTATTATGGTCCTGATGGAAGCTAGAGCTCTTATATTCCTTCATAATAAAACAATCCTTCCACAAATGACCCGAAGGCCTATTTGGAAAACTGTGCTTTGGGCAAGGCTGGTTCAACATCGCCTCAAGGTTGAACTTTGGCCCTCCAAACCAAGGCGGTGGTTTTCCCTTACGACACTGATCGTTGTTCTTTGTATTGGTACTGGCCACAAAATCTGACCCGCCATTAGTTTGCTTACGCTTACCATTATTGCCTTGATTCTGCCCTGTCATATTTTGCTATTGTCCTTTACCATTGCCGTTCTTCTTCCCCTTGCTGGACTTCTCCTCATCAGACCCGGAGTCCTTAGTGTTGTCTGAGTCAACATATTTGATGAGAGCTTCCATAAGTTCTCCCATGTCATTGTAGTGATGTTTAAGCCGCCCTAACTTCTGCTTGAGAGGGGTGAAGCGGCAATTTTTCTCTAGAATTAGAACAGTAGAGCCGGCGTTGATGTTATCCGATGAATGGATAATGGCTAATGAAGGAAATATGCCCTAGAGGCAATAATAAAGTTTTTATTTATATTTCCTTTCTTATTCATGCTAGAATTGTATTAACCGGAAACTTAGTGCATGTGTGAATACATAGACAAAACAGAGTGTCCCTAGTATGCCTCTACTTGACTAGCTCGTTAATCAAAGATGGTTAAGTTTCCTTACCATATACATGTGTTGTCATTTGATAAACGGGATCACATCAATAGAGAATGATGTGATGGACAAGACCCATGCGTTAGCTTAGAATTATGATCGTTTAGTTTTATTGCTATTGCTTTCTTCATGACTTATACATGTTCCTCTGACTATGAGATTATGCAACTCCCGAATAACAGAGGAACAACTTGTGTGCTATAAAACGTCACAACGTAAGTGGGTGATTATAAAGATGCTCTACAGGTGTCTCAGATGGTGTTTGTTGAGTTGGCATAGATTGAGATTAGGATTTGTCACTCCATGTATCCGAGAGGTATCTCTAGGCCCTCTCGGTAATGCACATCACTATGAGCCTTGCAAGCAATGTGACTAATGAGTTAGTTATGGGATGATGCATTACGAAATGAGTAAAGAGACTTGCCGGTGATGAGATTGAACTAGCTATGATGATACCAACGATCGAATCTCGGGCAAGTAACATACCGATGACAAAGGGAACAAAGTATGTTGTTATGCGATTTGACCGATAAAGATCTTCGTAGAATATGTAGGAGCCAAAATGAGCATCCAGGTTCCGCTATTGGTTATTGACCAGAGATGTGTCTCGGTCATGTCTACATAGTTCTCGAACCCGTAGGGTCCGCACGCTTAACATCCGATGACGATTTGTATTATGAGTTATGTGATTTGATGAACCGAAGTATGTTTGGAGTCCCATATGAGATCACGGACATGACAAGGAGTATCGAAATGGTCGATACGTAAATATTGATATGTTGGAAGGTTATGTTTGGACACCAGAATGGTTTCAGGAAGGTTCGGACATGTTCCGGAGTACCGGGGGGTTACCGGAACCCCCGAGGAGTTAATGGGCCTTCGTGCGCCCTAGTGGAGATAGGAGGCGGCGGCCAGGTGGAGGCGCGCGCCCCCAAGCCCAAACTGAATTGGACTAGGGTTGGAGGGGTGCCCCCCTTTCCTTCTTCTCCTCCACATCTTTCCCCTTCCCCCCTTCTCCAGAAAGGAAAGGAGGGGGCCGAATCCTACTTGGACCGGGAGTCCAAGTAGGACTCCTTCCTTGGCGCGCCCCCTTTTGGGCCGGCCACCTCTCCACCCCCCTTTATATACATGGGAGGGGGGACCCCAAAGGCACACCAAGTCTTCTCTTAGCCGTGTGTGGTGCCCCCCTCCATAGTTACACACCTCGGTCATATCGTTGTAGTGCTTAGGTGAAGCCTCCGTCGGTAATTTCATCATCACCATCAACACACCGTCATGCTAACGAAACTCTCCCTCGTCCTCAACTGGATCAAGAGCTCAAGGGACGTCATCAAGCTGAACGTGTGCTGAACACGGAGGTGCCATATGTTCGGTGCTTGGATCGGTTGGATCGCGAAGACGTTTGACTACATCAACCACGTTACTAAACGCTTCCTCTTTTGGTCTACGAGGGTACATGGACACACGCTCCCCTCTCGTTGCTATGCATCACCTAGATAGATCTTGTGTGATCATAGGAATTTTTTTGAAATACTGTGTTCCCCATCAGCTGAAACTCGGTGAACCCAGTGGTGGGCCGATTCGTCCTCTCGCTGCACACAAGCATCTAAATCAATAATTGACAGGGGCTTCTTACATGTATCTTTAAAATTCTGAATAAAGCGCGCCTTCAACTCAGCCCATGAATTGATAGAATTGGGGGGTAATCCCTTCAATCAGGTTTGAGTCGGCCCATCTAGCATCATGATGAAGTACTTGGCGCACACAGTGTTGGGGATATAACTATTGGGTATGAACTTTCCAGGAGGGGCCGGGTTATACCACTAGCGGTTTACCAATGAGGATGGTGGATCATACAAGCCTGGTGACGGCCCAAGACCCAGAGGTGACTTACTACCTAGGTGGATGAGCCGCCATGTATGTGTGACTTGTATTGTAAGGCAGACATAGTTAGTCATTGAGCCGGGCACATTGTATAAGCTGTTCGGGACTTTATAAGCCGTCGTGCGTCAACCTGTGTATATAAAGGGACGACCCGACGGCAGTTTAGGACAAGAAACAAGAGATCCAGAACTAGGTCAAGCGTATTCACTCCCTGGTAATCAAAACCCTAGCAATACAATCCCAAACTGGAGTAGGCCTTTACCTTCATCGCAAGGGGCCGAACCAGTATAAACTCTCTGTGTCCTTTGTCCCGTTTAACCCCTTTAAGCTAACCTAGCTGCGATGGCCCTGCGACTAATTAAGTACTTATACTAGGACATCTGTCATGAAATTCCACGACAGTTGGCACCCACCGTGGGGCCAGCGCACGGTGGTTTTGAGTTCTTGAAGGGCAACTTCGAAGGGATCAAAGGATACATTGTGGGACGGATGACCAAGAGTCATCGCGGCAAGCTCTACATCGACGACGCAGGCTGGGGCCCCAAGGCCGACTCAATCGAGTATGAGTACCGGGTCCCCTTCGGCGGAATCCACATCTTCATCAGCAAGATCGGCGAACTGGGCCTTGAGTCGGACATCTGCACCGACATCATCGAGACGGCTCAGCGTGCATGACCCGCCCCGGTTCAACCTGCCATGAAGTGTTCCTTCATTGGTTTCATCCATGGGATGGAAATTGGAGAAGGATCTGTGTCTGGCGATGAGACGGTAGCCCACTATGATGGTGAGTCTTCCACATGCGAGACTAATTCATTGTATCAGCTGCAAGACTGCCGGCTTGGGAGCTGTTCTGATGGTGACAGTATTTCGGACCCCTACGAGCCGCCGAATAGGGTCGCGATCTTCATGGTTGGTACACAACCGACCCTTGGTTCAACAACCGCCGCGGCTATGACCTCCGGCGCAAGGGCCGCGGTGAAGGCTGGTGCTGGCAGTTCTGCACGCCCGCCGGCTCTAATTCTCACAGAGTTATTGGAGGCTCTGGCGACTCTGATGGGGGTGGAGGTAACCCTGGACAACCAGGAACAGCACAAGGTGGATCTAGCGAAATTACGAGATGAGATATCTCAAGCCAAGGGAGAGTTGGCGGCTGAGAACACTAGGATGGCTGTAGAGCGGGCGGTTTTGGATGCCCAGGCACAGCGGATCCAAGCAGATTCCTTCCGGCTTACATTAGATCAGAACGCTTCAAATGAGGTCATGAGGAGGAGGCACCGGAGTCATCTACCCCCGGTTTATGAGCCGAGGAACCTCTTCAACATGCCTGGAGCAGGGACCAGTGACCCGCCGATGGTGAACCGAGCGGTCGAAGCACCTAAGACTGGAGCGCCAGTTTAGCCACGAGCAATGGACCCGCTGTGTTTGGATAATACTCTGCCTCAGCGTATTCCGACACCTCCGGGTCACTATTCTAACCCGTTGGGCAATATGATTGTTGCAGCAACACGATTGGCGGCTTTACCAGTCGAAGGCGAGTCTCCGACGGTGATAGAGACTCGGAGGGCCAGAGAACTTCTTTAGACAATTGTGGCTTAATAGGCGGCTTATTCTTACAGTGTGAGCGGATCCATTCAACCCCTCGTCCAAGCCGGAGTTACAGCAGGCACATTGACTCTCCGGCGGTGTCAAGCAGTGCACAGCGGCGTAAACAGCTTTGTGGACATGACCCGGCGCGCGGTGGTGGCAATGCTCAAACTCTGGTGGATCAAGGCAGAGCGTGTCAGGAGGCCGAGCTGGCGGCTCAGCAAGCTACTCATCAACACTCTCTGGCTTATCCGTCAGTTTCAGTGGAGGCAGGTGTGATTTCTAAAACCTTGGGTGTGCCATGTCTAGTGCCGGCTCTGCGTAACGAGCATTTACCCAAGGATTTCAAGGGTCCTCGCAAGGTGCCTAATTACATAGCAGATCAACCCCTGAAGCCTGGATTGAAAGTTATGAGGTGGCCATGGAGATGTTGGATGTTAGCGATGCCGGATGTGCTAAGTATTTCACCATGATGTTGGACGGGCCGGGTCATACTTGGTTGAAAGGGCTGCCCGCCAACTCCATCGGGTCATGGGCGGAGCTGAAGGCCCATTTTATCCAAAATTTCAAAGACACATGCAAGCAATCCATGTCAATCCTGGATTTGGATTCTTGTGTCCATGGTGAGGGCGAGTCAACAACCCACTGGGTGCGCCGGATCTCGACTATTATACACTCGTTAGACAGCATCAACGTATGCTCAACGGTTTTAATGTTGGAGAAAAGTTGACGTTTCCTCCCCCTCAAGCAGAAGCTCGGACGGCTTAAGTGCCACTACAGTGACATGGGGGAGCTCATAGAGGCTCCTGTCAAGTATGCCGACTCTGACAGTACCAAGGACCCCGAGTCTGATGATGAAAAGCCGAGAAAGGGAAAGAAGAGCAGCAACATGAAAGGGCAGCAGTATAACCCGGCAAGCCAAGGTGGTAATGGTAAGCGTAAAGCCGGCGGCAGTTTAGACTTTGTGGCCAACACCAGAGCGCAGAATAATAATCAACATCGCAAAGGAAGGTCAGCTCAGCCTGGAGGGGCGAAATTCAACCTCGAATTAGTGATGAATAAGCCTTGTCCGAGGCACGGTACACGTGAGGGGCCGGCCACTCATTTGTGGAAGGACTGCTTTATTGTGAAGGAGTTCAAGGCTTCCAATCTTTTTCAGAACAACCATGGCCCTAATGGCGGTTCAGGATCCGGCTGTCATGGATTGGGCTTTGGTAGTGGCAGTTTTAATTCTGGTTTTCAGGGCCAAGGCAATCAAGGTGGTTATAATCAACAGTCTAGTCAAGGGAATCAGCAGCAGTAGTCTGGTTATCAAAATAACCCAAAGCAGTTGAATAGTGGACAGCACCAGGTCTTCACCACAAGTTTATGCAAGCGGGATCAGAAGCTCCATAAAAGGGCAGTGAACGCCATTGAGTCGGCGATTCCCCGTTACTTGCGATGGTCTGAACACCCTATTCTCTGGAGCCATGAGGATCACTCGCCCCGGGTTGATAATCTGGGCCATTTGGCTTTGGTGGTGGTGCCTCAGGTTGGAGGGTACAAATTCACTAAAGTACCTATGGACGGAGGCAGTAGACTTAGTATCCTTTATTATGATACTTTCCGTCGCATGGGACTGATCGAAAAAATCTTAAACCATCCAATACTGTTTTCCATGGAGTGGTGTCTGGCAAGTCGACGTACCCAATGGGCAAGATTGCTTTGGAAGTAGCCTTTGGGGATGAGCATGACTCCAGAGCGGAGACGTTGACCTTTGAGGTGGTCAAGATCCTGAGCCCGTATCACGCTCTGTTTGGGCGGTCGGCTTATGCCAAATTCATGGCACGACCTTGTTATGTTTATTTGCAGCTTAAGATGCCGGGTCACAAGGGCACCATCACAGTGCATGGAAGCCGGAGGATAGCATTGGAGTGTGAGGAAGGTGACGCTGCTTATGTTGAGTCTATCTGTGCAACAGAAGAACTGAAATTTTACAAGGATAACGTTGACACGGCAGACATGACATCTTTGAAGAAGCCAACCACAGAGCATGACCCCCTGTTGAAGTTTAAGTCAGCGGATCACACTAAGCTAGTTGATTTCATTCCTGGCGATTCATCCAAGCAGTTCAGTATCAGTGCTAATCTGGATCCAAAATAGGAAAGCGCGCTCATCGAGTTCATCTGTGAGAATCGGGACATCTTTGCATGGATACCTTCAGACATGCCAGGTGTACCGAGGGAACTCGCTGAGCATGCTCTCAATATTGATCCAAAGTTTAAACCGGTCAAGCAGTTCCTTCGCCGTTTTAATGAAGAGAGGTGGAAGGCCATTGGTGAAGAAGTAGCCCGGATCTTGGCCTGGATTCATTATTGAAGTTTTTCATCCTGAGTCGTTGGCTAACCCGGTGCTGGTACTTAAGAAAAATGATACTTGGCGCATGTGTGTGGATTATATGGATCTTAACAAGGCATGTCTGGCTGATCCTTTTGCTCTCCCCCGTATTGATCAGATTATTGATGTTGCGGCGGGTTGTGAGCGTTTGAGATTTTTGGATGCTTATTCTAGTTATCATCAGATCAAGATGGCAGTTAAGGACCAGGAGAAGACTGTCTTCATCAATCCCTTTGGAGCCTTCTATTATGTGTCTATGCCTTTTGGGCTCAAGAGTGCCCAGGTGACTTACCAACGGTGTGTGCAAAATTGCCTTCATGATCAGATCGGGCGCAATGTTCATGCTTGTGTGGATGATATCATGGTGAAGTCCAGGAAGAAGGACACCTTGATAGATGATTTGCAAGAGACCTTTGACAATCTCCGGATCTACAAGATGATGCTTAACCCGGCCAAGTGTGTCTTTGGCGTGCCAACAGGCAAGCTCTTAGGTTTTCTGGTTTCTGAACGGGGCATTGAAGCTAACCCGGAGAAAATAAAAGCCATCACGTCCCTGGCTAAACCGACATGTATCAATGATGTTCAGCGTCTGGCGGGTCGTATTGTGGCCCTAAGCCAGTTCGTAAGCCGATTGGGTGAGAAGGCTATCCCTCTATACCAGATGATGAAGAAGACAGATCACCTTGTCTGGAGTGATGCTGCTGATAAGGCGTTTGAGGCCTTGAAGAAACAGTTAGCTGAGCTGCCAATTCTTGTCGCTCCCATTGATAAAGAGCCCTTGCTGTTGTATGTGGCTGCTAATAGCCGAGCTGTCAGCGTGGCGATAGTGGTAGAAAGGAAGGAGTCGGGCAAAGAATATCCGGTTCAGCGGTCGGTTTATTATATCAGTGAGGTGCTTATTGAGTCTAAGCAGAGATATCCACATTGGCAGAAGCTTGTATTGTTGGGGAACGTTGCAGAAAACAAAAATTTTCCTACGGTTTCACCAAGATCCATCTAGGAGTTCATCTAGCAACGAGTGATTAGATGCATCTACGTACCTTGTAGATCGCGAGCGGAAGCGTTCAAAGAACGGGGATGAGGGAGTCGTACTCGACGTGATTCGAATCACTGAAGATCCTAGCACCGAACGGACGGCACCTCCGCGTTCAACACACGTACGGAACAGCCACGTCTCCTCCTTCTTGATCCAGCAAGGGGAAAGGAGAGGTTGAGGGAGATGGCTCCAGCAGCAGCACGACGGCGTGGTGGTGATGGAGCTGCAGTACTCCGGCAGGGCTTTGCCAAGCACTGTGGAGGAGGAGGGGGTGTTGGAGAGGGAGAGGGAGGCACCAAAGGAAAAGGTAAGAAGTCCTCCATCTCCCCCACTATATATAGGAGGGCCAGGGGGGCGCCGGCCCTAGGAGATCTAATCTCCTAGGGGGGTGCGGCCAAGGGGAGGAATCCCTCCTCCCCAAGGCACCTATGAGGTGCCTTCCCCTCCTAGGACTCTTCCCTCCTTGAAACCCTAGGCGCATGGGCCTCTTGGGGCTGATGCCCTTGGCCCATGTAGGCCAAGGCGCACCCCCTACAGCCCATGTGGCCCCCCGAGACAGGTGGCCCCACCCGGTGGACCCCCGGGACCCTTCCGGTGGTCCCGGTACAATACCGGTGACCCCGAAACTTGTCCCGATGCCCGAAATAGCACTTCCTATATATAATTCTTTACCTCCGGACCATTCCGGAACTCCTCGTGACGTCCGGGATCTCATCCGGGACTCCGAACAACATTCAGGTTACTGCATATACATATCCCTACAACCCTAGCGTCACCGAACCTTAAGTGTGTAGACCCTACGGGTTCGGGAGACATGTAGACATGACCGAGACGACTCTCCGATCAATAACCAACAACGGGATCTGGATACCCATGTTGGCTCCCACATGCTCCTCGATGATCTCATCGGATGAACCATGATGTCAAGGATTCAAGCAACCCCGTATACAATTCCCTTTGTCAATCGGTATGTTACTTGCCCGAGATTCGATCGTCGGCATCCCAATACCTCGTTCAATCTCGTTACCGGCAAGTCACTTTACTCATACCGTAATGCATGATCCCGTGACCAGACACTTGGTCACTTTGAGCTCATTATGATGATGCATTACCGAGTGGGCCCAGTGATACCTCTCCGTCATACGGAGTGACAAATCCCAGTCTTGATCCGTGTCAACCCAACAGACACTTTCGGAGATACCCATAGTATACCTTTATAGTCACCCAGTTACGTTGTGACGTTTGGCACACCCAAAGCACTCCTACGGTATCCGGGAGTTACACGATCTCATGGTCTAAGGAAAGGATACTTGACATTGGAAAACTCTAGCAAACGAACTATACGATCTTGTGCTATGTTTAGGATTGGGTCTTGTCCATCACATCATTCTCCTAATGATGTGATCCCGTTATCAATGACATCCAATGTCCATAGTCAGGAAACCATGACTATCTGTTGATCAACAAGCTAGTCAACTAGAGGCTTACTAGGGACATGTTGGTGTCTATTATTCACACATGTATTACGATTTTCGGATAACACAATTATAGCATGAATAAGGACAATTATCATGAACAAGGAAATATAATAATAATGCTTTTATTATTGCCTCTAGGGCATATTTCCAACAGTCTCCCACTTGCACTAGAGTCAATAATCTAGTTACATTGTGATGAATCGAACACGCATGGAATTTTGGTGTTGATCATGTTTTGCTCTAGGGAGAGGTTTAGTCAACGGATCTGCTACATTCAGGTCCGTGTGCACTTTACAAATATCTATGTCTCCATCTTGAACATTTTCACGAATGGAGTTGAAGCGACACTTGATGTGCCTTATCTTCTTGTGAAACCTGGGCTCCTTGGCAAGAGCAATAGCTCCAGTGTTGTCACAGAAGAGCTTGATCGGCCCCGACGCATTGGGTATGACTCCTAGGTCGGTGATGAACTCCTTCACCCAAATTGCTTCATGTGCTGCCTCCGAGGCTGCCATGTATTCCGCTTCACATGTAGATCCCGCCATGATGCTCTGCTTGCAACTGCACCAGCTTACTGCCCCACCATTCAAAATATACACGTATCCGGTTTGTGACTAAGAGTCATCCAGATCTGTGTCAAAGCTAGCATCGACGTAACCTTTTACGACGAGCTCTTCGTCACCTCCATAAACGAGAAACATTTCCTTAGTCCTTTTCAGGTACTTCAGGATATTCTTGACCGCTATCCAGTGTTCCTTGCCGGGATTACTTTGGTACCTTCCTACCAAACTTACGGCAAGGTTTACATCAGGTCTGGTACACAGCATGGCATACATAATAGAACCTATGGCTGAGGCATAGGGGATGACACTCATCTCTTCTATATCTTCTGCCATGGTCGGACATTGAGCTGAGCTCAATTTCACACCTTGTAACACAGGCAAGAACCCCTTCTTAGACTGATCCATATTGAACTTCTTCAATATGTTATCAAGGTATGTGCTTTGTGAAAGACCTATGAGGCGTCTTGATCTATCTCTGTAGATCTTGATGCCTAATATATAAGCAGCTTCTCCAAGGTCCTTCATTGAAAAACTCTTATTCAAGTAGGCCTTTATGCTGTCCAAGAGTTCTATATCATTTCCCATCAAAAGTATGTCATCTACATATAATACGAGAAATGCTACAGAGCTCCCACTCACTTTCTTGTAAACACAGGCTTCTCCATAAGTCTGTGTAAACCCAAACGCTTTGATCATCTCATCAAAACGAATGTTCCAACTCCGAGATGCTTGCACCAGCCCATAAATCGAGCGTTGGAGCTTGCACACCTTGTCAGCATTCTTAGGATCGACAAAACCTTCCGGCTGCATCATATACAATTCTTCCTTAAGGAAACCATTAAGGAATGCCGTTTTGACGTCCATCTGCCATATTTCATAATCATAAAATGCGGCAATTGCTAACATGATTCGGACGGACTTCAGCTTCGCTACCGGTGAGAAAGTCTCATCGTAGTCAACCCCTTGAACTTGTCGATAACCCTTAGCGACAAGTCGAGCTTTATAGATGGTCACATTACCATCCGCGTCTGTCTTCTTCTTAAAGATCCATTTATTTTCTATGGCTCGCCGCTCAACGGGCAAGTCAGTCAAAGTCCATACTTCGTTTTCATACATGGATCCTATCTCGGATTTCATGGCTTCTAGCCATTTGTCGAAATCCGGGCCCGCCATCGCTTCTTCATAGTTCGATGGTTCACCGTTGTCTAACAACATGATTTCCAAGACAGGGTTGCCGTACCACTCTGGTGCGGAACGTGTCCTTGTGGACCTTCGAATTTCAGTATGAGCTTGATCAGAAGTATCTTGATCATCATCATTATCTTCCTCTCTAGTCGGTGCAGGCACCTCAGGAACATTTTCTTGAGTTGTGCCATTTTCCGGTTCAAGAGGTAATACTTCATCAAGTTCTACTTTCCTCCCACTTACTTCTTTCAAGAGAAACTCCTTTTCTAGAAAGGATCCATTCTTGGCAACAAAGATCTTGCCTTCGGATCTGAGGTAGAAGGTATACCCAATAGTTTCTTTAGGGTATCCTATGAAGAAGCATTTTTCCGATTTGGGTTCGAGCTTTTCAGGTTGAAGTTTCTTGACATAAGCATCGCATCCCCAAACTTTTAGAAACGACAGCTTAGGTTTCTTCCCAAACCATAATTCGAACGGTGTCGTCTCAACGGATTTCGATGGAGCCCTATTTAAAGTGAATGCGGCAGTCTCTAAAGCATACCCCCAAAAGGATAGCGGTAAATCGGCAAGAGACATCATAGATCGCACCATATCTAATAGAGTGCGATTACGACGTTCGGACACACCATTACGCTGAGGTGTTCCAGGCGGCGTGAGCTGTGAAACTATTCCACATTTTCTTAAGTGTGTGCCAAACTCGTGACTCAAGTATTCTCCTCCACGATCTGATCGTAGGAACTTGATTTTTTGTCACGTTGATTCTCAACCTCACTCTGAAATTCCTTGAACTTTTCAAAGGTCTCATACTTGTGTTTCATTAAGTAGACATACCCATATCTACTCAAGTCATCAGTGAGGGTGAGAACATAACGATAGCCACCGCGAGCCTCAACACTCATTGGACCGCATACATCAGTATGTATGATTTCCAATAAGTTGGTTGCTCGCTCCATTGTTCCTGAGAACGGAGTCTTGGTCATTTTACCCATGAGGCATGGCTCGCACGTGTCAAATGATTCATAATCAAGAGACTCTAAAAGTCCATCAGCATGGAGCTTCTTCATGCGTTTGACACCTATGTGACCAAGGCGGCAGTGCCACAAGTATGTGGGACTATCATTATCAATCTTATATCTTTTGGTACTCACACTATGAATATGTGTAGCATTACGCTCGAGATTCATTAAGAATAAACCATTTACCATCGGAGCATGACCATAAAACATATCTCTCATATAAATAGAACAACCATTATTCTCGGATTTAAATGAGTAGCCATCTCGAATTAAACGAGATCCTGATACAATGTTCATGCTCAAACTTGGCACTAAATAACAATTATTGAGGTTCAAAACTAATCCCGTAGGTCAATGTAGAGGTAGCGTGCCGACGGCGATCACATTGACCTTGGAACCATTCCCGACGCGCATCGTCACCTCGTCCTTCGCCAGTCTCCGCTTATTCCGCAGCTCCTGCTTTGAGTTACAAATGTGAGCAACTGCACCGGTATCAAATACCCAGGAGCTACTACGAGTACTCGTAAGGTACACATCAATTACATGTATATCACATATACCTTTCGTTTTGCCGGCCTTCTTGTCTGCTAAGTATTTGGGGCAGTTCCGCTTCCAGTGACCACTTTCCTTGCAATAAAAGCACTCAGTCTCGGGCTTGGGTCCATTCTTTGGCTTCTTCCCGGCAGCTTGCTTGCCGGGCGCGGCAACTCCTTGCCGTCTTTCTTGAAGGTTTTCTTACCCTTGCCCTTCTTGAAGTTAGTGGTTTTATTCACCATCAACACTTGATGTTCCTTTTTGACTTCTACCTCTGCTGATTTCAGCATTGCAAATACTTCAGGAATGGTCTTTTCCATCCCCTGCATATTGAAGTTCATCACAAAGCTCTTGTAGCTCGGTGGAAGCGACTGGAGGATTCTGTCAATGACCGCGTCATCCGGGAGATTAACTCCCAGCTGAGTCAAGCGGTTATGTAACCCAGACATTGTGAGTATGTGCTCACTGACAGAACTATTTTCCTCCATCTTACAACTGAAGAATTTGTCGGAGACTTCATATCTCTCGACCCGGGCATGAGCTTGGAAAACCATTTTCAGCTCTTCGAACATCTCATATGCTCCGTGTCTCTCAAAACGCTTTTGGAGCCCCGGCTCTAAGCTGTAAAGCATGCCGCACTGAACGAGGGAGTAGTCATCGGTACGTGCCTGCCAAGCGTTCATAACGTCTTGTTCTGCAGGGAGAACAGGTGCATCACCTAGCGGTGCTTGTAGGACATAATCTTTCTTGGCAGTTATGAGGATGATCCTCAGGTTCCGGACCCAGTCCGTGTAGTTGCTGCCATCGTCTTTCAGCTTGGTTTTCTCTAGGAACGCGTTGAAGTTGAGGACTACGTTGGCCATTTGATCTACAAGACATATTGTAAAGATTTTAGACTAAGTTCATGATAATTAAGTTCATCTAATCAAATTATTCAATGAACTCCCACTTAGATAGACATCCCTCCAGTCATCTAAGTATAACATGATCCGAGTTAACTAGGCCGTGTCCGATCATCACGTGAGACGGACTAGTCAACGTCGGTGAACATCTTCATGTTGATCGTATCTTCTATACGACTCATGCTCGACCTTTCGGTCTTCTGTGTTCCGAGGCCATGTCTGTACATGCTAGGCTCGTCAAGTCAACCTAAGTGTTTTGCATGTGTAAATCTGTCTTACACCCGTTGTATGTGAACGTTAGAATCTATCACACCCGATCATCATGTGGTGCTTCGAAACAACGAACTGTCGCAACGGTGCACAGTTAGGGGGAACACTTTCTTGAAATTATTATGAGGGGTCATCTTATTTACTACCGTCGTTCTAAGCAAACAAGATGAAAAACATGATAAACATCACATGCAATCAAATAATAATAGTGACATGATATGGCCAATATCACATAGCTCCTTTGATCTCCATCTTGGGGCTCCATGATCATCTTGTCACCGGCATGAAACCATGATCTCCATCATCGTGTCTCCATGAAGTTGCTCGCCAACTATTACTTCTACTACTATGGCTAACGCGTTTAGCAATAAAGTAAAGTAATTTACATGACGTTTCTCAATGACACGCAGGTCATACAAAAAATAAAGACAACTCCTATGGCTCCTGCCGGTTGTCATACTCATCGACATGCAAGTCGTGATTCCTATTACAATATCATGAACATCTCATACATTACATATAGATCATTCATCATTCATCACAACTTTGGCCATATCATATCACAAAGCACTTGCTGCAAAAAACAAGTTAGACGTCCTCTAATTGTTGTTGCAAGTTTTACGTGGCTAAAATAGGGTTCTAGCAAGAATGTTTTCTTACCTACGTGAAAGCCACAACATGATTTGTTAACTTCTATTTACCCTTCATAAGGACCCTTTTCATCGAATCCGCTCCAACTAAAGTGGGAGAGACAGACACCCGCCAGCCACCTTTATGCAACTTGTGCATGTTAGTCGGTGGAACCGGTCTCACGTAAGCGTACGTGTAAGGTTGGCCCGGGCCGCTTCATCCCACAATACCATTGAAGCAAGATAAGACTAGTAGCGGCAAGAAAGTTGACAACATCAACGCCCACAACAAATTGTGTTCTACTCGTGCAAGAGAACTACGCATAGACCTAGCTCATGATGCCACTGTTGGGGAACGTTGTAGAAAACAAAAATTTTCCTACGGTTTCACCAAGATCCATCTAGGAGTTCATCTAGCAACGAGTGATTAGATGCATCTACGTACCTTGTAGATCGCGAGCGGAAGCATTCAAAGAACGGGGATGAGGGAGTCGTACTCGACGTGATTCGAATCACTGAAGATCCTAACACCGAACGGACGGCACCTCCGCGTTCAACACACATACGGAACAGCCACGTCTCCTCCTTCTTGATCCAGCAAGAGGAAAGGAGAGGTTGAGGGAGATGGCTCCAGCAGCAGCACGACGGCATGGTGGTGATGGAGCTGCAGTACTCCGGCAGGGCTTCGCCAAGCACTATGGAGGAGGAGGAGGTGTTGGAGAGGGAGAGGGAGGCACCAAAGGAAAAGGTAAGAAGTCCTCCATCTCCCCCACTATATATAGGAGGGCCAAGGGGGGGGCGCCGGCCCTAGGAGATCTAATCTCCTAGGGGGGTGCGGCCAAGGGGAGGAATCCCTCCTCCCCAAGGTACCTAGGAGGTGCCTTCCCCTCCTAGGACTCTTCCCTCCTTGAAACCCTAGGCGCATGGGCCTCTTGGGGCTGGTGCCCTTGGCCCATGTAGGCCAAGGCGCACCCCCTACAGCCCATGTGCCCCCCCGGGACAGGTGGCCCCACCCGGTGGACCCCCGGGACCCTTCCGGTGGTCCCGGTACAATACCGGTGACCCCAAAATTTGTCCCGATGCCCGAAATAGCACTTCCTATATATAATTCTTTACCTCCGGACCATTCCGGAACTCCTCTTGACGTCCGGGATCTTATCCGGGACTCCAAACAACATTCGGGTTACTGCATATACATATCCCTACAACCCTAGCATCACCGAACCTTAAGTGTGTAGACCCTACGGGTTCGGGAGACATGTAGACATGACCGAGACGACTCTCCGGTCAATAACCAACAGCGGGATCTAGATACCCATGTTGGCTCCCACATGCTCCTCGATGATCTCATCGGATGAACCACGATGTCGAGGATTCAAGCAACCCCGTATACAATTCCCTTTGTCAATCGGTATGTTACTTGCCCGAGATTCGATCGTCGGTATCCCAATACCTCGTTCAATCTCGTTACCGGCAAGTCACTTTGCTCGTACCGTAATGCATGATCCCGTGACCAGACACTTGGTCACTTTGAGCTCATTATGATGATGCATTACCGAGTGGGCCCAGTGATACCTCTCCGTCATACGGGGTGACAAATCCCAGTC
Source organism: Triticum dicoccoides (assembly GCF_002162155.2). NCBI lineage: Eukaryota > Viridiplantae > Streptophyta > Magnoliopsida > Poales > Poaceae > Triticum > Triticum dicoccoides. Next base: position 135,723,321 of record NC_041382.1, on the reverse strand, counting down.
TTGATCCGTGTCAACCCAACAGACACTTTTGGAGATACCCGTAGTATACCTTTATAGTCACCCAGTTACGTTGTGACGTTTGGCACACCCAAAGCACTCCTACGGTATCCGGGAGTTACACGATCTCATGGTCTAAGGAAAGGATACTTGACATTGGAAAACTCTAGCAAACGAACTATACGATCTTGTGCTATGTTTAGGATTGGGTCTTGTCCATCACATCATTCCCCTAATGATGTGATCCCGTTATCAATGACATCCAATGTCCATAGTCAGGAAACCATGACTATCTGTTGATCAACGAGCTAGTCAACTAGATGCTTACTAGGGACATGTTGGTGTCTATTATTCACACATGTATTACGATTTCCGGATAACACAATTATAGCATGAATAAAGACAATTATCATGAACAAGGAAATATAATAATAATGCTTTTATTATTGCCTCTAGGGCATATTTCCAACATGTATATGGGGTGTTCATGGCTAGTCGAAAGCTCAAGCAATATTTTCTGGGTCATCCCATTACTGTGGTTAGTTCTGCCCCTTTAGGGGATATTATTCAAAACAAAGAAGCCACATGTCGGGTAGCCAACTGGGCCATTGAGCTTGGACCCCATGGTTTGAAGTATATGCCTTGCATAGCCATCAAGTCTCAAGCACTTGTGGATTTCATCAATGATTGGACAGAGTTGCAGATGCCTGAGGAGAATCCGGATAGCACATATTGGACTATTCACTTCGATGGATCTAGGCAGTTGGAAGGCTCGGGGGCTGGAGTTATCTTGACTTCCCCATGAGGTCATAAATTTTGTTGTGTTTTACGATTGATGTTCCCTTGTACTAATAATGCAGCTGAGTATGAGGCTTGCTCCATGGTCTTCGGATGGCTAAGGAGATGAACTTAAGCCGAGCAAGGTGTTTTGGTGACTTAGATTTGGTAGCTCAGCAAGTTTCTGGCACTTGGGATTCTAAGGACCCACTCAAGGCAACTTATCACCGAGAGGTTGATATTATTGTTGGTCACTTCAAGGGATATCAAGTAGAGCATGTTGATCGAAGGAAAGATGAGGCAGCGGATGCTTTAAGCCGGTTGGGATCCCAGCGTAAGCCGGTACCACCCAATACTTTCCTTGATATTCTGCATAATCCTTCGGTCAAACTGCCTACAGAGGAAGATCTTGCTATTCCTGACCTGAAGGGACAGCTGGTGGCGGCTCTTCATGCTATTTACAATTGGAGAGTTCCATATTTGGCGTATATGACCCGGGGTGAGTTACCTGAAGATGAAACTATGGCCAGGCAGATAACTCGGCAGTCTAAGTCAATGTCTATTGTCAATGAAGAGTTGCATCATCGCAGTGTCACAAGGGTGTTTCAATGTTGTGTTTCTCCTGAGGAAGGCTGTGAGATCTTATGAGAGATTCATGAAGGAGATTGTGGTCATCATCCCGGCTCTAAGTCTCTCGTATCCAAGGCTTTCCGTCATGGGTTTTATTGGCTCACAGCTCACGCTGATGCAGAGGATTTGGTCAGTAAATGTGATTGTTGTCAGAAATTCTTACGACGAGCTCATGTGCCGGCTCAAGAATTGAGGATGATTCCAATTGCTTGGCCATTTGCAGTCTGGGAGCTTGATATGGTTGGACCTTTCAAAATGTCCAAAGATAAAAAGAACCACCTTTTGGTGGCGGTTGACAAATTTACAAAGTGGGTTGAAGCAGAGCCAGTTAGTAAGTGTGATGCGGCAACGACGGTTCAATTCATCAAAACGGTGATTTTTCATTTTGGTTTTCCGCGCGGCATTATAACTGATAATGGCACTAATCTGTCCAAGGGTGCTATGAAAGAATTTTGTCAACGAGAGCATATTCGACTTGATGTATCATCAGTGGCTCATCCCTAGTCCAATGGTCAAGCTGAGAGAGCCAATCAAGAAATGTTGAGAGGTATCAAACCCCGTCTTACGGTTCCTTTGCAGAGGACGCTGGGTTGTTGGGTGGAGGAGTTACCCTTAGTGTTATGGAGTATCAATACTACCCCCAATGGATCGACGGGTTACACGCCTTTCTTCATGGTTTACGGGGCAGAGGCGGTTCCCCCTAGTGACATCCGTCATGACTCGCCTCAAGTGGCGGCTTATGTTGAAGCAGGTAATGAAAAAGCACTGATAACCCACAAGTATAGGGGATCGCAACAGTTTTCGATAAGTAAGAGTGTCAAACCCAACGAGGATCTAAAGGCAGAACAAATATTCCCTCAAGTTCTATCGACCACCGATACAACTCTACGCATGCTTGATATTCGCTTTACCTAGAACAAGTATGAAACTAGAAGTACTTTGTACGTGTTGTTGGATAGGTTGGCAAGATAATAAAGAGCAAATAAATAAAAATTAGGGGCTGTTTAGATAAAGACACAACTAAGTTAGTTTTAGTAGAGAGCTTTTTATCACGAGAAAGTTATTTTTCCCTAGGCAATCGATAACTAGACCGGTAATCATTATTGCAATTTTATTTGAGGGAGAGGCATAAGCTAACATACTTTCTATACTTGGATCATATGCACTTATGATTGGAACTCTAGCAAGCATCCGAAACTACTAAAGATCATTAAGGTAAAACCCAACCATAGCATTAAAGCATCAAGTCCTCTTTATCCCATACGCAACAACCCCCTTACTCGGGTTTGTGTTTCAATCACTCACGCAACCCACTATAAGCGAATCATGAACGTATTGCAACACCCTACAATGGGGATCCCTCACACTTGCGTAACATGGAGAGCACCATAGGACAACAATAATAATAAAACATGCAACTCAAACCAATAACGGTCATCAATTAACCCATAGGACAAAACGGATCTACTCAAACATCATAGGATAGCCATACATCATTGGGAAATAATATATAGCGTTGAGCACCATGTTTAAGTAGATATTACAGCGGGTAAGAGAGAGGTTACACCGCTGCATAGAGGGGGGAAGAGTTGGTGATGATGGCGGTGAAGTTGTTGGCGAAGATTGCGGTGATGATGATGGCCCCCGGTGACACTTCGGTGCCACCGGAAGCGAGGGGGAGAGAGTGCCCCTCCTTCTTCTTCTTCCTTGACCTCCTCCCTAGATGGGAGAAGGGTTTCCCCTCTGGTCCATGGCCTTCATGGCGTGGGAGGGGCGAGTGCCCCTCCGAGATTGGATCTGTCTCTCTGTCTCTCTCTGTTTCCACGTTCTCAGATTCTACCTTTTCACCGTTTCTTATATTCCCGGAGATCCGTAACTCCGATTGGGATAAATTTTTAACACGATCTCTATACGGATATTAGCTTTCTTGCGGCGAAAGAAGTGCACTAGCCGCCTTACGGGGTGACCATGAGGGTCAGGGGCACACCCAGGGGGGTGGGGCGCGCCCCCTACCTTGTGCCTCCCTCGGGCACCGTCTCGTGTGGATTTTTCTTCCCAAAAATCATATATATATCAAAAAAAATCTCCATCAGTTTTTATCCTGTTTGGAATCTGTTTGATATGGATATTCTGGAAACAAAAAACATGCAACAAACAGGAACTGACACTGGGCACTGGATCAATATGTTAGTCCCAAAAACAGTATAAAAAGTTGCCAAAAGTATATGAAAGTTGTAGAATATTGGCATGGAACAATCAAAAATTATAGATACGACGGAGACGTATCAGCATCCCCAAGCTTAATTCCCGCTCGTCCTTGAGTAGGTAAATGATAAAAAGGATAATTTTTGATGTGGAATGCTACCTAGCATAATATTGATCATGTATCTAATCATGGCATGGATATTAATATACGAGTGATTCAAAGCAATAGTCTATCATTTGACATAAAAACAATAATACTTCAAGCCTACTAATAAAGCAATCATGCCTTTTCAAAATAACATGGCCAAAGAAAGTTATCCCTACAAAATCATATAGTCGGGCTATGCTTCATCTTCACCACACAAAATATTCACATCATGCACAACCCCGATGACAAGCCAAGCAATTGTTTCATACTTTTGACATTCTCAAACCTTTTCAACTTTCACGCAATACATGAGCGTGAGCCATGGACATAGCACTATAGGTGGAATAGAATGGTGGTTGTGGGGAAGACAAAAAGGAGAAGATAGTCTCACATTAACTAGGCGTATCAACGGGCTATGGAGATGCCCATCAATAGATATCAATGTGAGTGAGTAGGGATTGCCATGCAATGGATGCACTAAGAGCTACAAGTGTATGAAACCTCAGACTGAAAACTAAGTGGGTGTGCATCCAACTTGCTTGCTCATGAAGACCTCGGACGTTTGAGGAAGCCCATCATCGAAATATACAAGCCAAGTTATATAATGAAAATTCCCACTAGTATAAGAAAGTGATAACTCAAGAGACTCTCTATATGAAGAACATGGTGCTACTTTGAAGCACAAGTGTGGTAAAATGATAGTAACATTGCCCCTTCTCTCTTTTTCTCTCATTTTTTTGTTTTTTTGGGTGGGCTTCTTTGGCCTCTTTTTTTTATCTGGGCTTCTTTGGCCTCTTTTATTTATTTTTAAAGTCGAGAGTCTCATCCCGACTTGTGGGGGAATCATAGTCTCCATCATCCTTTCCTCACTTGGGCAATGCTCTAGTAATGATGATCATCACACTTTTATTTACTTACAACTCAATATTACAACTCGATACGTGAACAAAGATATGACTCTATATGAATGCCTCCAGCGGTGTACCGGGATGTGCAATGATCTAGCGTAGCAATGACATCAAAAAACAGACAAGCCATGAAAACATCATGCTAGCTATCTTACGATCATGCAAAGCAATATGACAATGAATGCTCAAGTCATGTATATGATGATGATTGAAGTTGCATGGCAATATATCTCGGAATGGCTATGGAAATGCCATGATAGGTTCGTATGGTGGCTGTTTTGAGGAAGATATAATGAGGCTTATGTGTGATAGAGCGTATCGTATCACAGGGTTTGGATGCACCGGCGAAGTTTGCACCAACTCTCGAGGTGAGAAAGGGCAATGCACAGTACCGAAGAGGCTAGCAATGATGGAAGGGTGAGAGTGCGTATAATCCATGGACTCAACATTAGTTATAAAGAACTCACATACTTATTGCAAAAATCTATTAGTCATCGAAACAAAGTACTACGCGCATGCTCCTAGGGGGATAGATTGGTAGGAAAAGACCATCGCTCGTCCCCGACCGCCACTCATAAGGAAGACAAACAATAAATAAATCATGCTCCGACTTCATCACATAACGGTTCACCATACGTGCATGCTACGGGAATCACAAACCTCAACACAAGTATTTCTACTAATCAACAACTACCCACTAGCACGACTCTAATATCACCATCTTTATATCGCAAAACTATTGCAAGGAATCAAACATATCATATTCAGTGATCTACAAGTTTTATGTAGGATTTTATGACTAACCATGTGTATGACCAATTCCTGTCATCTCTCTAAATAGATATAAGTGAAGCAAGAGAGTTTAATTCTTTCTACAAAAGATATGCCCACGCTCTAACAAATATAAGTGAAGCAAAAGAGCATTCTACAAATGGTGGTTGTCTAAGTGAAGAGAAACAGGCAATCCAAACTTCAAATGATATAAGTGAAGCACATGAAGCATTCTATAAAGCCATACTCAAAAGATATAAGTGAAGTGCAATGAGCATTCTATAAATAAAGCAATGACTATCTCATACCAGCATGGTGCATAAAAGAAAAATGAAAACTAAATGCAAAAGACGCTCCAAGATTGCACCTATCGCATGAACGAAACGAATCTGAAATTATACCGATACTTGTTGAAGAAAGAGGGGATGCCTTCCGGGGCATCCACAAGCTTAGACGCTTGAGTCTCCTTGAATATTTACTTGGGGTGCCTCGGGCATCCCCAAGCTTGAGCTCTTGCCTCTCTTCCTTCTTCTCACATCGAGACCTTCTCGATCATCGAACACTTCATCCACACAAAACTTCAACAGAAAACTCGGTAAGATCCGTTAGTATAATAAAGAAAATCACTACTCTAAGTACTGTTGCAAACCAATTCATATTTTGTTTTGGCATTTTAGCTACTGTAATATAACTTTTTCGTGGCTTAATCCACTGATATAAATCGATAGTTTCATCAAAACGAGCAAACTATGCATCAAAAACAGAATCTGTCTAAAACAGAACAGTCTGTAATAATCTGAACATTCACCATAATTGTTATACTTGGAAAATTCTACCAAAATTAGGAAAAATAAACAATTTGTATAGAAATACATTGCAAAAATAATCAAAACCGTTTGACGTTCCAGTAAAAAATTTAAAGTCGCGCACTACAGCCAAAGTTTCTGTCCTGCTCCGTACAAACCAACAAGCAAAGTAAACATCCTAAAGGCAAATCTTGGCACATTATTTTTAAAATAAAATGGAATTGTACAAGGGGATAATTATTTTTGTTTAAAATTTTCTGTAATCAAGATTCACAAAGTTTCCGTGAGCATGAACAAAGTTCAAGACTAGCTCCCACTTCAACAATGCTCGTCTTTCTCACTTTCGCTTTTCTTTTTGAAAAAGTTTTGGGTTCCCCTCTTTATTTTTTTGTTTTTAAACTATATAAAAGCACACATCAGAAATAAATGACTCTCTAAAACTTCTAGGTTGTCTTCCTGGCAGTGCTTTCTTTAAAGCCATTAAGCTAGGCATATAGTGCTCAAGTAGTGAATCCACCCGGATCCCAAGGTATATCAAAGCCAATTTTAATTAGCAACGATTTGACATCTAGTACTGAGCACAAATTAACATATATCATGTAACAACGAAGTCTATCTCTCTTCATATGCATCGGCATGTCATAAAAGAACAATTCATGCATACATAGTAAAGGCCAATGCATAGTATAAATAGTTTCTTGCAATTTTATCGTATTGGAAACATAGAGAGGTGGAGATATAGTTCCTCTCTCATAATAATTGCAAGTAGGAGCAGAAAGCACATGCATATTATATCTATCAAAGTCATCATGTGTAGTAGTAAAAGGCAACCCATCAATATAATCCTTAATAAGCACAAACTTCTCCGATATAGTGTAGTTTGGAGATTTCAAAAAGATAATAGGACTATCATGTGTGGGTGCAATAGCAACAATTTCATGTTTAACATAAGGAACTATAGCAAGTTCATCTTCATAAGCATAATTCATATTGACATCTTGGCCACAAGCATAGCAAGCATCATCAAAAAGGGATATTTCAAAAGAATCAACGGGATCATAGCAATTATCATAGCATTCATCCTTCGGTAAGCATGAAGGGAAATTAAACAATGTATGAGTTGAAGAGTTACTCTCATTAGAAGGTGGGCACGGATGATCAATCAGCTCTTCCTCCTTTTGTTCTTCGCTCTCTTCCTCATCTTTTTCATCCAATGAGCTCATAGTTTCATCAATTTCTTCTTCCATAGATTCCTGCAAAATATTAGTCTCTTTTGGGACAGCGGAGACTTTATCAATAACGCATCAATATCGGAATTGTATTCATAATTCTCATAACAATATTTAAGGATAGCTAAATTTTCAGGTCTGTAGACAGCATCATAAAGATTTTCATATTCTTTGAACATAGATTCAATTTCATAAGCACCCATAAAAGCAACAAATTCTTCTATTTGTTCCACATCATAGTAGTCATATATACCTCTAGCATAAGAAGCCAAGGTTTCATTATCATTAAATTTGCATAAAAAGGGAAGGTGTGGAGCCTTCATCCTAGAGCAACAAGTATAATCATATCTTAAGCATAGTTGCCTAGCGTTTCATTTCAACATATAAATTTGATCCCATAATAGTTCCCCTTTTTGAGTCAAGCGATAATCCCTAAAGTATTCACGTTGATCCAACGTGTCTCCCATTACCAAATTGAATGGGGTTTTCTCTGGATTATCAAAGTAGTACATAATATCTGTCACATAACGAGCATAGAGGGTTTTAGGAGGTTCCTCATCTCCATGAGCAGCAAGTACACCTAATTTTTTTGGTATTTCGTGTTCCATATCCATAACTAAAGATAAAGAACAACTAAGAACAACAAATAAAAATTACTTAGTGATAAAGCAAACAAGCACACACGAGAATATTCACCCCAAGCTATTGCTCCCCGGCAACGGCGCCAGAAAAAGGTCTTGAGAACCCACAAGTATAGGGGATCGCAACAGTTTTCGATAAGTAAGAGTGTCAAACCCAACGAGGAGCTAAAGGCAGAACAAATAATCCCTCGAGTTCTATCGACCACCGATACAACTCTACGCATGCTTGATATTCACTTTACCTAGAACAAGTATGAAACTAGAAGTACTTTGTAGGTGTTGTTGGATAGGTTTGCAAGATAATAAAGAGCAAATAAATAAAAAGTAGGGGCTGTTTAGATAAAGACACAACTAAGTTAGTTTTAGTAGAGAGCTTTTTGTCACGAGAAAGTTATTATTCCCTAGGCAATCGATAACTAGACCGGTAATCATTATTGCAATTTTATTTGAGGGAGAGGCATAAGCTAACATACTTTCTCTACTTGGATCATATGCACTTATGATTGGAACTCTATAAAGCATCCGCAACTACTAAAGATCATTAAGGTAAAACCCAACCATAGCATTAAAGCATCAAGTCATCTTTATCCCATACGCAACAACCCCCTTACTCGGGTTTGTGTTTCAGTCACTCACGCAACCCACTATAAGCGAATCATGAACGTATTGCAACACCCTACAAAGGGGATCCCTCACGCTTGCGTGACATGGAGATCACCATAGGACACCACTAATAATAAAACATGCAACTCAAACCAATCACGATCATCAATTAACCCATAGGACAAAACGGATCTACTCAAACATCATAGGATAGCCATACATCATTGGGAAATAATATATAGCGTTGAGCACCATGTTTAAGTAGATATTACAGCGGGTAAGAGAGAGGTTACACCGCTGCATAGAGGGGGGAAGAGTTGGTGATGATGGCGGTGAAGTTGTTGGCGAAGATTGCTGTGATGATGATGGCCCCCGGTGGCACTCCGGTGCCACCGGAAGCGAGGGGGAGAGAGCCCCCCTCCTTCTTCTTTTTCCTTGACCTCCTCCCTAGATGGGAGAAGCGTTTCCCGTCTGGTCCATGGACTCCATGGCATGGGAGGGGTGAGAGCCCCTCCGAGATTGGATCTGTCTCTCTGTCTCTTTCTCTGTTTCTGCGTTCTCAGATTCTACCGTTTCACCATTTCTCATATTCCTGGAGATCCGTAACTCCGATTGGGCTGAAATTTTAACACGATATCTATACAGATATTAGCTTTCTTGCGGCGAAAGAAGGGCATCAACCGCCTTACGGGGTGGCCATGAGAGTCAGGGGCGCGCCCCCCTGCCTCGTGCCTCCCTCGGGCACCATCTCGCGTGGATATTTATTCCCAAAAATCATATATATTCCAAAAAAATCTCTGTCAGTTCTTATCCCGTTTGGACTCTATTTGATATGGATATTCTGCAAAACAAAAAACATGCAACAAACAGGAACTGGCACTGGGCACTGGATCAATATGTTAGTCCCAAAAATAGTATAAAAAGTTGCCAAAAGTATATGAAAGTTGTAGAATATTGGCATGGAACAATCAAAAATTATAGATACGACGGAGACGTATCAGGCACGTCAGGATGCACTGGACCTGTTGGATGAGGAGCGTGACCTTGCGGCGGCTCATTCGGAGAGTTATCAGCAAGATCTGCATCGTTACCACTACCGTCGGGTTAAAACCAGGACCTTTCAAGAAGGTGATTTGGTGCTCCGACTTATCCAGGATCAAACTGATATGCACAAGCTATCCCCGCCTTGGGAAGGGCCCTTTGTGGTTAACAAGAATCTAAACAACTGGTGATACTACCTTATCAATGTTCGAGACCACAAGGACTCACGCACGTCTAAGGAGGATACCCACCGGCCGTGAGATATTGCTCATCTTCGGCCTTATTACACTTGAGCCTTGGGCACTTGTGATGTACATATTTCAGTGTATATATTATGATGAATATAATACATTCGACATCCCTGATAATTCAGGGCCTCTGTCATTTCATTTCTAAAGAATGTGAGTCTTTATTGTCACTTAATATAATCACTTGGAGGTTTAAAGGCCGGGTTAAGGGGACCAAAGAGAATCTGCTACACAACACAGGTCAAACATAGGTACCCAGTAAGCACAACTCAAAACATATCACTTGGGGGCTCCCTGCTCACAGAACATAGCTTTGATAACCCCTTGGCTTGAAATGCCAGGTGTATAACACCAAAAAAATCAGTTAATCCTGCCTTTTACGTCTACCACTCCGCCCAGGTAATCCTGCAATGACCTGCTGAACTCTTGACAGTCAATCTTATTAAAGACCCTGAACTTGTCAAGGTTAAAATGGCAGTTGCTCATGTGATGTCCGGCTTACAAGGTTTGAAGAATTAGCTAGTGGTTGTGAAAACCACTTGGGTTTTAGGCCCAGCTGCCTATGAAAGTCTTGTTTTCTAATTTTTATTCGATTTGAAGATTTCTTTTTTGAGGTTTTTTCCTTGTGACATATTGATACATGATTGGAAACTGACGACAACTATTATGCCTTGTGCTTCATGTTGTGAACCTCTCTGGGGTTTATTTCACCCAGCCTAGTTTTAGACTATAAGTCGCCAGGATATGCTTGGAGTGTTATGCTCTAGGTTATGGACTAATGTCCTTTGCTGCATACGGCATTATAAACCGGCGGTATAAATCAATTGAACAGGGCATTGTGCTCTCAATCTGTGGGTTGTAACCCTTCCTGCACGGGTATGATAAACCGGCAGTGTATGCAAATATCACACATATGATATTTTGTTATAATTATGATTAAACCGCCCCTGGTTATGGACAGAGTAAGTCCCTAGTGGTTTCTATATAGGGTGTTATGACCCGCCCTGGGGTAAACCACTAGGGCACTTGCAATATGTTTGGGTGCAGGTACAATAATAAATCTGATCTGTGTATTTGATAATATCATGAGCACGAGTGGTAGATCTTCAATTCATGGATCACCAGTGTTAAGCAGACAAAATGTGCACGATGGCACAACAGATCAAAAGTTTAACTAGCCTATTACAAGGCATACAATGGACCAAAGAGGAAGTGTTTTTGAGATCAAATATCAAAGTGTTATGATTAATACGCCGGTTCATGGCTCCTGACGGGTTGAAGCCTCCGGGTCATCCTGTGCTGCATCTTCTTCTTCTTCAGCTCCTTGATTATCCATCAGCTGGAAGTCAGGCGTAGCCCAGTTGATACCGGTCAACACTCTAAACATAGCTTCATCATCGATAAGGTTGGATGGATCAATATCAGGAGCGATGGTGTGCTTACGAATCGACGGGATGAGATCTGTCTCCTGATGAACCGACGCCTTCACCTTTTTATTATCAGCATCATAAGCCGCCTGGTATTGAGATAAATTGGTTTCTTCAGCCAGCCGGGTTGCTAATGGACACATTGATCTTACTATATCGGCAAAGTCGTCAGCACTGAAGGGTGACCCATCTTCCTTTACACATGGGCAACCATTGGCCAGGTCTTCCGGATCAAGATCTGCTTGCCACGCCTTGGCCCGGCTTAACATAGTTAAAGCACTGGCTGTGGCAGAGGCTCGCTTTAATTCTTCAATCCTCTTGGGTACCACTGACAACCTTTCCAATGTGTCCTTGATAAGAGTGGGCGGTTGTTTCTTGTGTAGAGCAACATCAATGGTCCGTTGAGCGCCAGTGTATAATTGTTCTACAAGAGTATAGACGGCTTTCAACCTGATATGCATGTCTGAGCCCAACTTGACGCTCTGAGAACCTGCATCAGTTAATTTGTTGATAAGCTGGTAGGTGTTTATAATGGATTTATAACGATGAAAGAAGTCATGATCACTACTTACCGAAGATGGCCAATGACATATTGTTGATTTGCTGCTGTAAACCGGACAGTTCATCAGTCACCGGTTTAAGCGCGGCTTCATCTTCTTCTTCTCTCTTCAATAGAGCCAATTTTTCGGTCTCCCAGCCATCCTTATCAGTGTTGATGTTTTGTTTAAGCTGCTCAATGTTCTCCAAAGCAGCTTTCAGTTCTGACTTGGCCTTGGATGTTTCAGATTGTTGCGTTTTGATGTTGGCCTTTAGATCATTGAGTTGTGAGTCTTTCTCAGTTAATTCAGCCTGTGACATGAGCACACATGGAAAGTATTACAATCATGATTATTTTTGAAGTCCCAAGCACAATACAAGTATTATCATTGGCACTTGGGGGCTAATGCATATTGCTCTTTTTAAGACAAATTTTTGAAGTCCCAAGCACAATACAAGTATTATCCTTGGCACTTGGGGGCTAATGCCTATTGCTCTTTTGAAAGATGAATTTATCTGATGACTTGGGTGACATGATCCGGTTTATCAAAATTATTGAAGTGTTGATCTATCAATGTTGTTAAGTCCCGTTTTAACTTGACAAGTTTAAACCGGCCCTTGGGGGCTACAGATGCAAAGTTGAATCCTGATATTTAAAGTCCCGGCTTAGCATGATGGTTAAGCTGGCCCTTGGGGGCTACTAGTGAGGGAGATCTTCTACTTTGTGGCTATTTGAAAAGTCTACAGAATATTCAATCCTATCATACTCTATAGACTTGGCGGCTGATAGACATATGATTATGAAGAGAATAGGGATTGGAGTACCTCATAGCGCTCCTTCATCAAGTTGACTAAGCCGACTTCAAAGTCGCGTCTTGTGTGTAGCCGGTTTAAATAACTGGAATGGATTTCTTGAGCGTTGAATTGTGAGTAGCCTTCTAAGTCTATTTCCACTTGCCTTTATCAGCAGTGGAAAACTCTTCTTTGGCGCTGTGATTGGACAGGGCAGTGGGGTTACCCGGTGCGGTAGACCCAAACCCAGTGAGAACAACATCGTCAGTCTTTGTTTCTGAAGGCTTGATGGGACTCAGAGGATTAGGGATGACCGGTTCAACATCCATTTGATCCATGGTAACTTCATGCTCTTCTAGTGGCGGGTCATCAATAATAGCTTCAGCAATTGGATGAGAGAGTTTTGGCTGTTGTTGTTCCGGCTCAGACGGGTTGGAGTCGTCGACCGGTGTGTTCAGTTTTTCCTTTTTGCTGGGCTTGGCCTGGCCCCTGAAAATAAGAAGCACAAAGAGGTCAGCATATTGATCCGGCATGAAGTTTTGAATAATTACATATACCCTTACCTGGGTACAGTCTTGAAAGCTGGGATTTGGGTTCTCGTTGAGTTGCTAGAGGAAGAGTGAGATGTTCACTGATAATTTGAATCAGACGGGTTAAGAGGTTGACGAACAAAACCCGCCTTGGGGTAATCTAAGTCAGAAAGTTTTAAGACCTCCGATCGACATTTGCGAGGTGCTAGGGTGTTCGATAAACCGGAGGATAAAACTCCACCGCCACTGTTTCGGGTTGTCCGGTGAGCTTCATGTTGCTGCTTCTTCAAAAGAAAGTTGGGATCCAAATAAGCCAAACGATGAGAAAACCTTACTTTATGGCTTGCCTGACAAATTTTCTGTTTTGGCACAGACTATGAGCCAGAGGGAAGAACAATTACCTCGTCGTCACCCGCACGGCTGGCTTCAGCTTCCTCCTGATAATAATCATTGTCAATGAGATGTATAAAAATGAGCCAAGAGAGTCCAGTTCTACCTCCGACTCATCATCATCACTGTCATCATCCGATTTTAACCCAGCGGGGTCGATGGTTTTCTTCTTAGCAGGCCTCTTGGTGACCTTCGTCCTGGTACGAGCCGGTTTGGCCAACTTTTCTTACGGTTTCTTCTTCCAAAATGAAGAGTTGGCCTGTTAAAATCAAAAGATCATAAGTGGGAAATATTAATGCAAATGTGATTAACCGGAAGGTGTGCAATACTTACAGCTGTTGGTTTGTTGAAGGAGCAGAAAGGACTAAGTCATGTTTTACTGCAATCTGCCGAAGATTCGTTCAGCAACACCTTGGTGGCTTCAATAATTTCTGCGTCAGACAGTTGAATGTCGCAATGGCGTTGGGGATCTTTTAAATCACCAGTGTATTCGCACATTAAGCCGGGGCGATGGCTCAACGGCAAGATGCTCCAGGACACCCAGCACCGAACAAAGTCGATGTCGGTTAGGCCATTAGCCATGAAGGTTCTGAGCTTTGAAAAGACTGGTGCATATTTGGCCCGTTCCTTCGCACTGATCCATGGGGGAAGTGGATGTGTGTTGCTAAGCCGATGATCGCGGTAACCCGGCAGAGGATTTTCATCTGCTGGAGATGTATCTTGGCAGTAAAACCAAGTTTGGTTCCAATGTTTGGGGTGACTTGGCGGCTTGGCGTAGGGAAAGCTGGCTTCTTTCCTCCTCTGAATTGAAACCCCAGCGAGTTTCAAGCTGGGCCCGTTAGTAAACTCTGTCTGATGGTTTAAGTATTAAAATTCTCTGAATAATTCAACCGTGGGTTCCTCTTGAAGATAAGCTTCACAAAATACTTGAAAGTTGCAAATATTGGACACAGAATTGGGCCGAATATCTTGAGGGTGAAGTTGGAAAAAATGAAGAACGTCGCAGAAAAACTTTGAGCCGGGCGAGCTGAACCCCTGAATCATGTGGTCAGGGAAAACAATCACTTCTCCTTCCTTGGGCTTAGGTGGATTTTCTTCGCCAGGGACCCTCCAGTGGATGTCCTCTTTCTTGGCTAAGGTGCCAGTTGCAACGAAATTGTTCAGATCTTCTTCAGTAACCCGGGATCGGACCCAGCTGTAAGCAGTGTGTGTCTTAGTCATTTTTTGCTGATCTGAAAGGAGGATTGTGCCGGTTTAAAGATTATATGGTTAATCCATCTGTTGGTTTTAAAGCAGATAATAATAAAACATTCATGCAAAGGTGTTAAACCGGAGGATAACATTGAAATCATAAAGGTGAGTTATTGTCGGCTTAAAAGGGGGTTAATGGTACCTGGCGGGTTACGGTTTCTGAGCTAAGCCACCCACACAATTATTGAGTTACATATCTGAGAGTGGAAAAGTTGCTAAGTGTTGGAAAAACATATTTCACAGATTGATGTTATGATTTTGGATCTACATCACTTCAAATAATGGAAAATATCTAAACCTAAGTGGCAGTCCTGGAGCAGTTCATGTGTCCAGATTGGGTTTCTCACGCAGAGGAGATGTTTTAATATCAAAAATTAGTACTACAACTACCACCGTGCAGGAGGAGTATAAAGTTTGGATCAAAATCTCAAAATACAGTGAAGAACAAAGAAAGGCAGAGATGAACCGCGACGAACTTGTGGAAACCCTAATGGGATCTACGGCGAAAGGAAAAAGGAGAACTCACCGGAGCTGCTGAATGGCGGAGATGCATGGACAGACTCTGGTCAGTTCAGGTTGATGCAGCGGCCGTAGACGAGGCAGTGGTGAAGGTCGATGGTGGCGGCGGAGCTCGGGTGCAGAGGCGTCGTGAGGTAGAAGATGGAGACGAGAAGGCAAAGGGGGAAGTGAGAAGGGACCCCCGACCCTATTTATAAGGCTGGAAAGATAAAGTGGCATACGCGGGAATCGAGGAGTTTAAAAATGGATATGTGACAACATAGACGCCTCAATTTTCGAAGGCTCATTAAAAGAGAGGGTATATTAAGATTTGGGCCTTGCGTAATATTAATGACAGGTGACGTCACGGCGGGTTACCACAATCCTAGGAGATGACGTCACGGTGGGTTACAAGATCTCGTAAGAGCAAATGAGGAAGGATTTTTTCCTAAGTATTGAAGATTGATATGAACAAGTTCACATCAACCTGGGGCCTAATGTTGGGGATATAACTATTGGGTATGAACCGCCCAGGAGGGGCCGGGTTATACCATTGGCAGTTTACCAATGAAGATGGCGGATCATACGAGCCTGGTGATGGCCCAAGACCCAGAGGTGACTTACGGCCCAGGTGGATGAACCGCCATGTATGTGTGACTTGTATTGTAAGGAAGGCATAATTAGTCACCGAGCCGGACACGTTGTATAAGCCGGCCGGGACTCTGTAAGCTGTCGGGCGTCAACCTGTGTATATAAAGGGACGACCCGGCGGCGGTTTAGGACAAGAAACAAGAGATCGAGAACTAGGTCAAGCGTATTCGCTCCCTGGTAATCGAAACTCAAGCAATACAATCCCAAACTAGAGTAGGCCTTTACCTTCATCGTAAGGAGCCGAACCAGTATAAACTCTCTGTGTCCTTTGTCCTGTTTAACCCCTTTAAGCTAACGTAGTTGCGATGGCCCTGCGACTAAGTCCTTCTACTAGGATATCTGCTGTGACAATTCCACGACACACAGCATCGTTAACATCTAACATCTCCATAGCCAGCTCATAGCTCTCAATCCAAGCCTCTGGAGGTTGATAAACTGTGTAATTGGGCACCTTTCAGGGGCCCTTGAAGTCCTTAGGCAAGCGCTCATTGCGAAGAGCTGGTACTAGGCATGGCACACCCACCGTCCTGGAAGTCATCCCCGCTTCCGCAGACGCCAAAGGGTTAAACTGAAGCCGTTGATGAGCCACTAATTGAGCCGCCAGCTCTGCCTTTTGATGTGCCCTAGCCTGATCCATAAGGGCCTGAGCATTGTTATCATCATACGGCGGGTCATGCCCACGGGGCGGGTTATGACATCGCTCGCTGCTGGAAACCGCCGGGAATTCAATGCGCCAGCTGTAACTCCGACCGTGGCATGGAGTTGAGTGAATTCACTCATGGCTATATGAGTAAGCCGCCTACTGAGCCACCACCGTCTGAAGAAGTTCCACGACATTTTGGGTCTCAATCTCAGCGGGAGACTCACCTTCTACAGGAAGAGCCGCCAGCCGAGAAGCCGCGGCAATCATATTATCCAGTGGGTTGGAATAATGACCCGGGGGTGTTGGCACTCGCTGTGGCAGAGTCAAGTCCATATGAGGTGGGCCTATCATACGAGGTTGAGCCGCCGCCCCGATCACAGGTGCCTCAACAGTCCGGGTCACACACGGTGGGTTACTTGGTCCTGCCCAGGTGTATTGAAAAGATTCCTCGCCTCAAACTACGGAGGTAGACGGCTCTGGTGTCTCCTTCGTAGAACAGCGTTTGACGCATTTTGGTCCACACTCAAACGAAAGGCCTCTACCCTTATACGTTGTGACACAACCTCGAGGGTGGCTCGCTCTGAGGCCATCCTGACATTTTCTGCCTCCAGATCCTCTCGGGCCTTGGCCACCTCATGTCGCAATTTTGCAACCTCCACATTATGCTGTGTTTGAGTCGCCGGAGTCACCTCTATAGCCAAGGGAGTCACCAAAGCACTCAGATAAGACTTGAGCCGGTGGACGTGCAGAACCGTTCGCACCAGCCGTTGCAGCGGCAGTTGAACTGGATGTCATGGCCGCAGCGGTTGATGATTGTAACACTGGTTGCGTACCGGCCATGAAGATTGCAGCTCTGCTCGGCAGCTCATGGGGCTCTGGAATACTGTCACCATCGGAATAGCCCCCAAGCCCGCCATCTTGAAATTGATACATTGACTTGGTTTCACCGGTTGACGAATCATCACCTGAATAGATGGTTGTCTCTCCACCAGACACAGAACCTTCCTCAAGATCCGCCCCATGAACAAAGCCAACGAAAGCACGCTTCCCGGCGGGTTGGACCTTGGCAGGTCTCGCGCACCGAGCCGGCTCAATGGTGTCGGTGCAGGCGTCTGGCTCAGGCTCTGACTCGCCAATTTTGCCGATGAAGACGTGAATTCCACCAAAGGGGACCCGGTACCCGTACTTGATTGAATCGGCCTTGGGACCCCAGCCAGCATCGTCGATGTAGATCTTGCCGCGGTGGCTCTTGGTCATCCGGCTCACGGCGTATCTGAAGGAAATATGCCCTAGAGGCAATAATAAAGTTGTTATTTATATTTCCTTATATCATGATAAATGTTTATTATTCATGCTAGAATTGTATTAACCGGAAACTTAATACATGTGTGAATACATAGACAAAACAGAGTCCCTAGTATGCCTCTACTTGACTAGCTCGTTAATCAAAGATGGTTAAGTTTCCTAGCCATAGACATGTGTTATCATTTGATGAACGGGATCACATCATTAGAGAATGATGTGATGGACAATACCCATCCATTATCTTAGAACTATGATCGTTTAGTTTATTGCTATTGATTTCTTCATGACTTATACATGTTCCTTAGACTATGAGATTATGCAACTCCCGAATACTGGAGGAACACCATGTGTGCTATCAAACGTCACAACGTAACTGGGTGACTATAAAGATGCTCTACAGGTGTCTCCGATGGTGTTTGTTGAGTTGGCATAGATCGAGATTAGGATTTGTCACTCCGTGTATCAGAGAGGTATCTCTGGGCCCTCTCGGTAATGCACATCACTATAAGCCTTGCAAGCAATGTGACTAATGAGTTAGTTACGGGATGTAGAATTACGGAACTCCGTAACGAGATTGAACTAGGTATGATGATACCGACGATCGAATCTCGGGCAAGTAACATACCGATGACAAAGGGAACAACGTATGTTGTTATGCGGGTTGACCGATAAAGATCTTCATTGAATATGTAGGAACCAATATGAGCATCCAGGTTCCGCTATTGGCTATTGACCGGAGATGAGTCTCGGTCATGTCTACATAGTTCTTGAACCCGTAGGGTCCGCACGCTTAACATTCGGTGACGATCAGTATTATGAGTTTATGTGTTTGATGTACCGAAGGTAGTTCGGAGTCCCGGATGTGATCACACACATGACGAGGAGTCTCGAAATGGTCGAGACATAAAGATTGATATATTGGACAGCTACATTCAGACACCGAAAGTGTTCCGAGTGATTTCAGAGAAAACC
>NC_041382.1:135630091-135704138 GCF_002162155.2 Triticum dicoccoides | reverse complement strand
CCGAATTGGACTAGGAGGGGGGTGGCGCCCCCCTTTCCTTCCCCTCTCCCACTCCTTCCTTCCCCCTCCTAGTAGGACTGGGAAAGGAGGAATCCTGCTCCTACTAGGAGGATGATTCCTCCCCTCCTTGGCGCGCCCTAGGGCCGGCCGCCCCCGCCCCTCCCCCCTTGCTCCTTTATATACGAGGGCAGGGGCACCCTAGAAGACACAACAGACAACTGTCTTAGCCATGTGTGGTGCCCCCCTCCATCATAATCCACCTCGGTCATATCGTCGTAGTGCTTAGGTGAAGCTCTGCGTCGATAACTTCATCATCACCGTCATCATGCCATTGTGCTAACGAAGCTCTCCCTCGACATTTAGCTGGATCGAGAGTTCGTGGGACGTCACCGAGCCGAACGTGTGCAGATCGCGGAGGTGCCGTACTTTCGGTACTAGGATCGGTCGAGTCATGAAGACGTACGACTACATCAACCGCGTTGTCATAACGCTTCCACTTATGGTCTACGAGGGTACGTGGACAACAGTCTTCCCCTCTCGTTGCTATGCATCACCATGATAGATCTTGCGTGTGCGTAGGATTTTTTTGAAATTACTGCGTTCCCCAACAGTGGCATCCGAGCCAGGTCTATGCGTAGATGTTATATGCACGAGTAGAACACAAAGGAGTTGTGGGCGTGGGTATATACATATTGCTTGCCTTCACTAGTTGATTCTTGATTCGGCGGTATTGTTGGATGAAGCGGCTCAGACCGACATTACGCGTACGCTTACATGAGACTGGTTCTACCGACGTGCTTCACACACAGCTGGCTGGTGGGTGTCAGTTTCTCCAACTTTAATTGAATCGGATTCAATGAACAGGGTTCTTTCTGAAGATCAAAAAGCAATCACTATAGCATGTTGTGGTTTTTGATGCGTAGGTAAAAACGATTCTTGCTAAGCCCGTAGCAGCCACGTAAAACTTGCAACAACAAAGTGGAGGACGTCTAACTTGTTTTTGCAGGGCATGTTGTGATGTGATATGGTCAAGACGTGATGAGATATAAATTATTGTATGAGATGATCATGTTTTGTTGAAGTTATCGGCAACTAGCAGGAGCCTTATGGTTGTCTCATTATTGCATAAGATGCAAGCGCCATGTAATTGCTTTACTTTATCGCTATGCGATAGCAATAGTTGCAAAAACAATAGTTGGCGAGACGACCATGTGATGACACATTGATAAAGATCAAAATGATGGAGATCATAGTGTCATGCCGGTGACGATGGAGATCATGATGGTACTTTGGAGATGGAGATCAAAGGCACAAAATGATGATGGCCATATCATGTCACATATTTTGATTACATGTGATGTTTATCTTTTATGCTTCTTATTTTGCTTAGTACGGCGGTAGCATTATAAGATGATCTCTCACTAAATTTCAAGGTATAAGTGTTCTCCGTGAGTATCCACCGTTTCGACAGTTCATCATGCCAAGACACCACGTGATGATCGGGTGTGATAAGCTCTACATTCACATACTGTAACATCCCAAAATTCTAAATTTTGGAATGTTATATTAAATAAATATTTATGATTGTTTGTTGGATTATTGTGTGATTGATTGTGTGAAATTGAGTGGCATTTGGAAATCTCAGAGGCATTTGAATTTGGATTCAACTTGGCATTCGAAATTTATTTCATATACCCCTGACAAATACTTGTTTAAAAGTATGAGAGGAGCTAACATGACACTCGAAAAATTTAGGAGAAATTAATGCCAAAAGTTTTTGAATTCAAATTGGAGTTTATTTGGAATTTAAAAAAAATTGGTTTGGATTTTTGCCTCTGGAAAAATTTTCACGTTGTAGGATTTATTTTTCTGATTTTATTGATATATATGTCCTATATAAAAAAATATTATAGATTTCTCTATATTTTATTTTCCTCCCTGTCTTATTCAAAAAAAACCCAGGCGCCAGCCAGGCCAACCGGCCCAGCCGACCACCCGACGCGGCCCACCAGCGCGCCAGACAGCCTGCCCCAGCGCACCGCACCCGATTCCCCTCGATCTCGGTCACCCGCTCCCTCTTCCCTCTCTCTCTCTCTCTCTCTATCTCTCTCACTGACCGTGGGCCCCGCCTCTTCTTCTTCCTCTGCACGCAACGACCGACCGGAGTTCCCTCGAACCGCCGCCGGAATCCCGATCTTCACGGGATTTGATCTCCTCGATCCGCCCCTCCTCCAAGTTGATTCCCTCTATATATACCCCTCTCCCGCATCCCGTTCCCCCTCTTTACCCTCGCCGAAACCCTCTGCCTCACCCGGATTACCTCGCCGGAGCACCGCATCTCCGCCGCGCTATTGTTGCCCTGGCGCTCCAACCCGACCACCTCTCCGCTATCCGAGACCGTCCCCAACCTCCCCTCGCTCTTCTGCACCACCTAGACCACCTCCTGGAGCTCTAGGGGCACTAGAGCCATTGCTCCGCAGCACCACCAGTGCCCACCGCCGGATCCGACCTCGCCTCTCTCGCCTCAGACATCCCCGGCGACGAACTCCACCACCATCAAGACCGCAGAGACGCGCCGCGTCCGCCCGTATCCTTCCCCGTCGCCGAGGATCACCGGAGGCCTCGCCTGTGTCATCCCCGAGCCGCCACCGCCGACAATGACCTCACCGGAGCTCCTCCACCGCCGCGGTAAGCCTCCGACCGTCTGATTTAATTTCAACGCCTTAGATTAGATCTAAAACGAACAGTTAGGTTATTTTCAATAGATCGGTTTAGTTACGGTTTATTTTCGGTTTAGTTCCTGGTTTAGTTAGACTGGCCCGATCGGTTTACTCTGTTTAGCCGTAGACCTATATTAGCCTATTAAACGCATGCGCGCTGTTTAGTTCCAGATCGCACCCAATTCGGCCCGGTAGCGCCCGTTAGTTTATTTTCGTTTTTGTTTTTAGATCAGAATAGTTATGTTTATGTAAAATCTATATCTTTTAGGTTATTTATTATTTTTAGTTGATTCTTTTTTTCTTAGTTTAAAAATTTCCTATAGTTTCTGTAGAAAATAGTTTTGGCCATGTTTTAGTTTTTAAAAATTGTTTTATATTAGTTTAGTCAGATTAGTATTTCTGCCATAAAGTGAGTTAGGATTACTTTATTTTAGTGATTCATTTTGTCACTACTTTGTTTTGACCTTGCCTAGCAGTTGGATTAATTTGGGTATTTATAGTTTTTACTAAAAATAGTTTTACTCGAAAACAAGCTTTTCTAGTTTTGTTAGCTTGCTGCTGTTTTCTGTTGTTTTAATTATTTTAAAATTTTATTTTTACCTCTGTTATATTTTACTTCAGATTTTTTTCGGTAGTTGTAGAGGGTGAACTTTTATTTATAGAAAGAATAAAATGTTTAATTTCTTTTTCTTACTAGTTTTGTTTTAAGCATAATTAGAGTTTTAATTTAGCTTTTTATTTGTTTCTTTTTGCAAATAAAATTTTTATGAAAAATACCTTTTGTTAACTTAGTTGTTTTACTTTGTATTTTTCTGTTAATTTATTAGTTTAGTGTTTTAATTGTTGTTAAGTTTTTACTTAGGATAAAACTGTTTTGTGATATGTCTTAGAGTTTTCGTTAGTAGTTTTGTTGTGTAGTTTCCTTTGTTCTTATTTGGTGTCCCTTGTTGTTTTGCAATTTATTTGTTGGTTTATTATGAGTGTTAGAATTGCTTGCTAGTATGTTTGCTTATATGAATGCTATGTTTGACTATATAGATTTTCAACGGAGTGACGAATAGTTTTGCTAAGTCATCATTCTGAGAGCGTTGTTATCTTCATCAAGTAATACCAGGCAAGTTCACTTTGACCATGTTATTCATACCTATGTTTTATTGCATTTAGTATCACCCTACCCCTCCAGTAGTGTTATTGGATCTTGAAGTTGAGTAGAATGCATGAGTAGGAACCCATCTCCCTGTTACCAAGCTGTCACACCCCAAGACTGGAGCTTCAGATGCCTTCCGGGGTTTTCGAGATTCGTTGTGTGTTTTGTTTTTGCTTGTTGCATTCATCATTGCATCATGTGCATTGCATCATGTCATCATGTCTTTAATCTTTCCAACTCAACTAAATGAACCGTATGGATCTTCGATCCATTTAAACTGAGGGGACTCACATGGTGATTCTCTTTATAACATATCCTCCCAATATTAGGGAGATATATTAAATATTTCATTTGTTTGGAATTAACCGGAACACACTTGCAAAAATCCCAATGCCTTTGTTATCACAACTCTTGGCCTCTAACTTTTCTATATATTCTTTCATCATTTT
This sequence comes from Triticum dicoccoides, assembly GCF_002162155.2. Taxonomy (NCBI): domain Eukaryota; kingdom Viridiplantae; phylum Streptophyta; class Magnoliopsida; order Poales; family Poaceae; genus Triticum; species Triticum dicoccoides. Next base: position 135,699,822 of record NC_041382.1, on the reverse strand, counting down.
CCGGAGCTCCATAAAAAATCCAAACATTTTTGGATCTTCCCAACCCTCAATTCCTATTCAACCCATTTGAATTAAATCCAAATGCATTTGAATTTAATTCCTGCAATCTTGCCACTTCTATTTTTCTGTGATCATGCTTATTTTTATGAGTCCAGGAAAATCGTCCTCCTGCTCAAATTCTTTTCCCTAACCCCCCCTTCTTTTTCCTTTCTCTCTATTTCTTTTCGGTTAAAGAAGAAAGAGAGGAGAGAGGAGCCCAACAGCCCAGCAGTCTTCTGGCTTTTTTTTCCTCTCCCCACCTAATTGGCACCAAGGCCCCGCCGCCGGCCTCCCTAGGCACATCTCCCGCAGCCCACCTGCTCTAACCCTAGCGCAGTCGAACCCTCTCCCTCGTGCCGCTAGAGACAGCGAGCGCTGCTCCCTCGCTCGAACCCCCTCCTTCTCTCGATCTCCCCTTCCCCGATCCATCTCTCTGCTCTTTGTCTCTTCCTCCTGGCGCCGCCACAGAGAGAGGAGCAGCGCCCCACGCGCTTCCCCCATCTCCATCGATCCCCACTCCTCCTTTCCTCCACCTCATGCCCCAGAGGAGCCCCTCTGCCTCGCCCTTGCTCCTTCATGCTCCGACGACCAGCGACCAGACGAACAGGACCACGTCGCGGCCATGGAGGATTCCAGCACCGGTGCCGCCCTGCTGCTTCGTCCCTGCACCACCAGGCCCCCGCCGGCGACCTCGACCTTCAAGCGGCCGCCGCTCCTCCGCCGAAGCTCGAGTCCACCGCCGTCGTGCCTCTAGCCCCGCCTCGGTTCCGGCGGGATCTGGACAGGAGCATGCTTCACCGCCCGTTCTCGCCCTCCCCCGCGTCCAGCTTGCCGCCCCTGCTCTTCCACGCCAAGCCAGCGGCGCCGTGGCCTCACCTCTGCTTCGAGCAGGCAAAGGAGGAGCGCCAGCCTCGATCCCCTGCTCCTCTGCTCCGGGTCCTAGTGTCATGCGGCCATCACCCCTGCATCATGTCAAGCACCTGCACCGTGCCCTGAACCGCCAAGGAACACCACCGAACAGGGATTCGCCAAGTACCAGGTCAACGAGGACCGCCAAGTTCGTTTTCTGCCGTCTTCAAAATCGCCAAGTACCGTCATCAAGTACCCCTATGCGCGAAGACAGCAAGACCGTTTCAGGATTCATCAAGTACCGCTACCGATGACTTGAACCCCTACGAAAACATGTTCCACTACCATCGGCGAGATTGTGAGAACCTCTACCGACGACCTCGGAGCGCGAACGATGACCGTCGCCGAAGACCCGTGTAACACATGCGTCAAGTACCTCTACAAAAGACCTGAAGGCCTACGGACGTGTACGACTACCGTTGCCTGAAGAATCGTGGTTTACAAGCGTCGTGATGACTACCGTTGAACGTGGATTCGTCAAGTTCCTCGATGACCACATACTGATACGTCTTCGTCGTATCTATAATTTTTTGTTGTTCCAAGCCAATATTATTCAACTTTCATATACTTTTTGGCAACTTTTTATATTATTTTTGGGACTAACATATTGATCCAGTGCCCAGTGCCAGTTCCTGTCTGTTGCATGTTTTTGGTTTCGCAGAATATCCATATCAAATGGAGTCCAAACGGGATAAAAACGGACGGAGCTTATTTTTGGAAAATTTGGAAGGAAAATCAACGCGAACCAGTGCCCGAGGTGGTCACGAGGCAGGCCCCCCCTTAGGGCGCACCCCCTACCCTCGTGAGCCCACCGTAAGGCGGTTGACGCTCTTATTTTGTTGCAAGAAAGCTAATATTCGAAAAAAAAATCACGGTGAAGGTTTCAGGCCAATCGGAGTTACGGATCTCCATATATACGCGTAACGGTGAAACAGAGCCAAGAGAGAACGCAGAAACAGAGAGAGATAGAGAGACAGATCCAATCTCGGAGTGGCTCTCGCCCCTCCCGTGCCATGGAGGCCATGGACCAGAGGGAAAACCCTTCTCCCATCTAGGGAGGAGGTCAAGGAAGAAGAAGAAGGAGGGGGCTCTCTCCCCCTCGCTTCCGGTGGCACCGGAGTGCCACCGGGGGCCATCATCATCACCGCGATCTACACCAACACCTCCGCCATCTTCACCAACATCTCCATCACCTTCCCCCCTCTATCTACAGCGGTCCACTCTCCCGCAACCCGCTGTACCCTCTACTTGAACATGGTGCTTTATGCTTCATATTATTATCCAATGATGTGTTGCCATCCTATGATGTCTAAGTAGATTTTCGTTGTCCTATCAGTGGTTGATGAATTGCTATGATTGATTTAATTTGCGTGTGGTTATGTTGCTGTCCTTTGGTACCCTTCATATGAGCGCGCGCGTGGATCACACCATAGGGTTAGTTGTATGTTGATAGGACTATGTATTGGAGGGCAAGAGTGACAGAAGCTTCAACCTAGCATAGAAATTGATGCATACGGGATTGAAGGGGGACCAATATATCTTAATGCTATGGTTGGGTTTTACCTTAATGAACATTAGTAGTTGCGGATGCTTGCTAATAGTTCCAATCATAAGTGCATAGAATTCCAAGTCAGGGATGACATGCTAGCAGTGGCCTCTCCCACATAATACTTGCTATCGGTCTAGTAAAGTAGTCAATTGCTTAGGGGCAATTTCGCAACTCCTACCACCACTTTTCCACACTCGCTATATTTACTTTATTGTTTCTTTATCTATACAGCCCCTACTTTTTATTTACGTACTCTTTATTTATCTTGCAAACCTATCCAACAACACCTACAAAGTACTTCTAGTTTCATACTTGTTCTAGGTAAAGCGAACATCAAGCGTGCGTAGAGTTGTATCGGTGGTCGATAGAACTTGAGGGAATATTTGTTCTACCTTTAGCTCCTCGTTGGGTTCGACACTCTTACTTATTGAAAACTGTTGCGATCCCCTATACTTGTGAGTTATCACGTACCACTACTGCTTCGCGAACAAAAACGACTACTTCCTCACTGAGATGTGTACGACTACTTCCATTACCGTCACGAGAATGTCTACTTCCACTACTTCCTCTACGCCGACTTGATCCGTTCCGAAAAATGCACGCTTCAAAGGTATAACCACCGAGACGGCGCCCGTGAACGAATGTTGTGTGTTGTATGAAATGCTCGCGTTTGCACCATGCCCTACATGTTTCTTGCATGTTCCCCGTTGCCTTACCGCCGTCTCGTGGGACACCCGATTACCGGGATCACCCCCCCATCTTTTGACATGATTCCGTCACTTTTCCTCTTGCCCCGATATCTCCATGAGCTGTCGTAACCGATATGTTGCCGTGGCATCAGTTTCGGATTCGTCGCCGTGGCACCCTTTCTTTCCACCACGGTGACAAATGCTTCATAATGCTCTTATCAACATTTTCTTTAAAAATTGCATAAACTTGCATATGTCATCCACATCATGATAACAACTTCAAGAATGTTTAAATTGTTGCTTGCTTCAATTGCTAAATGCACATGAGGTTTACCGGAATTGTTGTTTGAAATTTCCAGCCTCATTTAAAATGCCTAGCTGTGTATTTAACTCATGTTTCACCTGTTGCCATGTTAACCAACATTTAATTTTGTTGAGTACCTAATCGGGAGTGAAACTAAATAATGGAACGTGGTGTTTTGTCAATATGCATCCCGATGCATATTGAGCTCCACTTAACTTGTAGTGTTGATTGTGCACTTTGCCATGCCATGCCTGTTTAAACCGGACATGCATCATACTTGGTTGCGCATCGTGCCATGCTTATGTGATGTTTGTTTACTATGTTGCTTGCTTCTTTCTGGGTTGCTTCTCGCGTTAGCTTTGGTTTCATTCTGGAGTTTTGAGGATTCGTTCGACTACGTCCGTTTGTCTTCTTCATGGACTCGTTCTTCTTCCTTGCGGGATCTCAGGCAAGATGACCATACCCTCGAAATCACTTCTATCTTTGCTTGCTAGTTGTTCGCTCTTTTGCTATGCCGCGATACCTACCACTTGCTATATCATGCCTCCCATATTGCCATGTCAAGCCTCTAACCCAGCTTTCCTAGCAAACCGTTGTTTGGCTATGTTACCGCTTTGCTCAGCCCCTCTTATAGCGTTGCTAGTTGCAGGTGAATATGGAGTTTGTTCCATGTTGGAACATGGATTTTGTTGGGATATCATTATTATATCGTGTTTACTTTAGTGCACCTATATACTTGGTAAAGGGTGGAAGGATCGGCCTTATGCCTGGTGTTTTGTTCCACTATTGCCGCCCTAGTTTCCGTCATACCGGTGTTATGTTCCTTGATTTTGTGTTCCTTACGCGGTTGGGTTATAACGGGAACCCCTTGACAGTTCGCCTTGAATAAAACTCCTCCAGCAAGGCCCAACCTTGGTTTTACCATTTGCCACCTAAGCCTTTTTCCCTTGGGGTCTGCAGACTCAAGGGTCATCTTTATTATAACCCCCCCCCCCAGCCAGTGCTTCTATAAGTGTTGGTTCGAACTAGAGCCCTTGCAGCGCCACCTCGGGGAAACTTGAGGGCTTGTTTTAGTTGTACGGATTGCTCATCCGGTGTTGCCCTCAGAACGAGATATGTGCAGCTCCTATCGGGATGTCGGCACATCGGGCGACTTTGCTGGTCTTGTTTTACCATTATCGAATTGTCTTGTAACCGGGATTCCGAATTTGATCGGGTCTTCCTGGGAGAAGGAATATCCTTCGTTGACCATGAGAGCTTGTGATGGGCTAAGTTGGGACACCCCTGCAGGGTTTTGAACTTTCAAAAGCCGTGCCCGCGGTTATGGACAGATGGGAATTTGTTAATATCCGGTTGTAGAAAACCTGACAGTAAACCTAATTAAAATGAATCAACCGCGTGTGTAGCCGTGATGGTCTCTTTCCGGCGGAGTCCGGGAAGTGAACACGGTTCTTGTGTTATGCTTGAACGTAGGTAGTTTCAGGATCACTTCTTGATCACTTATTAGCTTCTCGACCGTGCTTTGTTTCTCTTCTCGCTCTCTTTTGCGTAAGTTGGCCACCATATATGCTTAGTGCTTGCTGCAGCTCCACCTCACTACCTTTTCCTACCCATAAGCTTAAATAGTCTTAATCTCGCGGGTGTGAGATTGCTGAGTCCTCGTGACTCACAGATACTTCCAAACAGCTGCAGGTGCCGATGATACCAGTGCAGGTGACGCAACCCAGCCCAAGTGGGAGCTCGATGAAGATCTTGTTCGTTGTGTTGTTTCGTTTCCTGTTGATCAGTAGTGGAGCCCAGTCGGGTCGATCGGGGATCTAGCAATTGGGGTTGTCTTCTTTTATTTGGTTCCATAATCGGACCTTGATTGTACTCTGGATGATGTATGTTTAACTTGTAATTGTGTGAAGTGGCGATTGTAAGCCAACTCGTTATCCCTTTCTAATTCAGTACATGGGATGTGTAAAGATTAACCCTCTTGCGACATGCCTACCATGCGGTTATGCCTCTAAGTCGTGCTCCGACACGTGGCAGATATAGCCACATCGTGGGTGTTACAAGTTGGTAATCGGAGCCTTCCCCGACTTAGGAGCCGCCTGCTTGATCAAATCGCTGGCGTTGTTGAGTCTAGAACAAAATGTTTTGAGTATTAGGATTATATATATCAGAGAGTAGGATTCTTTTTACTCCTTAGTCCCTTCGTCGCTCTGGTGAGGCCTCCTGATGTAGAGTTTTGACTCTTCTCTCCTCAAATTTCATGAATTTTTTTTAGGATCACGAGGGTATCTTGGAATCGATTCGATGGTTTTGTGACGAGAACATTGTTCTTGGTGCCTCCTGACATTTAGGGGTTGTGGCAGTGTCCCGGGGAGTTGAGCTCTGAGGTGTTGTTGTCACAATTTTATCATTGCAGTTCTGGAATACCTGAGTTCGCCAACATCGAAAATCTCTTTTATGCAGTTGTAGATAACCTCGACGCCACCCAGTACTGGGGCGGGAGTTCGGGAGTATTGCCATAACTCGTATAACGGATTCTTTTTGAAGGTTGAGGTAAATGATTTCCGAAGGGTTCTTGGTTATGTGTTGAAGGATGGATACAGCTGGATGTAGGAATTGTTAGTTTGGGTGAGATATTATGCATCCCCTGTATCCCCAACACCTGATTGCATAGCCAGAAAGTTTCGGGAGTTTATAAGTGGGAATTCAAGTATATCGTAGGATATCTTTCCAATAGACACATGATACGATATGGGGTCTATCATATGTTTGTTTCCGGCTTATTCTACAAGCCAATCTTTTGTTTTGTTTTGGTTTGTGGTATTCTAGTTGCTTCAATGTCAAGTGTTGATTCCATACCTTTCCTAAGCGGTGTTCTCATACTCCTATGTGAATACCAATCCTTCATGATAATCGAGATTGTCATGTCAATCCTTTTCAACTGGCGTGTTTGTCTTCAAGTGGATCCGATCATTTCAACATCCGCAAGATCACCTCTTGGTTTTTCCCAATGTTGTTCGTTCCATCTGTCCCCAAGTTGCCTTTGTTTTCCCTCCCACCCACCCTTTTCATTCAAGGAATCAGATTTCTTATTCAAGTATCCTTTTATTTATGGGAAGTCTCTCCATTCTTTTCCGTCAATATTCTTATCCAGTGATTCTCAGGAAGATACTAACGGAGCTTCAAGTTCATCATTCTTTGTTTCTTTTATCTTCTCCGGTGGATTCAAATCAAGCTTTTGGTGTTGATCATATCCCTTTTCCTCGTTTCAAATTCTTTCTCATGTCGGTGCACCTCTTAATCATCCACTCCTCGCTATTCATTTGTTCTAGAGTGCTGAAGATATCTCGAAGATTCGTGCTTCCACTCTGTATTCTTTCAAGCCTTTTCGAGATTGTTATCTCATTCAAGCCATTTAATTCAACCGATGCAATCTCTCTTTCAAATATTTCAACGGTGTTTCTTTTGAGTGGGCCCTAACCCACAGGTCTTTTCCCAGGATCTTACCTGACTCTTCTAATTTTCCCAGAGTTATTCTCAAAATCATTTCTAAGTTTGACGTAAGAATGAATTATCATCAGTCATATGTATTTCTCCAAGATCTGTCAAATTCTTTTCATCGTTGGCTCAGCCTTTCTATTCGTCATCCCGGAGTGCCTCAACAATTCATGGTGGTGTATATCATCATCATTCTCAACATTTGAAGACCGAAGAAGAGTTTCTCTCAAATCTTGGTTCGTTCTCTCAGAGATGCGTGGTTCTAGCTTGATGCCATCCTCTCAAAATTGTTTTCGATTGTGAGAATTCTTTTCACCCATCCGGAGCAATTCAAGAGTCTTTTCAGTTTGATTCTCTAGAGCCCATCATCTCAGAATTATTCATTCCAGCTTTCAGCTATCGTTCTCCAGATTTTACCAGTGCATCATTCAAGTATTATCTAATCAGCTCGTGATCTCTTCATTCTCTTGTGTCTAAATTTCCCCAAGTATCTTTGTTCATTTTCAAATTCTCACCGGTGATTCATCCCTTTACTTCGTTCATTTTCAATTCTTATGGTGGTTCATTCAAGTTTTCTCTTCCTTGATATCATATCAACTTATTCGTTCTTTCCAATCCTACCGGTGGATCATTGAAGACCTTCTCAAGTTTGCGCTATATCTATCTTAATCTTTTCAAGAAGAATAAGTAGTATGCCAAATCCGTTGCTTATCATCAATCTAAATTGGTGAAGGATAAGCATAATGTAATTCTTATTCTTGTCTCATCCAAATGATTAATCCCTTATTCCGGAGTTTCATCAAAATTCTTGATGTCTTTTGTTCATCTTTCTTTCCGGAGTTCCAAGTTTTTCTCGGTTATATCATCGCGAAGCTCCATCTAATCATCGCAAGACTTCACCTTGTGTTTTCAACTTCTCTTTCTTTCGTTATTCTTTTTTATCGGAGTTCTTCATGGAGGCTCTACATGACGGCTCGTCAAGGATTTAATTCCTTCTCGAACTATTCATCGAGATTCTTTTCAAAGGAGCTCAAGTATTCTTCATCTTGCATACAGAAGTGTAATTATTTTTACCTTATCTTTTGAGATGGTGTTATGTCATTTTGACAATTTCTTTCGTGTTTCATGATTGACAAGTTGTCAGGAATGAGTTATCTTGGTATAGTTTTCACCTAAAGCCTTCCATTGGGATTGTTGCCCTTTGTGAGGATTACCTATGATCCAAGTTTTCTTATCACCTCGGTGGAAGAAGCTTTCTATCTTTTCTAGCTCTCATTCAAATCTTTTTACCGTGAGTGGCAGGGTGTCACCTCATAATCTTGAGATGTCTTTCATAAGCCCACATCAAGCTTATCCTTTCGTTGTTCATAATCCAATAACTCCGTTCTAGCTTCTGTTGTAAGCGTGCTCTCTCAAGATCTTGTTTCCCTTTGTTCATTCCATTCTTTCGTTTCTTCTGGAGGCATAGTGATGTTTCTCTCTTCACTCATCATCTCGGATTGTGAGGACCATGTTCTTTTCGTGCTTATCCATTTAACCGGAGTGTTGTCCAAATTTGTTCTTCCTTGTTCCTCTTTTCTAACAGAGTGTTTTCAACTTCGATCATCTCCGTTGTATTCTTTTCTCGAAATTGTTTAACCTCCCAAGGTTCTTTGGTTTCACTCATTTGTCAAAGAAGCAACTTAGTTGTACCTTTTCTCTTCCTCTTTCGTTTCTCTCCGGTGCCATCCTAGATCTTGGGACGAGATCCTCTTGTAGTGGTGGAGTGTTGTGACGTCCCAAGACCGGAGCTTCAGATGCCTTCCAGGGTTTCCGAGATTCGTTGTGTGTTTTGTTTTTGCTTGTTGCATTCATCATTGCATCATGTGCATTTCATCATGTCATCGTGTCTTTAATCTTTCCAACTCAACTAAATAAACCGTATGGATCTTCGATCCATTTAAACCGAGGGGACTCACATGGTGATTCTCTTTATAACATATCCTCCTAATATTAGGGAGCTATATTAAATATTCCATTTGTTTGGATTTAACCGGAACACACTTGCAAAAATCCCAATGCCTTTGTTATCACAACTCTTGGCCTCTAACTTTTCTATATATTCTTTCATCATTTTCCGAAGCTCCATCAAAAATCCGAACATTTTTGGACCTTCCCAACCCTCAATTCCTATTCAAACCATTTGAATTAAATCCAAATGCCTTTGAATTTAATTCCTGCAATCTTGCCACTTCTATTTTTCTGTGATCATGCTTATTCTTATGAGTCCAGGAAAATTGTCCTCCTGCTCAAATTCTTTTCCCTACCCCCCTTCTTTTTTCCTTTCTCTCTATTTCTTTTCGGTTAAAGAAGAAAGAGAGGAGAGAGGAGCCCAACAGCCCAGCAGGCTCCTGGCTTTTTTTCCTCTCCCCACCTAATTAGCACCAAGGCCCCGCCGCCGGCCTCCCTAGGACCATCTCCCGCAGCCCGCCTGCTCTAACCCTAGCGCAGCCGAACCCTCTCCCTCGCGCCGCTAGAGACAGCGAGTGCTGCTCCCTCGCTCGAACCGCCCTCCTTCTCTCGATCTCCCCTTCCCGATCCATCTCTCTCCTGTTCGTCTCTTCCTCCTGGCGCCGCCACAGAGAGAGGAGCAGCTCCCCACGCGCTTCCCCCATCTCCATCGATCCCCACTCCTCCTTTCCTCCACCTCGCGCCCCAGAGGAGCCCCTCTGCCTCGCCCTTGCTCCTCCACGCTCTGACGACCAGCGACCAGACGAACAGGACCACATCGCGACCATGGAGGATTCCAGCACCGGTGCCTCCCTGCTGCTTCGTCCCTGCACCACCAGGCCCCCGCCGGCGACCTCGACCTTCAAGCGACCGCCGCTCCTCCGTCGAAGCTCGAGTCCACCGCCGTCGTGCCTCTATCCCCGCCTCGGTTCCGGCGGGGTCTGGATAGGAGCATGCTCCGCCGCCCGTTCTCGGCCTCCCCCGTGTCCAGCTTGCCGCCCTTGCTCTTCCACGCCAAGCCAGCGGCACCATGGCCTCGCCTCTGCTTCGAGCAGGCGAAGGAGGAGCGCCAGCCTCGATCCCCTGCTCCTCTGCTTCGGGTCCTAGTGTCCTGCAGCCATCGCCCCTGTATCATGTCAAGCACCTACACCGTGCCCTGAACCGCCAAGGAACACCACCGAACAGGGATTCACCAAGTACCAGGTCAACAAGGACCGCCAAGTTTGTTTTCCGCCGTCTTCGAAATCGCCAAGTACCATCGTCAAGTACCCCTACACGCGAAGACGCCAAGACCGTTTCGGGATTCATCAAGTACCGCTACCGATGACTAGAACCCCTACGAAAACGTGTTCCACTACCGTCGCCGAGATAGCGAGAACCTCTACCAATGACCTCGGAGCACGAACGACGACCGTCATCGAAGACCCGTGTAACGCATGCGTCAAGTACCTCTACGGAAGACCTGAATGCCTACGGACGTGTACGACAACCGTTGCCCGAAGAACTTTGGTTTACAAGCGTCGTGATGACTACCATTGAACGTGGATTCGTCAAGTTCCTCGATGACCACGTACCACTACCGCTTCGCGAACAAAAATGATTACTTGCTCACTGAGATGTGTACCACTACTTCCACTACTATCGCGAGAATGTCTACTTCCACTACTTCCTCTACGCCGACTTGATCCGTTCCGAAAAATGCACGCTTCAAAGGTATAACCACCGAGACGATGCCCGTGAATGAATGTTGTGTGTTGTATAAAATGCTCGCATTTGCACCGTGCCCGATGTGTTTCTTGGATGTTCCTCGTTGCCTTACTGTCGTCTTGCGGGACACCAGATTACCGGGATCACCCCCCCATCTTTTGACACGCTTCCATCACTTTTCCTTTTGCACCGGTATCTCCATGAGCTACCGGAACCGATATGTTGCCGTGGCATCAGTTTCGGATTCGTCGCCGTGGCACCCTTTCTTTCCACCACGGTGACAAATGCTTCATAATGCTCTTATCAACATTGTCTTTAAAAATTGCATAAACTTGCATATGTCATCCGCATCATGATAACAACTTCAAGAATGTTTAAATTGTTGCTTGCTTCAATTGCTAAATGCATATGAGGTTTTACCGGAATTTTTGTTTGATGTTTCCAGCCTCATTTAAAATGCCTAGCTGTGTATTTTACTCATGTTTCACCTCTTGCCATGTTAACCAACATTTAATTTTGTTGAGTACCTAATCGGGAGTGAAACTAAATAATGGAATGTGGTATTTTGTGAACATGCATCCCGATGCATATTGAGCACCACTTAACTTGTAGTGTTGATTGTGCACTTTGCCATGTCATGCCTCTTTAAACCGGACATGCATCGTACTTGGTTGCGCATCGTGCCATGCTTATGTGATGTTTGTTTAGTATGTTGCTTGCTTCTTTTCGGGTTGCTTCTCGCGTTAGCTTCGGTTTCGTTTCGGAGTTGTGAGGATTCGTTCGACTACGTCTGTTTGTCTTCTTCATGGACTCGTTCTTCTTCCTTGCGGGATCTCAGGCAAGATGACCATACCCTCGAAATCACTTCTATCTTTGCTTGCTAGTTGTTCGCTCTTTTGCTATGCCGCGATACCTACCACTTGCTATATCATGCCTCCCATATTGCCATATCAAGCCTCTAACCCACCTTTCCTAGCAAACCGTTGTTTGGCTATGTTACCGCTTTGCTCAGCCCCTCTTATAGCGTTGCTAGTTGCAGGTGAATATGGAGTTTGTTCCATGTTGGAACATGGATTTTGTTGGGATATCATTATTATATCGTGTTTACTTTAGTGCACCTCTATACTTGGTAAAGGGTGGAAGGCTCGGCCTTATGCCTGGTGTTTTGTTCCACTCTTGCCGCCCTAGTTTTCGTCATACCGGTGTTATGTTCCTTGATTTTGCGTTGCTTACACGGTTGGGTTATAATGGGAACCCCTTGACAGTTCGCCTTGAATAAAACTCCTCCAGCAAGGCCCAACCTTGGTTTTACCATTTGCCACCTAAGCCTTTTTCCCTTGGGTTCTGCAGACTCAAGGGTCATCTTTATTATAACCCCCCCCCCCGGCCAGTGCTTCTCTAAGTGTTGGTCTGAACTAGAGCCCCTTTCAGCGCCACCTCGGGGAAACTTGAGGGTTTGTTTTAGTTGTATGGATTGCTCATCTGGTGTTGCCCTGAGAACGAGATATGTGCAGCTCCTATCAGGATGTCGGCACATCGGGCGGCTTTGCTAGTCTTGTTTTACCATTGTCGAAATGTGTTGTAACCGGGATTCCGAGTCTGATCGGGTCTTCCTGGGAGAAGGAATATCCTTCGTTGACTGTGAGAGCTTGTGATGGGCTAAGTTGGGACACCCCTGCAGGGTTTTGAACTTTCAAAAGCCGTGCCCGCGGTTATGGGCAGATGGGAATTTGTTAATGTCCGGTTGTAGAAAACCCGACACTAAACCTAATTAAAATGAATCAACCGCGTGTGTAGCCGTGATGGTCTCTTTCCGGCGGAGTCCGGGAAGTGAACATGGTTCTTGTGTTATGCTTGAACGTAGGTAGTTTCAGGATCACTTTTTGATCACTTATTAGCTTCTCGATCGTGCTTTGCTTCTCTTCTCGCTCTCTTTTGCGTAAGTTAGCCACCATATATGCTTAGTGCTTGCTGCAGCTCCACCTCACTACCTTTTCCTACCCATAAGCTTAAATAGTCTTGATCTCGCGGGTGTGAGATTGCTGAGTCCTCGTGACTCACATATACTTCCAAACAGTTGCAGGTGCCGATGATACCAGTGCAGGTGACGCAACCCAGCCCAAGTGGGAGCTCGATGAAGATCTTGTTTGTTGTGTTGTTTCGTTTCCTGTTGATCAGTAGTGGAGCCCAGTCGGGTCGATCGGGGATCTAGCAATTGGGGTTGTCTTCTTTTATTTTGGTTCCGTAGTCGGACCTTGATTGTACTCTGGATGATGTATGATTAACTTGTAATTGTGTGAAGTGGCGATTGTAAGCCAACTCTTTATCCCTTTCTTATTCAGTACATGGGATGTGTAAAGATTACCCCTCTTGCGACATGCCTACCATGCGGTTATGCATCTAAGTCATGCTCCGACACGTGGGAGATATAGCCGCATCGTGGGTGTTACACAAGCCCGGGACATTATTTATTTTAATGCTACGCTATAGTAGACGGGGTTGGTATGAGTGCTTGGGAGTGGTGTGAGAATGGAGGACTCTACGTCAATGACGACAACTTCATGATGACATCGGCAAGGACTGCATCTTTATGACCTCAAGGCCTCAAGATTTCGAGACTTGAGACAAGAATTCATTACACACTACTAGGTGAAGGACGGTTGACGGGCACCCTAGAGGAACCAGTGGATGGCCGGGATGCATGGAGAAGCGCCATGACATCTTGCGGAAAGCTTCACCCAGACTCAAAGAGACAGAAGAATACTTCATGCTCGGAAGCTTACCTGTGCAACCGCAAGTCACTATGGGCTCTGGCTTGGTTGACCCTAGTGGTGACTCTGGCTGGGACAGTGCTAGCTGATGTCTACTACACGACCTTCTTCTTGTAGACGTTGTTGGGCATCCAAGTGCAGAGGTTTGTAGGACAGTAGCAAATTTCCCTCAAGTGGATGACCTAAGGTTTATCAATCTGTGGGAGGCGTAGGATGAAGATGGTCTCTCTCAAGCAACCCTGCAACCAAATAACAAAGAGTCTCTTGTGTCCCCAACACACCCAATACAATGGTAAATTGTATAGGTGCACTAGTTCGGCGAAGAGATGGTGATACAAGTGGTATATGGATGGTAGATAAAGTATTTGTAATCTGAAAATATAAAAACAGCAAGGTAACTAATGATAAAGTGAGCACAAACGGTATTTCAATGCATTGAAACAAGGCCTAGGGTTCATACTTTCACTAGTGCAAGTCCTCTCAACAATAATAACATAATTGGATCACATAACTATCCCTCAACATGCAACAAAGAGTCACTCCAAAGTCACTAATAGAGGAGAGCAAACGAAGAGATTATGGTAGGGTACAAAACCACCTCAAAGTTATTCTTTCCAATCATTCCGTTGGGCTATTCCTATAAGTGTCACAAACAGCCCTAGAGTTCGTACTAGAATAACACCTTAAGACACAAATCAACCAAAACCCTAATGTCACCTAGATACTCCAATGTCACCTCAAGTATCCGTGGGTATGATAATACGATATGCATCACACAATTTCAGATTCATCTATTCAAACCAACACAAAGTACTTCAAAGAGTGCCCCAAAGTTCTACCGGAGAGTCAAGACGAAAATGTGTGCCAGCCCCTATGCATAGGTTCATGGGCGGAACCCGCAAGTTGATCACCAAAACATACATCAAGTGGATCAATAGAATACCCCATTGTCACCACGGGTATCCCACGCAAGACATACATCAAGTGTTCTCAAATCCTTAAAGACTCAATCCGATAAGATAACTTCAAAGGGAAAACTTAATCGATTACAAGAGAGTAGAGAGGGAGAAACATCATAAGATCCAACTATAATAGCAAAGCTCGCGATACACCAAGATCGTATCACCTCAAGAACACGAGAGAGAGAGGGAGAGAGAGAGATCAAACACATAGCTATTGGAGAAATACTCCCTCCTCGTCATGGAGAGCGTCGGGATGATGAAGATGGCCACCGGAGAGGGATTCCCCCCTCCGGCAGGGTGCCGGAATGGGTCTAGATTGGTTTTCGGTGGCTACGGAGGCTTCTGGCGGCGGAACTCCCGATCTATTGTCGTCTCTGATAGTTTTAGGGTATATGGATATATATAGGCGGAAGAAATACATCAGGAGAGCCACGAGGGGCCCACGAGGGTGGAGGGCGCGCCCAGGGGGTGGGCGCGCCCCCCTGCCTCATGGCTTCCTCGTTGATCCCCTGACGTGCACTCCAAGTCTCCTGTATTGCTTTCTTTCCAAAAATAACTTTTCTAAAGGTTTCATTCCGTTTGGACTCCGTTTGATGTTCCTTTTCTGCGAAAAACTGAAACAAGGGGAAAACAGAAACTGGCACTGGGCTCTGGGTTAATAGGTTAGTCCCAAAAATCATATAAAATAGCATATAAATGCATATAAAACATCCAAAGTTGATAATATAATAGCATGGAACAATCAAAAATTATAGATACGTTGGAGACGTATCAACATCCTGTGACGCCCCGAGACCGATGTGCCAGGTGTCCTCCAGTTATTCGCTGTTGTTGCCTTGTCATTGCTTGCGTGTCATGCATTGCATATCATGTCATCATGTGCATTTCATTTGCATACATGTTCTTCTCATGCATCCGAGCATTTTCCCCGTTGTCCGTTTTGCATTCTGGCGCTCCTATGTCAACCGGTGTCCCTTTCTACCTCTTTTCGTGTGCGGGTGTTAAACATTTTCGGATTGGACCGAGATTTGTCATGCGGCCTTGGTTTACTACCGGTAGACCACCTGTCAAGTTTCGTGCCATTTGGACTTCGTTTGATACTCCAACGGTTAACCGAGGGACCAAAAAGGCCTCGTGCGTGTTGCAGCCCAACACCCTTCCAATTTGGCCCAAAACCAACCTAAACCTCCTCTATCATCCTGGTCGTTCGATCACGATCGCGTGGCCAAAAACCGCACCTCATTTGGACTCTCCTAGCTCCCTTTATCTACAAATATGTGATCCCCTCCCCAAAATTCACAGTCTAACCTTAGTCTCCCTCTTCCTCGCGCCACCGGACAATTTTCCCCGCCGCCGGACGTGTCCGCTCGCCGCCGCCACATCACTCCAGCCTATCAGGAGCCGCCACGTCACCCTCCCCCGCCGCCGCACCCAACCGGAGGCCACCACCTGTCCCCGCCGCGCCCACTTCACCGCCGGGCCCGCGAAGCCCATCCGGGGCCCGCCTGGGCCCGAGTCCCCGTCGCCCGATCCGGTACGTGCCACCCTCGTCGCCCCGTCTGCCTTGCCGTCCACCGCCGCCCTTTGTTCGCTGGCTGCCGCCTCCCGCCCTCCGCCAGTCGCCGCTGGTGTCCCGTGCCTCCTCGCCGTCTCCTTCGCCGGCGCGCCACCGCCCCAAGCTCCGCCGGCGTCCCTCTCAATGGATCCGGCCGGGAAGGGGCCGGAGGGACCAGATCCGGCCACCTCTACGCTGATCCGCGCCCGCCACCGTCGTTTGTCTCCGGCGCCGGCGACGAGCCGCCTCTGCCTCCCTCGATCCAGGCGGGATCGAGGAGGAGGACGACTCCTTCGCCCTGGGCCTCCGCTTGCGTCGATGGGCCGGGCCAGCCCCAGATCCACCGGCCCATCGCACCCCTCCTCTTTTGGGACAAGCCCATGGGGTGAGACACACCCTAACCTCCGCCCCGAGCGACCTTTAGCTATGCTACGCTCGGGTGTGTTTTTTTACTAAGTCCCAGATCCCGTTAATATTTTTTGATATCTTCGTCATGTCACAACTCTGCATCTCTAGCTCCGATTCATGCGTGTAGCATATCAAAATGTTTGTCTCGATGAGTACATCATTTCGTCTCATTGCATCATTTTCATTTGAGCTCATCTTGATGCCCGAAATGCTATTGGAAGAGGGCTATGTGATGAATTTGTCCAATCTGTTTCACCAAATGGCATTTTGTCATTTTTGCCATGATTAATGTGTGCATGATATGATCCTGAGCTCTACATGTGTTTTGTTATATGCCATGCCATCTTTACAGTGGTGCTTACCATGTATTTTTGTGATATTTTGGTGACTATCACAAGCTTGCAAAGTAGCGTAATCGGTAATGCTGATTTCAGGGACTTAGAATTTCACTAAGTCCTTGTCCTGATTTTGTCGTTATGCCATATGTTCATGTTATTTCCTAGTCATCCGTGCCTCTTTTGAGGATGATCAGTAAGGATGTTTTGTTAATATTGTGGTGCTCTATCCATACATGTCTTTGTTTGAATTTATGGAGCACCCTGGATTGAGTCAATCGAGCTCTACTTTTGCTATATCGTGAATCCTGGCAGATTGTTGACTTGTTAGCGATTTTGCCGAGGATGTTGCTATTGATCTGTGCATGCTATGTTGTTGTTCTTGCCATGTCTAGCTTCTATGCCATGTATTCCTGACGGGTGTATGCTTAGTTTGTCATGCCATGCTCTGTAGTGAGTGCATCGAGCTCGTAAACATGCCTACTCGTTAACTGTTTTGCCATGCTCCAGTTTATCACTAAGTCTGAATCTGTTTATGTTTTTGCCATGTTCACATGCTTGCAATTGTATTTTCTGATCCCTTTTGGCTCAAGGTCACTAAGGGACTTTTGTTAGGTTCTTTGAGTAGCTTCATGCCATGGCTTGCTTTGCCATGTTAAGTTCCTGTAGCATATAGTATTCATGCTCCAAAGTATGCTTCCTGATAATAAATTCCAGACTTGTGTTAATTTCACTAAGTCTGAAACTTGTTGTCTTTTGCACTTTTGCCATGCTTGTTTGAACCTGTTAATGAGTGAATTAGCCGTAGCTCAGTATTCATATTTTGTCAAGCATCATGAGTGGATCCCTGCCATGTATCTTGTTGCCATGTTTGAGTGTTGTAGCATATTTATCTTGATGCATTTAGATGGATACTTGCTGATTATCGCAGACCAGTGCCATATTTGTTTTGCTTGCCATTTCCAAACCGTGCATCCGATTCCGGTGATCTTTATATTGATTTCAACCGAAATCACCTCAACTTTCCAGTGGCACTCTTGGATTTCCAAGTTGAGGCCAGGTTCAATCATTCCTTTCCAAATCATGCATATGCATAACATACCGCATCCCGCATATCATACCATGTTCATGTGTGGTTTGTTTACTATGTTGTGTGCTTCTTTCCGGTGTTGCTTCTTCGGGTTTGTTCTGGTAACGTTACTTTTGTGAGGACCCATTCATCTACATCCATTTGTCTTCTTCATGGACTCGTTCTTCTTCCTTGCGGGATTTCAGGCAAGATGACCATACCCTCGAAATCACTTCTATCTTTGCTTGCTAGTTGCTCGCTCTTTTGCTATGCCTATGCTGCGATACCTACCACTTGCTTATCATGCCTCCCATATTGTTGAACCAAGACTCTAACCCACCTTGTCCTAGCAAACCGTTGTTTGGCTATGTTACCGCTTTGCTCAGCCCCTCTTATAGCGTTGTTAGTTGCAGGTGAAGATTGAAGTTTGTTCCTTGTTGGAACATGGAGATGTTGTTCCTTGTTGGAACATGTTTACTTGTTGAGATATCACAATATATATTATTTAATTAATGCATATATATACTTGGTAAAGGGTGGAAGGCTCGGCCTTATGCCTGGTGTTTTGTTCCACTCTTGCCGCCCTAGTTTCCGTCATGTCGGTGTTATGTTCCCGGATTTTGCGTTCCTTACGTGGTTGGGTTATAATGGGAACCCCTTGATAGTTCACCTTGAATAAAACTCCTCCAGCAATGCCCAACATTGGTTTTACCATTCGCCACCTAGCCTTTTCTTTCCCTTGGGTAGGCCTGCCCAAGGGTCATCTTTATTTTAACCCCCCCCCCCCCGGGCCAGTGCTCCTCTGAGTGTTGGTCTGAAATGAGCTGCCTGCGGGGCCACCTCGGGGAAACTTGAGGGTTGGTTTTACTCGTAGGTAGTCTCATCTGAGTGTGCCCTGAGAAAGAGATATGTGCAGCTCATATCGGGATTTGTCGGCACATTCGGGCGGTGTTGCTGGACTTGTTTTACCATTGTCGAGGATGTCTTGTAACCGGGATTCCGAGTCTGGTCGGGTCTTCCCGCTAGAAGGAATATCCTTCGTTGACCGTGAGAGCTTGTGATGGGCTAAGTTGGGACACCCCTGCAGGGATTTGAACTTTCGAAAGCCATGCCCGCGGTTATGGGCAGATGGGAATTTGTTAATGTCCGGTTGTAGAAAACCTGAAGTTGACCTTAATTAAAATACATCAACCGCGTGTGTTACCGTGATGGTCTCTTCTCGGCAGAGTCCGGGAAGTGAACACGGTGTTGGAGTTATGCTTGACGTAGGTTGTTTTAGGATCACTTCTTGATCATAGTTTCTCGACCGTGCTTTTGCCTTCTCTTCTCGCTCTCATTTGCGTATGCTTAGCCACCATATATGCAAGTCGCTTGCTGCAGCTCCACCTCATACCTTTTACCTTACCCATAAGCTTAAATAGTCTTGATCGTGAGGGTGTGAGATTGCTGAGTCCCTGTGACTCACAGATACTTCCAAAACCAGCTTGCAGGTGCCGTTGAACCGTGCGGATGACGCAACCAAGCTCAAGGAGGAGCTCGTTGAAGATCTTATCCGTTGTGTTGTTTCGTTCTAGTTGATCAGTAGTGGAGCCCAGTTGGGGTCGATCGGGGATCTGTGTAGCATTTGGGGTAGTCTTCTTTTATTTTGGGTTCCGTAGTCGGACCTTGATTGTATCTGGTTGATGTAATGTTTTTTTCATGTAATTGTGTGAAGTGGCGATTGTAAGCCAACTATGTATCTCTTTCCCATATGTATTACATGGGTTGTGTGAAGATTACCTCACTTGCGACATTGCTTTCAATGCGGTTATGCCTCTAAGTCGTGCTTCGACACGTGGGAGATATAGCCGCATCGAGGGCATTACAAGTTGGTAACCAGAGCCTTCCCCGACCTTAGGAGCCCCCCTGCTTGATCGAATCGCTGGCGTTATTGAGTCTAGAAAAATGTTTTGAGTCATTTAGGAATTATATATCAGAGAGTTTAGGAATTCTTTTTACTCCCCAGTCCCTTCATCGCTCTGGTGAGGCATCCTGACATAGAGTTTTGACTCTTCTCTTCTCAAATTTCACTAAAACAAATTTAGGATCACGCGGGAATCTTGGAATCGTTCCGATCGATTTGTGATGAGAACATTGTTCTTGGTGCCTCCTGTCATTTAGGGGTTGTGGCAGTGTCCCGGGGAGTTGAGCTCCGAGGTGTTGTCGTCACAATTTTATCATTGCAGTTCTGGAATACCTGAGATTAGTTTCGCCGACATCAAAAATCTCTTTTATGCAGTTGTTGGTGAGGTAACCTCGACGCCACCCAGTACTGGGGCGGGAGTTTGGGAGTATTTCCATAACTCGTATAACGGATGCTTTTCGAAGGTTGAGGTAGATGATTTCCAAAGGTTTCTTGGTTATGTGTTGAAGTATGGATACAGCTGGATGTAGGATTTGCTAGTTTTGGGTGAGATATTATGCTTCCCCTGTATCCCCAACACCTGATTGCATAACCGGGAGAATTTCGGGAGTTTGTAAGTGGGAATTCAAGTAGCTCTTAGGATATCTTTCCGACAGATGTATGATATGAAATTGGGGTTCGACGTCTAGTGGTCCACCTATTCACGGTTGGTTTTACAGTGGTCTCGTTGTGTCTTAAAGAGTCCTTGGCTATGCCGACTCGGGGACGCTTCATATGTCATGTGCACTGCCTTGTACATGATGGTGTTGTACGATCGAGCCCGTGTAGGCCCCACCACGAAAACTTCGGACAAAATCTCTATCATATGTTTGTTCCGGCTTATTCTGCAAGCCAATCCTTTGTTTTGTTTTGAGTTGTGGTATTCAAGTTGCTTCAATGTCAAGTGTTGATTCCATACCTTCCCCAAGCGGTGTTCTCATATTTATATGTGAATACTAATCCTTCTCGATCATCGAGTTTGTCATTTCAATTTCTTCTCAACCGGTGAGCTTCCCTTCAAGTGGATCTGATCACTTCAACATTTGCAAGATCCAATCTCAGTTCTTCTCAACGGTGTTCATTTCATTCGTCCCAAGCTGCCTTTGTTTTCCCACCCACCCACCCTTTTTCTTCAAGGATTCAGATTTCTTAATCAAGTATCCATCTTATTGATGCGAGGCCTTTTCATTCCTTTTCCGTTAATATCCTTATCCGGTGATTCTCATGAAGATTCTAACGGAGCTTCAAGTTCGTCACTCTTCACTCGTTTTCTTCTCCGGTGGAACCAATTCAAGCCTTCGGTGTTGATCATACCTTTTTCCTCATTTCAATGTCTTCTCTTGCCGGTACACCTCTTTATTCATTCATTTCTCGCTATTCAATTATTCCGGAGTGCTAAAGATATCTCGGAAGGCTCGTCTTTTCATTCAAGATCAGTTCAACCTATTTTGAGGTTGTTATCTCATTCAAGCCATTTAACTCAACCGGTGCATTCTCTCTTTTAAATCGTTCTATAGTGTTTCTTTTGAGTGGCCCCTAACCCACGGGTCTTTTCCCAGGATCTTACCTGACTCTTCTTATTTTCCCGGAGCTATCCTCAAATTTTATTTTCGAAGTTTGACATAAGAATGATTGTCATCAGTCTTATGTTTCTCCAAGATCTTTCAAATTATTTTCATCGTCGGCTCTACCTTTCCATTCTTCATTCCGGAGTATCTCAACAATTTATGGTGTTGTCTCTCATCATCATTCTCTGCGTTTGAAGACCGAAGAAGAGTTTTTCCTCCAAATCTTATCTGTTCTCTCAAAGATTCATAATTCTAGCTTGTTGCCATCCTCTCATAATTGTTTTGATTGTGAGTATTCTTTTCACCTATCCGGAGCATTTCATGAGTTGTTTCCATTTCTTTACTTCGAAGGCCATTGTTCTCCAAATCTTACCGGTGCATCATTCAAGTATTCTCTTGTCAACTCGTGACCTCTTCATTCTTATGTTTCTAAATCCCCTAAAGTATCCTGGTTCATTCTCTAATTCGTACCGGTGATTCATCCCTTTTACTTCGTGCATTTTCAATTCTATCGGTGGCTCTTCCAAGATTCTTCATCCTTCGTTATAATCTCAAATGACTCTTTCTTTCCAATTCTTAAGGTAGTTCATTCAAGAGTTCTCTTCCTTGGTTATCATATCAATTTATTCGTTGCTTCAATTCCTACCGGTGGTTCGTTCAAGACCTTCTCAACGTTGTGCTATATCTATCTTAATCCTTTCTACGAGAATAAGTGGTGTGCCAAATCCATTGTTTGTCATCAATTTAATTGGTGAAGGATAAGCATAATGTAATTCTTATTCTTGTTTCATCGAGTGACCTAAATTACCTTTTTTGGAGGCTCATCAAATTCTTGTTTCCATTTGTTCATCTTTCTTTTCCCGGAGTTACAAGTTCTCTCAATTATCTCATCACGGAGATCCATCTAAATCATTACAAGTTTTCACCTTGCGTTTTCAACTTCTCTTTCCTTCCGTTTGATCATCCTTTTGTTACCGGAGTTCTTCATAAAGGTTCTACATGATGGTTCATCAAGGATTTAATTCCTTCTCTAAATGTTCATTGAAGATTCTTTTCAGAGGAGCTCAAGTATTCTTCTTCGTGCAATCCGGAGTGCAATTCTTTCTACCTTATCTTTTCAGGTGGTATTATCTCATTCTTGATAATTTGAGTTCATGTTTCATGATTCACATGTTGTTAAGAATGAGATATTTTAAATCCGTCAATCTCGTCATTTGAGTTATCTTGGGTAATATTTCACCTAAAGCTTTCCCTAAGGATTGTTGCTATTATGGTGCTTATAAATGACCCAAGTTCTTCATCTTTCCTCCTGGTGAAATATTTTCTCGTCTCCTCGTTCATATCAATCCAATTCTTTTTCCCGTGAGTGGCAGGTTGTCACCTCATAATTTGAGAGGTATTCCATAAGACCATATCGAGCTTATTCTTTTCGTTGTTGGTTTTCCAACAACTCCGTTCTAGCTTTTGTTGTAAGCGTGCTCCATCGAGATCTTGTTTCCCTTCATTCATCCCATTCCATTCTTACTTTTGTTCCGGAGGCTTTGTGATGTTGCTCTTTTCAGCCCATCTTTTCGTTTTGTCAGGATCGTGTTCTTTTCTTGGTTTATCCATTTAACCGGAGTGTTGTGTCCCTTTTGCTCAAGCTCTTTCATTTTATCAAGTCTTCATCTCTTTTCAACCGAAGTGCTACCCGAATCGGTTCTTTCTTATCCCTCTTTTCAAATGGAGTGCTTTCAACTTCGTTCTTCACCGTTGTATTCTTTTCTCGAAATGGCTTAACCTTTTCAAGGTTCTTGGGTTTCACTCGTTTGTCAAAGGAGCAACTTAGTTTACCTCTTCTTTTTCTCCTCCGTTTGTCCCTCCGGTGCCATTCTAGATCTCGGGATGAGATCCCCTCGTAGTGGTGGAGTGTTGTGATGCCCCGAGACCGATGTGTCAGGTGTCCTCCAGTTATTCGCTGTTGTTGCCTTGTCATGCATTGCATACCATGTCATCATGTGCATTTCATTTGCATACATGTTCGTCTCATGCATCCGAGCATTTTCCCCGTTGTCCGTTTTGCATTCCGGCGCTCCTATGTCAACCGGTGTCCCTTTCTACCTCTTTTCGTGTGCAGGTGTTAAACGTTTTTGGATTGGACCGATATTTTTCATGCGGCCTTGGTTTACTACCGGTAGACCACCTATCAAGTTTCGTACCATTTGGACTTCGTTTGATACTCCAACGGTTAACCGAGGGACCGAAAAGGCCTCATGCGTGTTGCAGCCCAACACCCTTCCAATTTGGCCCAAAACCCACATAAACCTCCTCCATCATCTCGGCCGTTTGATCACGATCGCGTGGCCGAAAACCGCACCTCATTTGGACTCTCCTAGCTCCCTCTATCTACAAATATGTGATCCCCTCCCCAAAATTCGCGGTCTAACCCTAGTCTCCCTCTTCCTCGCGCCACCGAACAATTTTCCCCGCCACCGGACGTGTCCGCTCGCCACCGCCACATCACTCCGGCCTATCAGGAGTCGCCTCGTCACCCTCCCCCATCGCCGAACCAACCGGAGGCCGACACCTGTCCCTGCCGCGCCCATTTCACCGCTGGGCCCGCGAAGCCCATCCGAGGCCCGCCCGGGCCCGAGACCCCGTCGCCCGATCCGGTACACGCCGCCCTCGTCGCTCCGTCTGCCTCGCCGCTCCGCCTACCTCGCCGTCCGCCGCCGTCCTTTGTTCGCCGGCCGCCGCCTCCCGCCCTTCGCCGGTCGCCGCTGGTGTCCCGTGCCTCCTCGACATCTGCTTCGCCGGCGTGCCACCGCCCCAAGCTCCACCGGCGTCCCTCTCAACGGATCCGGCTGGGAAGGGGCCGGAGGGACCAGATCCGGCCACCTCTGCTCTGATCTGCGCCCGCCACCGTCATTTGTCTCTGGCGCCGGCGACGAGCCGCCTCTGCCTCCCTCGATCCAGGCGGGATCGAGGAGGAGGACGACTCCTTCGCCCTGGGCCTCCGCCTGCGTCGATGGGCCGGCCCAGCACCAGATCCACCGGCCAATCGCACCCCTCCTCTTTTGGGCCAAGCCCACGGGGTGAGACACACCCTAACCTCCGCCCCGAGCGACCTTTAGCTATGTTACGCTCGGGTGTGTTTTTTTCACTGTCCCAGATCCCGTTAATATTTTTTGCTATCTTCATCATGTCACAACTCTGCATCCGTAGCTCCAATTCATGTGTGTAGCATATCAAAATGTTCGCCTCGATGAGTACATCATTTAATCTCATTGCATCATTTTCATTTGAGCTCATCTTGATGCCCGAAATGCTATTAGAATAGGGCTATGTGATGAATTTGTCCGATCTGTTTCAGCAAATGGCATTTTGTCATTTTTGCCATAATTAATATGTGCATGATATGATCCTGAGCTCTACATGTGTTTTGTTATATGCCATGCCATCTTTACAGTGGTGCTTACCAAGTATTTTTGTGATATTTGTGGTGACTAGCACAAGCTTGCAAAGTAGCGTAATCGGTAATGCTGATTTCAGGGACTTAGAATTTCACTAAGTCCTTGTCCTGATTTTGTCGTTATGCCATATGTTCATGTTATTTCCTAGTCATCCATGCCTCTTTTGAGGATGATCAGTAAGGATGTTTTGTTAATATTGTGGTGCTCTATCCATACATGTCTTTGTTTGAATTTATGGAGCACCCTGGATTGAGTCAATCGAGCTCTACTTTTGCTATATCGTGAATCCTGGCAGATTGTTGACTTGTTAGCGATTTTGCCGAGGATGTTGCTATTGATCCGTGCATGCTATGTTGTTGTTCTTGCCATATCTAGCTTCTATACCATGTATTCTTGATGGGTGTATGCTTAGTTTGTCATGCCATGCTCTGTAGTGAGTGCATCGAGCTCGTAAACATGCCTACTCGTTAACTGTTTTGCCATGCTTCAGTTTTTCACTAAGTCTGAATCTGTTTATGTTTTTGCCATGTTCACATGCTTGCAATTGTATTTTCTGATCCCTTTTGGCTCAAGGTCACTAAGGGACTTCTGTTAAGTTCTTTGAGTAGCTTCATGCCATGGCTTGCTTTGCCATGTTAAGTTCCTGTCGCATATAGTATTCATGCTCCAAAGTATGCTTCCTGATAATAAATTCCAGACTTGCGTTAATTTCACTAAGTCTGAAACCTGTTGTCTTTTGCACTTTTGTCATGCTTGTTTGAACCTGTTAATGAGTGAATTAGCCGTAGCTTAGTGTTCATCTTTTGTCTAGCATCATGAGTGGATCCCTTCCATGTATCTTGTTGCCATGTTTGAGTGTTGTAGCATATTTATCTTGATGCATTTAGATGGCTGCTTGCTGATTATCGCAGACCGGTGCCATATTTGTTTTGCTTGCCATTTCCAAACCGTGCATCCGATTCCGGTGATCTTTATATCGATTTCAACCGAAATCACCTCACCTTTCCAGTGGCACTCTTGGATTTCCAAGTTGAGGCCAGGTTCAATCATTCCTTTCGAAATCATGCATATGCATAACATACTGCATCTCGCATATCATACTATGTTCATGTGTGGCTTGTTTACTATGTTGTGTGCTTCTTTCCGGTGTTGCTTCTTCGGATTTGTTCCGGTAACATCGCGTTTGTGAGGACCCGTTCATCTACGTCCATTTGTCTTCTTCATGGACTCGTTCTTCTTCCTTGCGGGATTTCAGGCAAGATGACCATACCCTCGAAATCACTTCTATCTTTGCTTGCTAGTTGCTCGCTCTTTTGCTATGCCTATGCTGCGATACCTACCACTTGCTTATCATGCCTCCCATATTGTTGAACCAAGACTCTAACCCACCTTGTCCTAGCAAACTGTTGTTTGGCTATGTTACCGCTTTGCTCAGCCCCTCTTATAGCGTTGTTAGTTGCTGGTGAAGATTGAAGTTTGTTCCTTGTTGGAACATGGAGATGTTGTTCCTTGTTGGAACATGTTTACTTGTTGGGATATCACAATATATCTTATTTAATTAATGCATCTATATACTTGGTAAAGGGTGGAAGGCTCGGCATTATGCCTGGTGTTTTGTTCCACTCTTGCCACCCTAGTTTCCGTCATATCGGTGTTATGTTCCCGGATTTTGCGTTCCTTACGTGGTTGGGTTATAATGGGAACCCCTTGACAGTTCGCCTTGAATAAAACTCCTCCAGCAATGCCCAACATTGGTTTTACCATTCGCCACCTAGCCTTTTCTTTCCCTTGGGTAGGCCTGCCCAAGGGTCATCTTTATTTTAACCCCACCCCCCCACCCCAGGGCCAGTGCTCCTCTGAGTGTTGGTCCGAACTGAGCTGCCTGCGGGGCCACCTCGGGGAAACTTGAGGGTTGGTTTTACTCGTAGCTACTCTCATCTGAGTGTGCCCTGAGAACGAGATATGTGCAGCTCCTATCGGGATTTGTCGGCACATTCGGGCGGTGTTGCTGGACTTGTTTTACCATTGTCGAGGATGTCTTGTAACCGGGATTCCGAGTCTGATTGGGTCTTCCCGCTAGAAGGAATATCCTTCATTGACCGTGAGAGCTTATGATGGGATAAGTTGGGACACCCCTGCAGGGATTTGAACTTTCAAAAGCCGTGCCCGCGGTTATGGGCAGATGGGAATTTGTTAACGTCCGGTTGTAGAAAACCTGAAGTTGACCTTAATTAAAATACATCCACCGCATGTGTTACCGTGATGGTCTCTTCTCGGCGGAGTCTGGGAAGTGAACATGATGTTGGAGTTATGCTTGACGTAGGTTGTTTTAGGATCACTTCTTGACCATAGTTTCTCGACCGTGCTTTTGCCTTCTCTTCTCGCTCTCATTTGCGTATTTTTAGCCACCATATATGCTAGTCGCTTGCTGCAGCTCCACCTCATACCTTTTACCTTACCCATAAGCTTAAATAGTCTTGATCGCAAGGGTGTGAGATTGCTGAGTCCCCGTGACTCACAGATACTTCCAAAACTAGCTTGTAGGTGCCGTTGAACCGCGCGGATGACGCAACCAAGCTCAAGGAGGAGCTCATTGAAGATATTATCCGTTTTGTTGTTTCGTTCTAGTTGATCAGTAGTTGAGCCCAGTTGGGGTCGATCGGGGATCTGTGTAGCATTTGGGGTAGTCTTCTTTTATTTTGGGTTCCGTAGTCAGACCTTGATTGTATCTGGTTGATGTAATGCTTTTTTCATGTAATTGTGTGAAGTGGCGATTGTAAGCCAACTATGTATCTCTTTCCCTTATGTATTACATGGGTTGTGTGAAGATTACCTCACTTGCGACATTGCTTTCAATGCGGTTATGCCTCTAAGTCGTGCTTCGACATGTGGGAGATATAGCCGCATTGAGGGCGTTACACATCCCCAAGCTTAATTGCTGCTCGTCCTCGAGTAGGTAAATGATAAAAATAGAATTTTTGATGTGGAATGCTACCTAACATATTTATCCATGTAATTCTCTTTATTGTGGCAAGAATATTCAGATCCATAAGATTCAAGACAAAAGTTTAATATTGAAATAAAAATAATAATACTTCAAGCATATTAACCAAGTAATCATGTCTTCTCAAAATAACATGGCCAAAGAAAGCTATCCCTACAAAATCATATAGTCTGGCTATGCTCCATCTTCACCACACAACGTATTTAAATGATGCACAACCTCGATGACAAGCCAAGCAATTGTTTCATACTTTTGATGTTCTCAAACTTTTTCAATCTTCACGCAATACATGAGCGTGAGCCATGGACATAGCACTATAGGTGGAATAGAATGGTGGTTGTGGAGAAGACAAAAAGGAGAAGATAGTCTCACATCAACTAGGCGTATCAACGGGCTATGGAGATGCCCATTAATAGATATCAATGTGAGTGAGTAGGGATTGCCATGCAACAGATGCACTAGAGCTATAAATGTATGAAAGCTCAACAAAAAGAAACTAAGTGGGTGTGCATCCAACTTGCTTGCTCACGAAGACCTAGGGCACTTGAGGAGGCCCATTGTTGGAATATACAAGCCAAGTTCTATAATGAAAATTTCCCACTAGTATATGAAAGTGACAACATAGGAGACTCTCTATCATGAAGATTGTGATGCTACTTTAAAGCACAAGTGTGGTAAAAGGATAGTAGCATTGGCCCTTCTCTCTTTTCTCTCAATATTTTTTCATTTATTTTTTATTTGGGCCTTTCTCTTTTTTTATGGCCTATTTTTTCTCTTTTTTTATTTGGGCTTCTTTAGCCTCTTTTATTTATTTAGTTTCTCCGGAGTCTCATCCCGACTTGTGGGGGAATCATAGTCTCCATCATCCTTTCCTCACTGGGACAATGCTCTAATAATGATGATCATCACACTTTTATTTACTTACAACTCAAGAATTACAACTCGATTCTTAGAACAAGATATGACTCTATATGAATGCCTCCAGCGGTGTACCGGGATGTGCAATGACTCATGAGTGACATGTATGAAAGGATTATGAATGGTGGCTTTGCCACAAATACGATGTCAACTACATGATCATGCAAAGCAATATGACAATGATGGAGCGTGTCATAATAAACAAAACGGTGGAAAGTTGCATGGCAATATATCTCAGAATGGCTATGGAAATGCCATAATAGGTAGGTATATATGGTGGCTGTTTTGAGAAAGGTATATGGTGGGTTTATGATACCGGCGAAAGGTGCACGGTATTAGAGAGGCTAGCAATGGTGGAAGGGTGAGAGTGTGTATAATCCATGGACTCAACATTAGTCATAAAGAATTCACATACTTATTGCAAAAATCTATTAGTTATCAAAGCAAAGTACTATGCGCATGCTCCTAGGGGGATAGATTGGTAGGAAAATACCATCGCTCATCCTCGACCGCCACTCATAAGGAAGACAATCAATAAATAAATCATGCTCCGACTTCGTCACATAACGGTTCACCATACGTGCATGTTACGGGAATCACAAACTTCAACACAAGTATTTCTCAAATTCACAACTACTCAACTAGCATGACTCTAATATCACCATCTCCATATCTCAAAACAATTATCAAGTATCAAACTTCTCATAGTATTCAATGCACTTTATATGAAAGTTTTTATTATATCCCTCTTGGATGCCCATCATATTAGGACTAGTTTCATAACCAAAGCAAACTACCATGCTGTTCTAAAGACTCTCAAAATAATATAAGTGAATCACGAGAGTTCATCTAATTCTTCAACATAAAACCACCACCATGCTCTAAAAAGATATAAGTGAAGCACTAGAGCAACAACAAACTACTCCGAAAGATATGAGTGAAGACCAATGAGTAGTCGAATAATTATGCAACTATGTGAAGACTCTCCCATTTAATAATTTCAGATCTTGATATTTTATTCAAACAGCAAGCAAATCCTAACAAAATAAATTGACGCTCCAAGCAAAACACATATCATGTGGTGAATAAAAATATAGCTCCAAGTAAAGTTACCGATGAACGAAGACGAAAGAGGGGATGCCTTCCGGAGCATCCCCAAGCTTAGGCTCTTGGTTGTCCTTGAATATTACCTTGGAATGCCTTGGGCATCCCCAAGCTTAGGCTCTTGCCACTCCTTATTCCATAGTCCATTGAATCTTTACCCAAAACTTTAAAACTTCACAACACCAAACTTAACAGAAAACTCGTAAGCTCCGTTAGCGAAAGAAAACAAAACACCACTTCAAGGTACTGTAATGAACTCATTATTTATTTATACTGGTGTTAAACCTACTGTATTCCAACTTCTCTATGGTTTATAAACTCTTTTACTAGACATAGATTCATCAAAATAAGTAAACAACACATGAAAAACAGAATCTGTCAAAAACAGAATAGTCTGTAGTAATCTGTAACTAAAGCAAACTTCTGAAACCCCAAAAATTCTAAAATAAATTGATGTACGTGAGGAATTTATCTATTAATCATCTGAAAAAAGAATTAACTAAATATCACTCTCCAATAAAAAAATGGCAGCAATTCTCGTGAGCGCTAAAGTTTCTGTTTTTTACAACAAGATCAACAAGACTTTCCCCAAGTCTTCCCAACGGTTCTACTTGGCACAAACACTAATTAAAAGAATAAAACCACATCTAAATAGAGGCTAGATGAATTATTTATTGCTAAACAGGAGCAAAAAGCAAGGAACAAAAATAAAGTTGGGTTGCCTCCCAACAAGCGCTATCGTTTAACGCCCCTAGCTAGGCATGATGATTTCAATGATGCTCACATAAAACATAAGAATTGAAACATAAAGAGAGCATCATTAATAATATATCTAGCACATTTAATTCTAACACACTTCCTGTGCATAGGGATTTTATGAGCAAACAATTTATAGGAACAATAATCAACTGGCATAGGAAAGCAAAACAAGCATAACTTCAAGATTTTAAGCGCATAGAGAGGAAACTTGATATTATTGCAATTCCTACAAGCATATGTTCCTCCCTCATAATAATTTCCAGTAGCATCATGAATGAATTCAACAATATAACCAGCACCTAAAGCATTCTTTTCATGATCTACAAGCATAAAAATTTTATTACTCTCCACACAAGCAAAATTCTTCTCATGAATAATAGTGCGAGCAAACTCAACAAAATAATTATCATGTGAGGCATAATCCAATTGAAAACTAAAATCATGATGACAAGTTTCATGGATATCATTATTCTTTATAGCATACAAGTCATCACAATGATCATCATAGATAGCAACTTTGTTCTCATAATCAATTGGAACCTCTTCCGAAATAGTGGATTCATCTCTAAATAAAGTCATGACCTCTCCAAATCCACTTTCATCAATATAATCATCATAAATAGGAGGCATGATTTCATCATAATAAATTTTCTCATCAAAGCTTGGGGGACAAAAAATATCATCTTCATCAAACATAGCTTCCCCAAGCTTGTGGCTTTGCATATCATTAGCATCATGGATATTCAAGGAGTTCATACTAACAACATTGCAATCATGCTCATGATATGTCTCCATCGTATCTATAATTTTTGATTGTTCCATGCCAATATTCTACAACTTTAATATACTTTTGGCAACTTTTTATAATATTTTTGGGACTAACATATTGATCCAGTGCCCAGTGCCAGTTCCTGTCTGTTGCATGTTTTTGGTTTCGCAGAATATCCATATCAAACGGAGTCCAAACGGGATAAAAACGGACGGAGATACTTTTTGGAATATTTGGAAAATTCTGGAAGAAAAATCCACGCGAGACGGTGCCCAAGGGTGTCAGGAGGCAGGGGGCGCACCCCCTACCCTCGTGAGCCACCCGTAAGGCGGTTGACGCTCTTCTTTTGCCGCAAGAAAGCTAATTTTCGTGGGAAAAAAATCACGGCGAAGGTTTCAGGCCAATCGGAGTTACGGATCTCCATATATACACGAAATGGTGAAACAGAGCCAGGAGAGAACGCAGAAACAGAGAGAGACAGAGAGACAGATCCAACCTCGGAGGGGCTCTCGCCCCTCCCACGCCATGGAGGCCAAGGACCATAGGGGAAACCCTTCTCCCATCTAGGGAGGAGGTCAAGGAAGAAGAAGAAGAAGAAGAAGGGGGGCTCTCTCCCCCTTGCTTCTGGTGGCGCCGGAGTGCCACCGGGGGCCATCATCATCACCGTCATCTTCACCAACAACTTCAGCGCCTTCACCACCAACTCTTCCCCCCTCTATGCAGCGGTGTAACCTCTGTCTTACCCAATGTAATCTCTACTTAAACATGGTGCTCAACGCTATATATTATTTCCCTGTGATGTATGGCTATCCTATGATGTTTGAGTAGATCCATTTTGTCCTAATGGCTATTTGATGATCAAGATTGGTTTGAGTTGCATGTTTTATTATTGGTGATGTCCTATGGTGCTCTCCGTGTCGCGCAAGCGTGAGGGATCCCCGCTGTAGGGTTTGCAATATGCTCATGATTTGCTTATGGTGGGTGGCGTGAGTGAACAGAAGCACATACCCGAGTAAGTAGGTTGTTTGTGTATGGGATAAAGAGGACTTGATGCTTTAATGCTATGCTTGGGTTTTACCTTAATGAATCTTTAGTAGTTGCAGATGCTTGCTAGAGTTCCAATTATAAGTGCATATGATCCAAGTAGATAAAGTATGTTAGCTTATGCCTCTCCCTCAAATAAAATTGTAATAATGATTACCGGTCTAGTTATCGATTGCCTAGGGACAAATAACTTTCTCGTAACAACAAGCTCTTTACTAAACCTAACTTAGTTGTGTCTTTATCTAAACAGCCCCTACTTTTTATTTACTTGCTCTTTATTATCTTGCAAACCTATCCAACAACACCTACAAAGTACTTCTAGTTTCATACTTGTTCTAGGTAAAGCGAACGTTAAGCGTGCGTAGAGTTGTATCGGTGGTCGACAGAACTTGAGGGATTATTTGTTCTGCCTTTAGCTCCTCGTTGGGTTCGACACTCTTATTTATCGAAAACTGTTGCGATCCCCTATACTTGTGGATTATCAAGACATTTTTCTGGCGCCGTTGCCGGGGAGCAATAGCGTGTGGTGAATATTCTCGTGTGTGCTTGTTTGCTTTATCACTACGTAATTTTTATTTGTTGTTCTTAGTTTTTCTCTATCTTTAGTTATGGATGTGGAACACGAAATACCAAAAAAATTAGGTGTACTTGATACTCATGGAGATGAGGAACCTCCTAAAACCCTCGATGCTCAATATGTGAAAAATATTATGTACCACTTTGATGATCCTGAGAAAACCTCATTCAATCTGGTAATGGGAGTAACGTTGGATGAACGTGAATACTTTAGGGATTATCGCTTGACACAAAAAGCGAAACTATTATGGGATCAAATTTATATATTGAAGTGGTATGCTCGGCAAGTATGCTTGAGTTATGATATTACTTGTTGCTCTAGGATGAAGGCTCCACACCTTCCCTTTTCATGTAAATTTAATGATAATGAAACCTTGGCTTCTTATGCTAGAGGTATATATGATTACTATGATGTGGAACAAATAGAAGAATTTGTTACTTTTAAGGGTGCTTGTGAAATTGAATCTTTGTTTGAAAAGAATGAAGCTTATGATGATGATGTTTATAGGCCTAAAAATTTAGCTATCTTAAAATATTGCTATGATAATTATGAATATAATTCCTATATTAATGCGCTTATTGAGAAAGTCTCCGCTATCCAAGAAGAGACTAATATTTTGCAGGAATCTATGGAAGAAGAAATTGATGAAACTGTGAGCTCATTGGATGAAAAAGATGAGGAAGAGAGCGAAGAACAAAAGGAGGAAGAGCGGATTGATCACCCGTGCCCACCTTCTAATGAGAGTAAGTCTTCAACTCATACATTGTTTAATTCCCCTTCATGCTTGCCGAAGGATGATTGCTATGATGACTGTTATGATCCCTTGGATTCTTTTGAAATATCCCTTTTTGATGATGCTTGTGGCCAAGATGCCAATATGAATTATGCTTATGGAGATGAACTTGCTATTGCACCCACGCATGATAGTCCTATTATCTTTTTGAATTCTCCCGACTACACCATGTCGGAGAAGTCTGCACTTATTAAGGATTATATTGATGGGTTGCCTTTTACCGTTGCACATGATGATTTTGATGAATATAATATGCATGTGCTTGCTGCTCCTACTTGCAATTATTATGAGAGAGGAACTATATCTCCACCTCTCTATGCTTCCCACATGATAAAATTGCAAGAAACCGGTTATACTATGCATTGGCCTTTACTATGTGTGCATGAATTGTTCTTTTATGACATGCCGATGCATAGGAAGAGAGTTAGACTTTGTTGTTACATGATATATGTTACTTTGTTCTCACTACTAAATTACAAATCATTGTTAATTAAAATTGGCTTTGATATACCTTGGGATCCGGGTGGATTCACTACTTGAGCACTATATGCCTAGTGTCTGTGTCAAAACCGGCGGATCTTGGGTAGGGGGTCCCAAACTGTGTGTCTAGGCCGGATGGTAACAGGAGGCAAGGGACACGAAGTTTTACCCAGGTTCGGGCCGTCTCGATGGAGGTAAAACCCTACGTCCTGCTTGATTAATATTGATGATATGGGTAGTACAAGAGTAGATCTACCACGAGATCAGAGAGGCTAAACCCTAGAAGCTAGCCTATGGTATGATTGTTGTTCTGTATGTTGTCCTACGGACTAAAACCCTCCGGTTTATATAGACACCGGAGAGGGTTAGGGTTACATAAAGTCGGTTACAATGGTAGGAGATCTGCATATCCGTATCGCCAAGCTTGCCTTCCACGCCAAGGAAAGTCCCTTCCGGACACAGGACGAAGCCTTCAATCTTGTATCTTCATAGTCTAGGAGTCCGACTGAAGGTATTGTCCGGCCATCCGGACACCCCTTAATCCAGGACTCCCTCAGTAGCCCCTGAACCAGGCTTCAATGATGACAAGTCCGGCGCGCAGATTGTCTTCGGCATTGCAAGGCGGGTTCCTCCTCCAAGTACTTCATAGAAGATTTTAAACACAAAGATAGTGTCCGGCTCTGCAAAATAAGTTTCCACATATTGCCATAGAGAGAATAATATTTACACAAATCTAATCTGCTGACGTATTCCATAGTATGACACACCACGGCCAAGCCTTTATCCGAGTCGTTTCATTATCCCACCTCAGCGCGTCATGCGAGGCGGTTTCCTTGGCACGTCTTGTTAAAGCAGAGATCGTGTCCCCTTATTCCGGGATTCTCATCAATACGGGTGTGGGTAACCCAACCGCGCCATTGATTATGGTGCTTGGAGATAAGCGAGTTTTACCAGGCTGGTGGGGACACGTAGTTGCGTCCACCCATATAAGGGGATAAGGATCCACCTTTTCACCTACGCCTTCTTCCTCCCTTGCTTATCCATTTTCGTGCACTCGAGCTCCAGCGCCCAAGTCCGCACTCCCCACCTCAACCTTCTCCAGCCATGTCCGGAGCGGGAGGCAAGTGGATGGTCTCCTTCGTCACGGAGGGACACATCAAAAAACTGAGGAAGGCCGGATACTTGTCTAACGACATCGCGTACCGGCTTCTTGAAAAGGGGCAGCTCCTCCCCACCCCAAGGCCCCATGAGAGGGTAGTGTTCCTTCCCCACTTCCTCTGCGGATTGGGCTTTCCGATCCACCCATTCGTCCGGGGACTCATGTTCTACTACGGCCTGGATTTCCATGATCTGGCCCCAAACTTCATCCTCAACATCTCAGCGTTTATCATCGTGTGCGAGGATTTCCTCTGCATCCACCCCCATTTCAGCCTTTGGCTCAAGACTTTCAATGTCAAGCCGAAGGTGGTGCACGGCAACCAGGCGGAGTGCGGAGGCGCCATGGTGGGCAAGATGCCCAACGTCTTATGGCTCGAGGGCTCCTTTGTGGAGACCCTGAAGGGGTGGCAATCGGGGTGGTTTTACATCACCGAGCCGTGCGACCCTAAGTGGGTCGCAGCCCCTGAGTTCCGGTCCGGACCCCCAACGTGGCTCACGTCCTGGAAAGAGATGGGTCTGTCGTGGGGCAACAAAGGAGAGGTGACTGGACTACAAACATGCACCCAAACCCTAGTGGACAAGCAGCTCAAGCTTGTCAATGTAGTCCAGGTTATGCTCATCCTCCTGATCCTCCCGTGTCAACAACGGGCCTTCAATCTGTGGGAGTTCAACCCAACGCAGCACCGAACTCTAAGCAGGCTCTTCGACACGACGTACGAAGATGCCTGGAAGGTGCTTTTCAAGGGCGTCGAGGCTCCCGCATCCGCCACCGAGGATCGCGGATTCAGCGCGCAGCGTCACGCTAGTGCGGTAAGTTGTTTGTACCTTTTATAGGGTATTAGTTTTCCATAGTTTAACTCAATGTGGGATCTAAGCTCCCTTACCTTTGACAGAGTTGGAAGGCGAAGTCCGGACAGATCGACTGTTCGGCTCCCTTGCCCGAAGACCCAGCCGATGCCCGCTTGGCGAAGCTGCTGGTTCCGGCACCCTATGTGGTGCCGGAGAAGAAGGCCACGAAAAAGGCCACAGGGACTCGAAAGAGTGCCCGGCGCCAGGAGGTGCCGGATCCATCATCCGACGGTTCCGAGGCGCATTCCTCCCATGAAGATGAGGAGGAAGAAGAAGAGACCTCTCCCCCACCAGCGGGAGGAGAGAAGAAAAGGAAGGCCGCCCTAGCTGGGGAGGCCGAAGGGTCCAAGAAGGGGAAAACCCTTCCTCCGTACTACTCCACCGACGCCGACGACGGCGGAGAGGAGTGGCCGCCCAGGGCCAAGCCCCTGGCTAAATTGTAAGTATCCGGATGCCAGAGTAATTCATAGTATTCGTTTATTGCACAGCTTTCCCTTATGTCGAATATGTTTATGCAGCCCACCCAAAGACCGGCTCGACGCGTCGTCGAGCGGCTCACTGGACTCGTCGGATGTGAACTCGCTTCCGACGGCTTCCTTCCCCCGCCCTACGGACGACACCGAAGTGTTGTCCCAACAGGTTCCAAGCCGGGAGGAGGTGGTCCTGGAGGCACCGCAAGGCGACCTCCCGGACTCCAGGAGTAAAGGGGATGAAACCCCCCAGGGTTCCAAGTCCGGCCCTAGGCCGGACACCGCTCTGGAACCTTCAAAGGTTCCAGAGTCTGGTGGGGGACCTCCTTCCAAGAGGAGCAAGCCCACCGTGCCGGTGACCTCCGTCCAACCGGAGGTGCCGGACAATCTGTTGGAGGCGCTCCAAGGCGCCTCCATCGACGAGGAGCACTGCACCATTATGAGTGCGGTGGTCCAGAAGGTTCAGTCCGCCAAGAGCGGACTGACTGAAGTTTGTACTAGCCTTTTAACAGGCTTTGAGGTAAGTAAAGAATGTGTAAATAATATTACCGCATAGACAGTAGCCCCCGATGCTCTGTTTGGCGTTCGGGAATAAAAGCCGAATAGAGGATCAAATAGAATTTGCAGGAGTCTAACAAAAAGGAGTCAATATGCGTATGCAGGCTTCTCTGCTTGCGTCCGCCACACTGACTGCGGAAGTGGACATGCTAAAGCAGAACCTCGAGCGGTCCGAGCAAGAGCTCGGGCGTGCCAAGAAGCAGCTCGAGGACAATGAAGGTAAGAAATACCTTGTTTAGATATATATATATATATATATATATATATATATATATATATATATATATATATATATATAAAGGTGCAATTGCAAAAAATGACAGGATTATCGTGGCTATTGTAGGGGCCACGTCTGAGGTGGCGACCCTTAAGCAAGCGCTGGTCGAGGCCGAGAAGAGGGCGGCCATAGAGCGCATCGAGCGGGAGAAGTATGAGGCCGAGGTTGGCAAGGTGCGGCAAGAGCTCCAGGCTCTCATGGAAAAACATAAGAGTTTGGAGCTTGACTCAAAGACGCGAGCTTCCGAGCTCGCGGTGGCTATTGAAAATGCCAAGTCTGCCAAGGCCGAATCCCAGAAGACCCTCCAGGAGTTGGATGAGGTGAAGAAGATAGCAGCGGGTAAGGCATTCTTTATGCAAAGCAAACACATAAACGTGAGTTACTTGTTACTTACCCGAATCCGGAGCTCTCCAGGAGCATTTGTAGATCTTCCCCGGAGTGTGTCTGATGCCGCCACATTCTATCGAGCCAAGGAGGGCAGCTCGACAGAGAAGGTGTTCTGGTCTCAGTATGCTGAGGCCGGACACCCCGTGCCCCTGAGCGACGAGCTGAAGCAACTGGTCGAGCTCCACAAGGCGGCCGAACAGGCCATGAAGGGCCTCATAGTTCGGCTATGGCCTGGAGAGCCTCTGCCTGGGAGCTATTTCGGGCTGGTGCGGCGGCTGGTGGAGGCCTGTCCAAGGCTCTAAGTCATCAAGCACTCCGTTTGCATTGAAGGTGCCCGTAGGGCCCTTGCCCGTGCTAAGGTGCACTGGGGCAAGCTGGATGCTGAGAAGCTTGTGAAGGACGGGCCACCGCCGGGGAAAGAGCATCGCAAGCCCGAGAATTATTATAAGGATGTTCTGAAGGGTGCCTTCCTTGTGGCGGATGAATGTTCTAGGGATGTCATTTTTGAGTGAAACTTGCTCATTTTGTCCTGTGCGCTGAAAACTTGTTCATATGCGCTAAGCAATGCTGTTGGAATTTAAAATATTACCTTCTGTGCGACTGTTTATCAATTCTGGGAGATGGCAAGTCGTCGGCTTCTGCCGTCGTGCCGCTAGTGCTGGGGTGTTCGGGGATAAACCTGAGCGCTCTTTTTCCCATGTTTGGGTCCTTCGAGGGAGGCGCTCAGCCCAATGAACAAGGCAATCGGACTATAATGCGTGAACACTCTCACTTAGCCATAGAATTCTATAATTTTAAATTTCGGCGAAGCCCCTGGTATTCGGAAGACCGAGTTCGGGGCGCTATCCACGCCTTGGCCGGACAGAGCCGGCTCCTCGCTCTAAGCGGCATAAGTCTTTAGGGACTCGAAAAACCTCTCGAAAAGCGACCAGCTCTCGCTTCATCATGACAGTCAGTTTTAGCTTTCTCCACTGAGGTACTTGACCCAGCTCAACTGGGGCACAATCACAGTGGTTCTCCTAGTGCTACCTTAGCCGATATAGCGGAACGTAAGGCACCAAAACATAGGAGCCGGGCAGACCCAACTATTGACCCAAGACATGATTCGGAGCCGATGCATATAATGCTATAAGTTCGGGGTGCCGCACTTGTTAAAGTGTTCAGACTTCTCACACCATATTGAGGGGTACTAAAGCCCCTGGCGTATTTTGGCCGTACCAAAGTGTACGGGTGCAACATGTCGTTAAGGAACATATATATAAAAAAGAGTAATGCAAAAATAGACAAAAGCTATGCACTGTTTATTAAAAAGGGCTACAATCGAAGCAGAACGATACAAATAATGTGATAAGGAAAAGGTTGGACTATTTAACATGTCTGTTCCAGGGGCAAGCTGCGGAATAGTATGCGAAACAGGTATACTGCTCGTGATAGAGACCACCTGGGAGTTCCGTAATGCGGTGTGGCTTGTCTGCTTCCCTGGTTCTTGCATCATTTGTGCGGCAATTGAACTGCTGAACAGGCCTTCCGAAGAGTGGAGCCCTGAAAGTAAGAGAAAATTAAAAAATCGGCAG
Source organism: Triticum dicoccoides (assembly GCF_002162155.2). Lineage (NCBI taxonomy): Eukaryota > Viridiplantae > Streptophyta > Magnoliopsida > Poales > Poaceae > Triticum > Triticum dicoccoides. The sequence goes on along the minus strand of NC_041382.1, from coordinate 135,660,358 downwards.
CCCCTGGTGCGGTTTAAGCCGTGTTTCGGGCATGCCGTGATGGTGCCCCTCCCCCTGTACCCGTGGTATTTCTAGAGCGTAGTTATGTACGCGAAGTACTGGTGTCGCATTTTTGCGAGGGCTGGGGTTGGGGCCGCATTGCTACGCCTGCTCGGATCGTGCCAGGCGGTCTTGTTGTAGGTTACTCCAGGTGCACTTGACGGTGTCCGGTCGTTTAATGGCCGGACTGGAGAACTGCCTGGAGAGGTTGCTTTGTACTTCCGCTGCAAGGGCCGCCGTGTGCTCCTCCATTCGGAGGGAGCGTTCGGTGTTTCCATTGACCGTAATTACTCCTCGAGGGCCTGGCATCTTGAGCTTAAGGTATGTGTAGTGTGGTACCACATTGAACTTGGCAAATGCGGTTCGCCCGAGCAGTGCGTGATAGTCACTGCGGAATGGGACTATGTCGAGGATTAACTCCTCGCTTTGGAAATTATCCGGAGATCCGAAGACCACTTCAAGTGTGACTGAGCCTATACAGTTGGCCTCTACACCTGGTATTACGCCTTTAAAGGTCATTTTGGTGGGCTTAATCCTCGAGGGATCTATGCCCATTTTCCGCACTGTATCCTGGTAAAGCAGGTTCAGGCTACTGTCGCCGTCCATAAGGACTCTAGTGAGATGAAATCCGTCAATAATTGGGTCTAGAACCAATGTGGCGAATCCGCCATGACGGATGCTAGTGGGATGGTCCCTTCGATCAAAGGTGATTGGGCAGGAGGACCATGGGTTGAACTTTGGGGCGACTGGCTCTACCGCGTATACGTCCCTTAACGCGCGCTTCCGCTCCCTTTTGGGGACGTGGGTTGCGTATATCATGTTCACCGTCCGCACTTGTGGGGGGAAACCCTTCTGTCCACTGTTGTTCGGCGGCCGGGGCTCCTCGTCGTCATCGCTATGCAGCCCCTTGTCTTCATTTTCGGCATTTAACTTGCCTGCCTGTTTGAACACCCAACAATCCCTGTTGGTATGATTGGCCGGCTTTTCGGGGGTGCCATGTATTTGGCACAAGCGGTCGAGTATTCGGTCCAAACTGGACGGGCCCCTAGGATTCCTTTTGAATGGCTTTTTCCGCTGACCGGATTTAGAGCCTCTAAATCCGGCATTAACTGTCGTATCCTCAGCATTGTCGCCGTTAATGCGGCGCTTCTGCTTGTTGCGACGTGACCTGCCACTACTGTCACTGGTATCCGAATTACCAGGGCTCTTGGTCATATTGTTGCTACGAGCAAGCCAGCTGTCTTCTCCCACACAAAAGCGGGTCATGAGTGTCGTGAGTGCTGCCATAGACTTCGGCTTTTCCTGTCCAAGGTGTCGGGCAAGCCACTCGTCACGGATATTGTGCTTGAAGGTTGCTAGGGCCTCAGCGTCCAGACAGTCGACTATTTGATTTTTCTTTGTTAGGAACCGTGTCCAGAATTTCCTGGCCGATTCCTCTAGCTGCTGAATTACGTGACTTAGGTCATCGGTGTCTGGGGGTCGCACATAAGTGCCCTGGAAATTGTCGAGGAATGCGGCTTCCAGGTCCTCCCAACAACTGATTGATCCTGTTGGCAAGTTGTTAAGCCAATGCCGAGCTGGTCCTTTAAGCTTGAGTGAGAGGTATTTGATGGCGTGGAAATCATCGTCGCGGGCCATGTGGATATGAAGGAGATAATCCTCGATTCATACCGCAGGATCTGTTGTGCCATCATATGATTCGATGTTTACGGGTTTGAAACCCTTGGGGATTTGATGATCCATTATTTCGTCTATGAAGCATAGTGGGTGTGCGGCGCCTCTGTACTGGGCTATATCACGACGTAGCTCCAATGAGCTTTGTCTACTGTGTTCGGCCCTGCCGAATTTGTGGTCGGCGTGACGGTTACCGTCTCGAGTCGTGGGGCGCCCACACGATCCATAGATCGATCTTGTTTGCCTTGCCTTGTCCTCCAACATATATCACAGGTCCGGCGCATTTTCCCGTGCCTTGGTACGGGGTGCGGCTTGAGTGGAGGGCCAAGAGACCTCTCTGTCGCGGCCACGAGGTGGCCGATCAGCCGTATCGAGTGCAGGTGATGTAGGTTTAAGTGCTTCCTCCTCTAATTGGGGTAGCAACCTGCGCTTTGGGTAGCTCTTGGAGGGGCGTTCGAGTTTATGCTCTTCGGCCGCAAGGACTTCAGTCCATCTGTCGACTAGCAAATCTTGATCAGCTCTAAGTTGTTGCTGTTTTTTCTTAAGGCTTCTTGCCGTGGCCATAAGCCTGTGTTGAAAACGCTCTTGCTTGACGGGATCCTCTGGCACGATGAATTCGTCGTCGTCGAGGCTTGCCTCGTCTTAGGAGGGAGGCATATAATTATCGTCCTCGACCTCTCTGTCTACCGCTCTCTCATGAGGGCTGGTTTCTCCATCCTCCTGTGCTAATCTTGCTGGAGGGGGTTTTCTTCGGCACTTTCCGGAGTATTATTATCTCCCATGCTGGAATTACCGTATTTGTTTTGGCGGGATTTTGAGCGGCGCCGCTGACGCCGGCGCTTAGGCTATTTCTTGGAGGGGTCATCCTCCGCTATTCCATCGCCATCTCCTTCTTTTGGGGTGTCCACCATGTATATGTCATATGACGAGGTGGCTTTCCAGGGCCTGATAGGCGCTGGTTCTTCATCGTCTCCTTCATCAGCGTCCATACCGTCGATGTCTTTGGAGTCGAAGTCGAGCATGTCGGTTAAATCGTCGACAGTGGCTACAAAGTGGGTGGTGGGTGGGCTTTGAATTTCTTCGTTGTCCATATCCCAACCTTGCTAACCGTAGTCCGGCCAGGGCTCTCCTGATAAAGAAAGAGACTTCAGTGTTTTTAGAATATCGCCGAAAGGCGAGTGCTGAAAGATGTCTGCGGCAGTAAACTCCATGATCGGCGCCCAATCGGATTCGATTGGCTGGGGCGTGGAGGGTTCGGAGTCCGGAGAGGAGTCCGACTCCTTGGAGTCATGAGTCTCGCAGAGTGCGAGGCTGGTGTTCGGCTCGCTCGCCGTTGGGATCGCAGCCCTCGAGGCGGCGTCCAACCACCCATCCTCGATCGGCGCGGTTGGCTCCGAATTAAGGGTCGAAGCCGATGCGGGTGCGGCCTCCAGGGCATTGTTCGGCGGCAGAGCTAGATCATGCTCGTCGTGACAGTGCGGCGCGCTCGGCAGTGGCTCGAATCCCTCGAAGATCAAGTCCCCACGGATGTCAGCCGTGTAGTTTAAGCATCCAAATCTGACCTGACGGCCAGGGGCATAGCTTCCGATCTGCTCTAGATGGCCAAGTGAATTGGCCCGCAGTGCGAAGCCGCCGAAGGCGAAGATCTGTCCGGGGAGGAAGGTCTCACCCTGGACTGCATCGCTATTGATGATCGTTGGAGCCATCGAGCCTGACGGCGACGACACAGAGGAACTGTTCCTCTTAATGAAAGCACCAATGTCGGTGTCAAAACCGGCGGATCTCGGGTAGGGGGTCCCGAACTGTGCGTCTAGGCCGGATGGTAACAGGAGGCAAGGGACACAAAGTTTTACCCAGGTTTGGGCCCTCTCGATGGAGGTAAAACCCTACGTCCTACTTGATTAATATTGATGATATGGGTAGTACAAGAGTAGATCTACCACGAGATCAAAGAGGCTAAACCCTAGAAGCCAGCCTATGGTATGATTGTTGTTCTGTATGTTGTCCTACGGACTAAAACCCTCTGGTTTATATAGACACCGGAGAGGGTTAGGGTTACACAAAGTCGGTTACAATGGTAGGAGATCTGCATATCCGTATCGCCAAGCTTGCCTTCCACGCCAAGGAAAGTCCCTTCCGGACACAGGACGAAGTCTTCAATCTTGTATCTTCATAGTCCAGGAGTCCGGCTGAAGGTATTGTCCTCCGGACACCCCCTAATCCAGGACTCCCTCACCTAGCTTAATGGATTTAAAGAAAGCGCTGCCAGGGAGACAACCCGGAAGTTTTAGAGAGTCATTTATTTCTATTGAGTGCTTTCATATAGTTTAAAAACAACAAAAATAAAGTGGGGAACCCAAAACTTTTTCTAAAAGAAAAGTGAAAGTGAGAGAGACGAGCATTGTGAAAGTGGGGGACGTCCTTGAACTTTGTTCATGCCCATGGGAACTTTGTGAATCTTAATTACAGAAACTTTTCAATAAAAATAATTATCCCCTTGTACAATTCCATTGTATTATAAAAATAATGTGCCAAGGTTTGCCTTTAGGATGTTTACATTTGCCTGATGGTTTGTACGGTGTAGGACAGAAACTTTGGCTGTAGTGCGCGATTTTACATTTTTAGCTGGAACGTCAAATGGTTCTGATTCTTTTTGCACCGTCTTCCTTGTTTATTTTTCCTAATTTTGGTATAATTTTTCAAGTATTAGAAGTATGGTGAATGTTCAGATTATTACAGACTGTTCTGTTTTAGACAAATTCTGTTTTTGATGCATAGTTTGCTTGTTTTGATGAAACTGTCAATTTATATTAGTGGATTAAGCCATGAAAAAGTTATACTACAGTAGACACAATGCAAAAGCAAAATATGAATTAGTTTGCTACAGTACTTAGAGTAGTGATTTGCTTTATTATACTAACGGATCTTACCGAGTTTTCTGTTGAAGTTGTGTGTGGATGAAGTGTTCGATGATCGAGAAGGTCTCGATGTGAGAAGAATGAAGAGAGGCAAGAGCTCAAGCTTGCGGATGCCCGATGCACCCCAAGTAAATATTCAAGGAGACTCAAGCGTCTAAGCTTGGGGATGCTGGGAAGGCATCCCCTCTTTCTTCAACAAGTATCGGTATGTTTTCGGATTCGTTTCGTTCATGCGATATGTGCAATCTTGGACCGTCTTTTGCATTTAGTTTTCATTTTTCTTTTATGCACCATGCTGGTATGAGATAGTCCTTGGTTGATTTATAGAATGCTCTTTGCACTTCACTTATATCTTTTGAGTATGGCTTTATAGAATGCTTCATGTGCTTCACTTATATCATTTGAAGTTTGGATTGCCTGTTTCTCTTTACATAGACAACCGCCATTTGTAGAATGCTCTTTTGCTTCACTTATATTTGTTAGAGCACGGGCATATCTTTTCTAGAAAGAATTAAACTCTCTTGCTTCACTTATATCTATTTAGAGAGATGACAGAAACTGGTCATTCACATGGTTAGTCATAAAATCCTACATGAAACTTGTAGATCACTGAATATGATATGTTTGATTCCTTGCAATAGTTTTGCGATATAAAGATGGTGATATTAGAGTCATGCTAGTGGGTGGTTGTGAATTGTATAAATACTTGTGTTGAGGTTTGTGATTCCCGTAGCATGCACGTATGGTGAACCGTTATGTAACGAAGTTGGAGCATGAGGTATTTATTGATTGTCTGCCTTATGAGTGGCGGTTGGGGACGAGCGATGGTCTTTTCCTACCAATCTATCCCCCTAGGAGCATGCGCGTAGTACTTTGGTTTGATGACTAATAGATTTTTGCAATAAGTATGTGAGTTCTTTATGACTAATGTTGAGTCCACGGATTATACGCACTCTCACGCTTCCATCATTGCTAGCCTCTCTAGTACCACGCAACTTTCGTCGGTACCATAAACCCACCATATACCTTCCTCAAAACAGCCACCATACCTACCTATCATGGCATTTCCATAGCCATTCCGAGATATATTGCCATGCAACTTTCCTCATCATCATATACATGACTTGAGCATTCATTGTCATATTGCTTTGCATGGTCGTAAGACAGCTAGCATGATGTTTTCATGGCTTGTCCATTTTTTATGTCATTGCTACGCTAGATCATTGCACATCCCGGTACACCGCCGGAGGCATTCATATAGAGTCATATCTTTGTTCTAGATATCGAGTTGTAATATTGAGTTGTAAGTAAATAAAAGTGTGATGATCATCATTATTAGAACATTGTCCCATGTGAGGTTATCAATATAAAAGTGGCCAAAGAAGCCCCCCAAAAAAAGAGAGAGGCCAAAGAAGCCTACAAAAAAATGAGAGAAAAAGAGAGAAGGGGCAATGTTACTATCCTTTTACCACACTTGTGCTTCAAAGTAGCACCATGTTCTTCATATAGAGAGTCTCTTGAGTGATCACTTTCACATACTAGTGGGAATTTTCATTATAGAACTTGGCTTGTATATTCCAACGATGGGCTTCCTCAAATGCCCTAGGTCTTCATGAGCAAGCAAGTTGGATGCACACCCACTTAGTTTCAGTTAGAGCTTTCATATACTTATAGCTCTAGTGCATCCGTTGCATGGCAATCCCTACTCACTCACATTGATATCTATTGATGGGCATCTCCATAGCCCGTTGATACGCCTAGTTGATGTGAGACTATCTTCTCCTTTTTGTCTTCTCCACAACCACCATTCTATTCCACCTATAGTGCTATGTCCATGGCTCACGCTCATGTATTACGTGAAAGTTGAAAAGGTTTGAGAACGTCAAAAGTATGAAACAATTGCTTGGCTTGTCATCGGGGTTGTGCATGATGTGAGTATTTTGTGTGGTGAAGATGGAGCATAGCCAGACTATATGATTTTGTAGGGATAAATTTCTTTGGCCTTGTTATTTTGAAAAAACATGATTGCTTTATTAGTAGGCTTGAAGTATTATTGTTTTTATGTCAAATGATAGACTATTGCTTTGAATCACTCGTGTCTTAATATTCATGCCATAATTAGACATATGATCAAGATTATGCTAGGTAGCATTCCACATCAAAAATTATATTTTTTATCATTTACCTACTCGAGGACGAGCAGGAATTAAGCTTGGGGATGCTGATACGTCTCCATCGTATCTATAATTTTTGATTATTCCATGCCAATATTCTACAACTTTCATATACTTTTGGCAACTTTTTATACTATTTTTGGGACTAACATATTGATCCAGTGCCTAGTGCCAGTTCTTGTCTGTTGCATGTTTTTGGTTTCGCAGAATATCCATATCAAACGGAGTCCAAATGGATAAAAATGGACGGAAATACTTTTTGGAATATTTGGAAAATTCCGGAAGAAAAATCCACGCGAGACGGTGCCCGAGGGTGTCACGAGGCAAGGGGCGCGCCTGACCCCCTAGGTGCGCCCCCTACCCTCGTGAGCCACCCGTAAGGCGGTTGACGCTCTTCTTTTGCCGCAAGAAAGCTAATTTTCGGGAAAAAATCACGGCGAAGGTTTTAGGCCAATCTGAGTTACGGATCTCCATATATACACGAAACGATGAAACAGAGCCATGAGAAAACGCAAAAACAGAGAGAGATAGAGAGACAGATCCAATCTCGGAGAGGCTCTCGCCCCTCCCACGCCATGGAGGCCAAGGTCCAGAGGGGAAACCCTTCTCCCATCTAGGGAGGAGGTCAAGGAAGAAGAAGAAGAAGGGGGGCTCTCTCCCCCTTGCTTCCGGTGGCATCAGAGTGCCACCGGGGGCCGTCATCATCACCGTCATCTTCACCAACAACTTCACCGCCTTCACCACCAACTCTTCCCCCCTCTATGCAGCGGTGTAACCTCTCTCTTACCCGCTGTAATCTCTACTTAAACATGGTGCTCAATGCTATATATTATTTCCCTATGATGTATGGCTATCCTATGATGTTTGAGTAGATCCGTTTTGTCCTAATGGCTATTTGATGATCAAGATTGGTTTGAGTTGCATGTTTTATTATTGGTGATGTCCTATGGTGCTCTCCGTGTCACTCAAGCATGAGGGATCCCCACTGTAGGGTTTGCAATGTGCTCATGATTTGCTTATGGTGGGTGGCGTGAGTGAACAGAAGCACAGACCCGAGTAAGTAGGTTGTTTGCGTATGGGATAAAGAGGACTTGATGCTTTAATGCTATGGTTGGGTTTTACCTTAATGAATCTTTAGTAGTTGTGGATGCTTGCTAGAGTTCCAATCATAAGTGCATATGATCCAAGTAGATAAAGTATGTTAGCTTATGCCTCTCCCTCAAATAAAATTGTAATAATGATTACCGGTCTAGTTATCGATTGCCTAGGGACAAATAACTTTCTCGTAACAACAAGCTCTTTACTAAACCTAACTTAGTTGTGTCTTTATCTAAATAGCCCCTACTTTTTATTCACTTGCTCTTTATTATCTTGCAAACCTATCCAACAACACCTACAAAGTACTTCTAGTTTCATACTTATTCTAGGTAAAGCGAACATCAAGCGTGCATAGAGTTGTATCGGTGGTCGATAGAACTTGAGGGATTATTTGTTCTGCCTTTAGCTCCTCGTTGGGTTCGACACTCTTATTTATCGAAAACTATTGCGATCCCCTATACTTGTGGGTTATCATCTCATCATTCAAATATTTAGTGCCAAACATTCTAATGCATTCTTCTTCTAACACTTTGGCACCATTTTCCTTTCCATCATACTCACGAAAGATATTAAAAAGATGAAGCGTATGAGGCAAACTTAATTCCATTTTTTTGTAATTTTCTTTTATAAACTAAACTAGTGATGAAACAAGAAACTAAAAGATTCGATTGCAAGATCTAAAGATATACCTTCAAGTGCTAACCTCCCCGGCAACGGCGCCAGAAAAGAGCTTGATGTCTACTACACAACCTTCTTCTTGTAGACGTTGTTGGGCCTCCAAGTGCAGAGGTTTGTAGGACAGTAGCAAATTTCCCTCAAGTGGATGACCTAAGGTTTATCAATCCATGGGAGGCGTAGGATGAAGATGGTCTCTCTCAAGCAACCCTGCAACCAAATAACAAAGAGTCTCTTGTGTCCCCAACACACCCAATACAATGGTAAATTGTATAGGTGCACTAGTTCGGTGAAGAGATGGTGATACAAGTGATATATGGATGGTAGATAAAGTATTTGTAATCTGAAAATATAAAAACAGCAAGGTAACTAATGATAAAAGTGAGCACAAACGGTATTGCAATGTGTTGAAACAAGGCCTAGGGTTCATATTTTCACTAGTGCAAGTCCTCTCAACAATAATAACATAATTGGACCACATAACTATCCCTCAACATGCAACAAAGAGTCACTCCAAAGTCACTAATAGCGGAGAACAAATGAAGAGATTATGGTAGGGTACGAAACCACCTCAAAGTTATTCTTTACAATCAATCTGTTGGGCTATTCCTATAAGTGTCACAAACAGCCCTAGAGTTCGTACTAGAATAACACCTTAAGACACAAATCAACCAAAACCCTAATGTCACCTAGATACTCCAACGTCACCTCAAGTATCGGTGGGTATGATTATACGATATGCATCACACAATCTCAGACTCGTCTATTCAAACCAACACAAAGTACTTCAAAGAGTGACCCAAAGTTCTACCGGAGAGTCAAGACGAAAACATGTGCCAACCCCTATGCATAGGTTCATGGGCGGAACCCGCAAGTTGATCACCAAAACATACATCAAGTGGATCAATAGAATACCCCATTGTCACCACGGGTATCCCACGCAAGACATACATCAAGTGTTCTCAAATCCTTAAAGACTCAATCCGATAAGATAACTTCAAAGGGAAAACTCAATCCATTACAAGAGAGTAGGGGGAGAAACATCATAAGATCCAACTATAATAGCAAAGCTCGCGATACATCAAGATCATATCACCTCAAGAACACGAGAGAGAGAGAGAGAGATCAAACACATAGCTACTGGTACATACCCTCAGCCCCGAGGGAGAACTACTCCCTCCTCGTCATGGAGAGCGTCGGAATGATGAAGATGGCCACCGGAGAGGGATTCCCCCCTCCGGCAGGGTGCCGGAATGGGTCTAGATTGGTTTTCGGTGGCTATGGAGGCTTCTGGTGGCGGAACTCCCGATCTATTGTCGTCTCTGATAGTTTTAGGGTATATGGATATATATAGGTGGAAGAAATACATCAGGGGGTCCACGAGGGGCCCACGAGGGTGGAGGGCGCGCCCAGGGGGTGGGCACGCCCCCCTGCCTCGTGGCTTCCTCGTTGATCCCCTGACGTGCACTCCAAGTCTCGTGTGTTGCTTTCTTTCCAAAAATAACTTTTCCGAAGGTTTCATTCCGTTTGGACTCCGTTTGATATTCCTTTTCTGCAAAACACTGAAACAAGGGGAAAACAGAAACTGGCACTGGGCTCTGGGTTAATAGGTTAGTCCCAAAAATCATATAGAATAGCATATAAATGCATATAAAACATCCAAAGTTGATAATATAATAGCATGGAACAATCAAAAATTATAGATACGTTGGACGTATCACTAGCAGATGTAGAACTACGGTAGGATTGGATGAGCACCAGACAGTGGTCAGAGGAACTCTTTGGAAGACCATGTTTCGGTCATCTGGTTCTCAAACACCCTGAAGTGCGAGAACATAAAAAGAGGGATCGAATCTTGCGGGTAAAGTGTACAAACCTCTGCAGAGGGTTAAAACCTAATCGATTGGCCGTGTCCCCAGTTACGGACAATTTGAGCATCTAGACTTGGATCTATCTCGGAACTCTCAACACCGGACTGATAACTTAATTGTGGGCAACTTATGATGATTTGGGCTAGGAGACATCGGTTGGCGGAACCATGTCATGATAGAAAACTCCATAGCCGGTTAATCCCTTTGATGTAGGGAAAAAACAGATTTTATGCAAACAAAACTGAGATACAGAGCCACAAAGCCATATTGCATATAGTATAGTTTATCATCTATTTTTCTTACAGTGATCTTGTCGGTACATTCAATGTACTGACCTACATGGCTACAACGTCTCATGTTGCAGATATGTTTCTTCCGACGATTAAGAGTATGATACAGGGTTACGGTCTACACTCAACCTGCCGATGGCGTTGATGGGACTCCACACCAGATTGTTTGTTTCCGCTGAGAATTATGAGGTATATATCAGTTTTACATTATTTATACATGTGGTTGCACTTTGATATATACATTGATGTACTGTGTGTGCCAGCATACCGATCCATGGATGGCATAGATACACAGAGGCTTGACCGTCTGAGGTCGGGTCGCTACACATACAATGGGTGCAAGCCAGTTTTGCACATGCAGAATACTTGGGTTAAACTTGACGAGCCTAGCATATGCAGATATGGCCTCGGAACACTGAGAACGAAAGGTCGAGCGTGAATCATATAGTAGATATGATCAACATAGTGATGTTCACCATTGAAAGCTACTCCATCTCACGTGATGATCGGACATGGTTTAGTTGATATGGATCACGTGATCACTTAGATGATTAGAGGGATGTCTATCTAAGTGGGAGTTCTTAAGTAATATGGTTAATTGAACTTAAATTTATCATGAACTTAGTCCTGATAGTATTTGCATATCTATGTTGTAGATCAATTGCTCGCATATAGCTTCCCCGTTTTATTTATGATATGTTCCTAGAGAAAACTATATTGGAAGATGTTAGTAGCAATGATGCGGACTAGCTCCGTGATCTGAGGATTATCCTCATTGCTGCACAGAAGAATTATGTCCTTGATGCACCGCTAGGTGACGGGCCTATTGCAGGAGCAGATGCAGACGTTATGAACGTTTGGCAAAGCTCAGTATGATGACTACTTGATAGTTTAGTGCGCCATGCCCATGTCGAGAGGTATGAGACCTTTGACAAGCACTTTGCCTACAAGATGGAGGAGAATAGCTCAACCAGTGAGCATGTGCTCAGAATGTCTGAGTACTACAATCGCTTGAATCAAGTGGGAGTTAATCTTCCAAATAAGATAGTGATTGACAGAGTTCTCTAGTCACTATCGCCAAGTTACTAGAACTTCGTGATGAACTATAATATGTAAGGGGTGACGAAAACGATTCCCGAGCTCTTCGCGATGCTGAAATCGGCGAAGGTAGAAATCAAGAAAAGCATCAAGTGTTGATGATTGACAAGACCACTAGTTTCAAGTAAAAGGGCAAGGGAAATAAAGGGAACTTCAAGAATAATGGCAATCAAGTTGCCACTCCCATGAAGAAGCCCAAAGATAGACCCAAGCCTGAAACTAAGTGCTTCTACTGCAAAGGAAATGGTCACTGGATACTAAACTACCCAAAATACTTGGCGGATAAGAAGGATGGCAAAGTGAACAAAGGTATATTTGATATACAGATTATTGATGTGTACTTTACTAGTGTTCATAGTAACCCCTAGGTATTTGATACCTATTCAGTTGCTAAGATTAGTAAATCGAAACATGAGTTACAAAATGAACAGAGACTAGTTGAGGGCAAAGTGACAATGTGTGTTGGAAGAGATTCCAAGGTTGATAATATCACCATCGCATACTCCCTCTACCTTCGGGATTAGTGTTGAACCTAAATAAATGTTATTTGGTGTTTGCGTTGAGCATAATATGACTGGATCATGTTTATTGCAATACGGTTATTCATTTAAGTCAAAGAATAATTGTTGTTCTGTTTACATGAATAAAACCTTCTATGGTCATACACTTAAAATAAATGGTTTATTGAATCTCGATTGTAGCGATACACATATTCATAATATTGAAGCCAAAAGATGCAAAGTTAATAATGATAGTGCAACTTATTTGTGGCACTGCCGTTTAGGTCATATTGGTGTAAAGCGCATGAAGAAACTCCATGTTGATGGGCTTTTGGAATCACTTGATTATGAATCACTTGATACTTGCAAACCATGCCTCATGGGCAAGATGACTAAGACTCCATTCTCTGAAACAATGGAGCGAGCAACTGACTTATTGGAAATAATACATAGTGATGTATGCGGTCTGGTGAGTGTTGAGACTCGCGGCGGGTATCGTTATTTTCTGACCTTCACATATGATTTGAGCAGATATGGGTATATCTACTTGATGAAACATAAGTCTGAAACATTTGAAAAGTTCAAAGAATTTTAGAGTGAAGTGGAAAATCATCATAACAAGAAAATAAAGTTTCTGCGATCTGATTGTGGAGGAGAATATTTGAGTTACGAGTTTGGTCTTCATTTGAAACAATGTGGAATAGTTTCGCAACTCACGCCACCTGGAACACCACAACATAATGGTTTGTCCAAACTTTGTAACCGTACTTTATTAGATATGGTACGATCTATGATGTCTCTTACCGATTTACCACTGTCATTTTGCGGTTATGCATTAGAGACAGCTGCATTCACGTTAAAAAGAGCACCATCTAAATATGTTGAGACGACACCGTATGAACTATGGTTTGGCAAGAAACCCAAGTTGTCGTTTCTTAAAGTTTGGGGTTGTGATGCTTATGTGAAAAAGTTTCAGCCTGATAAGCTCAAACCCAAATCGAAGAAGTGCGCCTTCATATGATACCCAAAAGAAAATGTTGCGTACACCTTCTATCACAGATCTGAAAGGCAAGATCTTTGTTGCTAAGAGTGGATCCTTTCTAGAGAAGGAGTTTCTCTCGAAAGAAGTGAGTGGGAGGAAAGTAGAACTTGATGAGGTAATTGTACCTTCTCCCGAATTGGAAAGTAGTTCATCACAGAAATTAGTTCTAGTGATTCCTACGCCAATTAGTGAGGAAGCTAATGATAATGATCATGAAACTTCAGATCAAGTTACTACCGAACCTCGTAGGTCAACTAGAGTATGGTCCACACCAGAGTGGTATGGTAATCCTTTCTAGAAGTCATGTTACTAGACCATGACGAACCTACGAACTATGAGGAAGCGATGATGAGCCCAGATTCCGCAAAATGGATTAAGGCCATGAAATCTGAGATGGGATCCATGTATGAGAACAAAGTATGGACTTTGATTGACTTGCCCGATGATCGGTGAGCCATTCAGAATAAATGGATCTTCAAGAGGAAGACGGACGCTGATAGTAGTGTTACTATCTACAAAGCTCGAATTGTCGCAAAAGGTTTTCGACAAGTTCAAGGTTTTGACTATGATGAGATTTTCTCACTCGTATCGATGCTTAAAAGTCTGTCCGAATCATGTTAGCAGTTGCCGCATTTTATGAAATCTGGCAAATGGATATCAAAACTACATTCCTTAATGGATTTCTTATAGAAGAGTTGCATATGATGCAACCAGAAGGTTTTGTCAATCATAAAGGTGCTAACAAATTGTGCAAGCTCCGGCGATCCATCTATAGACTGGTGCAAGCATCTCGGAGTTGGAATATACACTTTGATAAGTTGATCAAAGCATATAGTTTTGTACAGACTTGTGGTGAAGCCTGTATTTACAAGAAAGTGAGTGGGAGCACTACAACCTTTCTGATAAGTATATGTGAATGACATATTGTTGATCGGAAATGATGTAGAATTTTCTGGAAAGCATAAAGGAGTGTTTGAAAGGAGTTTTCCAAAGAAAGACCTGGTGAAGTTGCTTACATATTGGGCATCAAGATCTATAGAGATAGATCAAGATGCTTGATAAGATTTTTCAATGATTACATACCTTGACAAGATTTTTGAAGTAGTTCAAACTGTAACAGTCAAAGAAGGAGTTTTTGCCTACACTACAAAAAAATACACTTCCGTGATGATACGTGTTTGTCATAGTAGGTCACGTTTTCTATCATGCATGTACATCCATGACAATTTTATGACAGAATCAAGATAGTCATACATGTGCTATCGTAGAAGTGCTCCATGACATTACCAAAATTATCATCACGGAAGTGTCCACTTCCATGACGATAAATCGCGCATCACAGAAGTGCTTTCATCAAGGGTGACCGACACGTGGCATCCGTCGTAACGGAACGCCGTTAAGCTATCGCGTCCAGTTTTGGATCCGATAACCCGTTAACAGCCCTGACCAATGGGGATTTTCCATGTGTAAAATCATCATTGGTCGGAGGGAACACGTGTCGGCTCGCCGTTGGGACAGATGTCATCCACTCATTGGACCCAAAGCGCCTATGATACGTCGACACATGGCACGGCCCAACGGAGGCCCATTCCTGTGAAAAGGCCGGTCCGTTTGACTTGGTCAAAAGGTGGCGGGCCGGCCCACAACAAGCCTATTAACGGCCCGTTCGCATATAGCCCATTTACAGCCCGCTAACCCAGGGCCCGTTTATGGCCTATCCGAATTAGGCCCAGTAGCGTCATCTGGGCCGTCCAATATAATTCCAGCCCCTTTTAACTTTCGGCCCATGTATGGCCCATGACGTCTTTCGGCCCATATGAGGCCCTTAGTAACCCTCGGCCCATTAACGGCCCGTGGTAAAACTGGCCCATAATGAACAGTGTATCGCTTTATACCCATTAACGGCCCATTATTCCATTGGGCCGTTTCTAGCCCATGTTATCTTTCGGCCTTCTCAGGGCCCATTTATTCTTGGGCTCATTTCCAGCATTCGTTTACTTTCGGCTCGTCACTGTCATTTTCTGCTTGTGGGCCAAATTCAGCCCGTGGTTATAGTCAGCCCGTTTGTGGCCCGTTAATACGTTGGGCCATTTTCATAGCGTCATCAAATACGACAGATTAACGACGGCCTGTTATGGTCGGCCCATGAACGGACGATTTCAACTCTAGCCCATTTACGGCCATAATGTGGTCTGTTATTGGCCCATGTTTGGCCAACCGATCATACGGCCCGTAGAAGGCCCATTGATGATACGGCCCGTAGAAGGCCCATTGTGTCAACGGCCCGTATAAGGCCCATGGTTTCTATGCCCCGTAGAAGGCCCATTGTTTCTATGGCCCTTAGAAGGCCCGTTGTTTGTACGGCCCGTAGGAGGCCCATGTTAACTACAGTAAATATGTAGCCCATGGTTAATGTGGCTTAGTTTTAAAAAATAGGTTATTGCGGCCACTAGCAAACCGCAGAAAAAGAACTGCACTGACTACAAGAAAACAAATAAACAAGACAATAAGGAAATAAATAGGCAAGCAACTTACGCTAGGCTATCACGGGTATTACACATATTACATCCACTGGGCATCAAAGTTCACCACCAGTGCAAATATAGGGAACAAAGCAGCATATAAACGTCGCAGCAAAACAAGTCCAGAACTGAAACCACTTCAGAAGAACTCAAGAAACAATATCCTGGGTACCCATAATGCTGGCAAGATGCTTAGCAAGCTTATTAACTTTCTCTTGTTTGGCGCTTAAATCCTCCAGCACTTGTTGCACCACAAAGTATGCATCTGAATTCTGTAGGGACTTCCTTAGTCCTTCGGCTTCCTGTCGCATAACATATGATCGATGTCTTTCAACTTGAAGTTGAGACTCAAGAAGCCGAACTGATTCAGGCAGCGAGTTCAAAGAGCCGGTGCCAGCAGTAGCAGCCAGTAACTCGAACACTACATCAAGACAGGACTTTGGAGTTGTCTCGGTGTCTTCAATATAGTTTCTATCAGCTTTCTTGGAGACCAACAGGGATGTATCACTATCTTAAACCTTATCTGCATTACTTCCTGTACCATTGCATAACGGCGTACTCTTCTCCAATATTTTATCCGCATTCTAAAAGAGAAACAAACAAACAAACAAACACATCACAGGTTTACAATGTAGTATATGAAACTCATTTTGGTAAACCAGTTCGGTAGTAAGGTGGACAGGATAACAGCATGAAACAAACATATATCTATGTAGTATGGTCACTGTATGGTCTATATCATTCTAGTTTATGTTGCCAAATCAAGATAGATATCGTTCGAATCATATCTATTTAAGACAAAGCAGCTTAGACAGCATATAAGTGTGGGAAACTACACAGCAATAACAACACTTGTAAGGTGCATGGCATGAGAATATAATTGTTTATTCAATTGAAACTAAAATCAACATAGAGCAAGTTACAACAGCAAACATGTTAAAGAAACAGGTTTAAAACATACCTGTTGCGCCATTGGAGTTTCAATTGCATCTTTCAAATTTGAAATTAGTTGGTATGAGTAAATACAGTGATGCAAGAGCAAAGTAGTATGAACCATAGCTACAGAACCTGACCTGAGAACAATTCTTCTTCTGCTTTAAGCGTTGACTTGGGGTTCGGAGTGGCTGTCCTCGTGCTTTGGGCACTGCAATTTCCTTACTAAATGCTCGTGTTTGGGTGCTCTGTGGTGGAGATGATGCTGTGTCAACGGGAACTGGGTTACTATCTTCTGGGGTTGGGGTTAGAAGGGGTGTAGCTGGTTCTCTATCCAACTAGGTAGGGGTACAATCTGCGTGAGTCTGGGTTATGTGTGGTGGGGCTGGTTCTTGGGCAAGTACAACCGTGGTTCTATCTCCATCGACAGGCAGCACGATCTTTTCTAAAGATCGTGTTTTTACTCCCACAGATACTGCCATCACCCCCTCCAATTGAAATGGCTGATAAACAAGAAAAGTAATTGAATGTATAGACATTGTAAGATAGACAGGTGCAATGGATAGTAGGGAAGAAAACAGGGCATGAAATAATTCACATTTATGTTGTCTAGCCAAACAGAATAGTGGGACATAATTTCACATATATGATGGCTAATTAAACAGGATAGCATGACACAATTTCACATGTATGATGGCTAACTAAACAGGATAGAATGACATACTTCAAAATATGATGACTATATAAACAGGATGACATGATATAACTATACGATGTGTCTATTAAAGTGGTTGGCATGCCATAAATCACAAACATGCCATTGATGGAAACATGATGGCATGATATAATTCACGGATAGAATGACATAATTCAAAATATGATGACTATGTGAAGTGTGAACAAGATGAGATGATATAACTATATTATGTCTTTAGAAAATGGGTTGGCATGCCATAATTCAGATACATGATGTCTGTGTAAACATCATGGCATGATATAATTCAAATATATGATTTATATACTAAGGAAGTGAGCAGAGGGCAATCGCATATATGATGTGTCAACTAAGGAGATGGCATTTAATATCGTGTATATGATGTAAAAACTAAGCATTGCAATACAACATTTGCATGATATGAGTAATATAACCCTGCCAAGTTTGAGC
Source organism: Triticum dicoccoides (assembly GCF_002162155.2). Lineage (NCBI taxonomy): Eukaryota > Viridiplantae > Streptophyta > Magnoliopsida > Poales > Poaceae > Triticum > Triticum dicoccoides. Next base: position 135,642,359 of record NC_041382.1, on the reverse strand, counting down.
ATACACCTCATGGGGATAATAGGACTGGTCATCTACCTCTGAATCCTCCTCTGAAGAGCTATTTGTAACCAGCAAGATATCTGCTTCACCGGGTAGCATTGTCTGCTCTGAAGACCTTGTTTTCACTCCAGATTTCTCCATCACCAATTCAAATGGCTGATGCACAGGAAGAGCAATTGAATATACAAACATTGTCGACAAAAGCAATGAGAAATATAAAAAAAGGATGGCATGATATAATTCACATATATGACTGCTACCTCTTGAGCATTGCGTTGGATTTCCTTGAAGAGGAAAGGATGACGCAGCAAAGTAGCGTAAGTATTTCCCTTAGTTTTTGAGAACCAAGGTATCAATCCATTAGGAGGCTACGCGTGAGTCCCTCGTACCTGCACAAAACAAATAACTCCTCGCAACCAACACGATAAGGGGTTGTCAATCCCTTCACGGTCACTTACAAGAGTGAGATCTGGTAGATATGATAAGACAATATTTTTGGTATTTTTATGATAAAGATGCAAAGTAAAATAAAAGCAAAGGAAATAACTAAGTATTGGAAGATTAATATGATGAAGATAGACCCGGGGGCCATAGGTTTCACTAGTGGCTTCTCTTAAGAGCATAAGTATTTTACGGTGGGTGAACGAATTACTTTTGAGCAATTGACAGAATTGATCATAGTTATGAGAATATCTAGGTATGATCATGTATATAGGCATCACGTCCGAGACAAGTAGACCGACTCCAGCCTGCATCTACTACTATTACTCCACTCATCGACCGCTATCCAGCATGCATCTAGAGTATTAAGTTAATGAAAACAGAGTAACGCCTTAAGCAAGATGACATGATGTAGAGGGATAGATTCATGCAATATGATAAAAACCCCATCTTGTTATCCTCGATGGCAACAATACAATATGTGCCTTGCTTCCCCTACTGTCACTGGGAAAGGACACCGCAAGATTGAACCCAAAGCTAAGCACTTCTCCCATTGCAAGAAAGATCAATCTAGTAGGCCAAACCAAACTGATAATTCGAAGAGACTTGCAAAGATAACCAATCACACATAAAAGAATTCATAGGAGATTCAAATATTGTTCATAGATAATCTTGATCATAAACCCACAATTCATCGTCTCAACAAACACACCGCAAAAACAAGATTACATCAAGTAGATCTCCACAAGAGAGGGGGAGAACATTGTATTGATATCCAAAAAGAGAGAAGAAGCCATCTAGCTAATAACTATGGACCCGAAGGTCCGAGGTAAACTACTCACACTTCATCAGAGAGGCTATGGTGTTGATGTAGAAGCCCTCCGTGATGGATACCCCCTCCAACGGAGCTCCGGAACAGGCCCCAAGATGGGATCTCGTGGATACAGAAAGTTATGGCGGTGGAATTAGGGTTTTGGCTCTGTATCTGATCGTTTGGGGGTACGTAGGTATATATAGGAGGAAGGAGTACATCGGTGGAGCAATAGGGGGCCCGCGAGGGTGGAGGGCGTGCCTGGGGGGGTAGGCGTGCCCCCCTACCTCGTGGCCTCCTCCGTTGTTTCTTGACGTAGGGTCCAAGTCTCCTGGATCATGTTCGGTGAGAAAATCTCGTTCCCGAAGGTTTCATTCCGTTTGGACTCCGTTTGATATTCCTTTTCTTCGAACCCCTAAAATAGGCAAAAAAACAGCAATTCTAGGCTGGGCCTCCGGTTAATAGGTTAGTCCCAAAAATAATATAAAAGTGGATAATAAAGTCGAATAATGTCCAAAACAGTAGATAATATAGCATGGAGCAATCGAAAATTATAGATATGTTGGAGACGTATCAATGACGCTTGGCTAAACAGCATGGCATTGCATAATTCACATATATAATGCCTTGCAACAAGATAGTGTTGCATAATTCACATATATAATGTCTTGCAACAAGGTGACATTGCATAATTCACATATATGGTAATTAGACACTAAACAGGTGGCATTCATACAAAGCATGTCTAAACTAAGCAAATGACATAGCAATGCAAGATACCATACGCACGATATGAGCAACATAACCCTGCCAAGTTAGAGCATGCACCTCGGGGGGATAGGACTAGTCATCTGTCTCTGAATCCACCTCTGGGGAGCTATCTGTAACCAGCAAGACATGCGCTTCGTCAGATAGCATTGTCTGCTCTAAAGACCTTGTTTCCACTCCAGATTTTTCCATGACTGTGCCGAATGGCTGATGCACAGGGAGAGTAATTGAATGTACTAAAATTGTTGACACATTTTACACGTAATAAAAAATGATGTCATGATATAATTCACATATAAGATGACTGGCTAACCAGGGTGGCATTGCAAAATTCACATATATGATGCCTGGCTAAACAAGATGGCGTTGCATGATTCACATATACGGTAAACAAACTAAACAGATGGCATTGACACAAAGCATGTCTAAACTAAGTAGACGACATCTTTGATGTATACAGTAAGCAATGCAAGGCACCATATGCATGATTTTACCAACATCAGCATGCCAAGTTAGAGCGAAGACCTCATGGGGTAAATAGGAGTGGTCTTCTACTTCTGAATCCCCCTCAAAATAGTTATCTTCCTCTTGATTACGATCCGAAATGGGTGGAGGGGGCTGCCTTTGCGCCCACCATGGAGCGACGTCTACATGAAATTTTATTGTCACGCAAGGCCCGTCTCTTTTGCTATACATGTTCAGTTCCATTGTGTACAATAACTGACATGCATAGGAATAAAACATAGTGAGATTATGTAAGGAGTGCATGCACAAATCCAGATTGATAGTAGCAAACTTTGGATAGACCCAAAACAAATGATAGCAGGCAGATAATAGCTTTAGTTAAAAAATACAGATAATGGCTCCTTTAATGTTTGTTTGCACCCAACATGAAACTCATAGTAGACACCCGAGATTAACCAGATAGTAGACAGATAGTACTGATTGCTGCCCCATGTACCCCACAACCATTTAAAAACTCAAGTTTCAGCATAAGTTTGGACCTGAGTCGGAGTCTAATAGGTGAACATGGCAATAAAGTAGCATGTCATCATATTAAGCAATGCATAACATAAGCAGACATGGAAGAGTGCGGCCTCTCTTGCGGACCCGTGTAGTCCTCAAGGTCATCTGCTCAGTTGATGATGGTAATGTAGTTGTCGTGGCTGCCGGCGGCGGGAAGAAGATCTGAGGCGGCGAAAGACAGTCTGGAGAGCGCATCCCTGCTATGGTTGTAACACCCACACTGCGGCTATATCTCCCATGTGTCGGGGCACGACTTAGAGGCATAGCCGCATGGTAGGTCTGTTGCAAGAGGGGTCATCTTTAGACATCCCATGTACTGAATAAGAAAGGGATAAAGAGTCGGCTTACAATCGTCACTTCACACAAAACATAAATAATTCATACATCATCCAAGGTACAAACAAAGGTCCGACTACGGGACCAAAGTAAAGAAAGACAACCCCAAATGCTAGATCCCCGATCGTCCCAACTAGGCTCCACTACTGATCAACCAGAAAAGACACAACACAATGAACAAGATCTTCATCGAGCTCCCACTTGAGCTGGGTTGCGTCACCTGCACTGGTATGATCGGCACCTGCAACTGTTTGGAAGTATCTGTGAGTCACGAGGACTCAGCAATCTCACACCCGCGAGATCAAGACTATTTAAGCTTATGGGTAGGAAAGGGTAGTGAGGTGGAGCTGCAGCAAGCACTAAGCATGTATAGTGGCTAACATACGCAAATAAGAACAAGAAGAGAAGCAACGCAACGGTCGTGAAGCTAGAAGTGATCAAGAAGTGATCCTGAAACTACTTACGTTCAAGCATAACACAAGAATCGTGTTCACTTCCCGGACTCCGCCGGAAAAAGACCATCACGGCTACACATGCGGTTGATTCATTTTAATTAAGTTAAGTGTCAAGTTTTCTATAACCGGATATTAACAAATTCCTATCTGCCCATAATCGCGGGCATGGCTTTCGAAAGTTCAAAACACTGCATGGGTGTCCCAATTTAGCCCATCACAAGCTCTCACAGTCAATGAAGGATATTCCTTCTCCCAGGAAGACCCGATCAGACTCGGAATCTAGGTTACCAAACATTTCGACAATGGTAAAACAACACCAGCAAGACCACCCGACTGTGCCGACAAATCCTGATAGGAGCTGCACATATCTCGTTCTCAGGGCACACCGGATAAGCTGAGCATACAGGTACCAACATAACCCAAGTTGCCAAGGGATGGTGCCGCACGGTGCTCTGGTTCGGACCAACACTTAGAGAAGCACTGGCCCGGGGGGTTAAAATAAGATGACCCTCGGGCTCGCGAAAACCCAAGGGAAGGTTATAGGTTGTTAGGCAAATGTAAAACCAAGGATGGGCCTTGCTGGAGGAGTTTTATTCAAAGCGAACTGTCAAGGGGTTCCCATAACACCCAACCGCATAAGGAACGCAAAATCAAGGAACATAACACCGGTATGACGGAAACTAGGGCGACAAGAGTGGAACAAAAACACCAGGCATAAGGCCGAGCCTTCCACCCTTTACCAAGTATATAGATGCATTAAAGTAAATAAGATATAGTAATGATATCCCAACAATATCCATGTTCCAACATGGAACAAACTTCATCTTCACCTGTGACTAGCAACGCTATAAGAGGGGCTGAGCAAAGCGGTAACATAGCCAAAAAACGGTTTGCTAGGAAAGGTGGGTTAGAGGCTTGACATGGCAATATGGGAGGCATGATATAGCAAGTGGTAGGTAGCGCGGCATAGCAATAGAGCGAACAACTAGCAAGCAAAGATAGAAGTGATTTCGAGGGTATGGTCATCTTGCCTGAGATCCCGAAAGGAAGAAGAACGAGTCCATGAAGAAGACAAATGGACGTAGTCGAACGGATCCTCACAAACGCAACGTTACCGGAACTAACAAGAAGAAGCAACACCGGAAAGGAGCAAACAACATAATAAACAACCATCACATAAACATGGCATGATGCACAATCAAGTATGATGCATGTCCGGTTTAATGAGGCATGGCATGGCAAAGTGCACAAACAACACTACAAGTTAAGTGGAGCTCAATATGCATTGGGATTCATATTGACAAAACACCACATTCCATTATTTAGTTCACTCCCGATTAGGTACTCAAGAAAATTAAATGTTGGTTAACATGGCAAGAGGTGAAACATAATTAATCTACACATTTTAGGCAATTTAAATGAGGCCGGAAACATCAAACAACAAATTCCGGTAAACCCTCATGTGCATTTAGCAATTTAATGCAAACAACAATTTTAAACAAATTAAATGTTATAATCATGATGCGGATGACATGTGCAAGTTTTATACAATTTTTATGCAAAAGTTAACATGAGCATGTTATGAAGCATTTGTCACCGTGGCGAGACGAAAAGGGGTGCCACGGCAACTACAACGGAAATGGTGCCACGGTAACATATCCGATGATCCGGAAATTCGTGGAAGTGCCGGTGCAAAAGAACAAGTGTGCGAAACATGCAAGAGTGATGTGGAGTAATCCCGGACGCTTGCAAGTTTTGAAAACATGATGATGCAATGCAGATGACGACATGGCAAGATGCAACATGCAAGCAAATGACATGGCAACAACAACGAATAACTGGAAGACACCTGGCGCAAAGGTCTCGGGGCGTTACAACACTCCACCACTACAAGAGGATCTCGTCCCGAGATCTAGAATGGTACCGGAGAGAAACGGAAGAGGAAGAGAAGAGGTAAAACTAAGTTGCTTCTTTGACAAACGAGTGAAACCAAAGAACCTTGAGAGGTTAAACAAATTGGAAGGAGGAATCCAACAAAGATGCAAGAAGTTGAAAACACTTCATTAGAAAAGAGGAACAAGGAACATTATGGGAACCTTGTGTGTTGCAAGACATGAATGAAGAGCTCCTGTGACAAGGAAGCACATGTAACCACTTCGGTTGAAACGGAATAAGCAATGAAAAGAACATGATCTTCACAATTTGAGATGACGAGTGAAGGGAGCAACATCACAATGCCTCCGAAAGGAAGAATAGAAGATATACCATTGCAATAACAGAATGGGGAAGAAAATGCCAACTTGTACCACCAATGAGTTTGGAAAGCACCCTTCCAAGAAGGTTATAATGGAGTTGTTGGAGAACCAACAACAAAACGAACAAGCTTGTAGTGAGCTTATGGAAGCTTCTCAAAATTATGAGGTGAAATTCTGCCACTAATGGAAACAATAGATTGGATTGATATCAACAAGGAGACGAGAAACTTATTTCATTGGGAGGATAAATGAAGAACTCGGGTCATTTATAAGCACCATAAATAGCAACTATCCTCAGGGAAAGTTTTAGGTGAAATATAACCCAGGATAACTCCAACGAAGAGGTTGACGGATCTAAAATATCTCATTCTTGACAACATGAGAATCATGAAACATGAAGGAAATTGTCAAGAATGATATAACACCATCTCAAAAGATAAGGGTAGAAAGAATTGCACTTCGGAATGCAAGATGAAGAATGCTTGAACTCCTCAAAACAAGACATGTGTTGGGCACCATGTTTATTTTTAGAGTATAGCTTCGCGGATCTAACTACGAGAAAAATCTTGACGAACAATTGAAGGATGAAAGGAATCCTTGCAAACCACCATGTTGAGCCTTCGTGAAGAACTCCGGTAATAAAAGGATGATGGAAAGAAAGAAAAGTTGAAATAACAAGGTGAAGCCTTGCAATGATTTAGATGGACCTTCGCGACGAGATAATTGAGAGAGCTTGGAACTCCAAAAATGAACAATCTCCGGAACAAAAGAATTGAATCACCTCGAGGAAATAAGAATAAGATCTATTGTATGCTTATCCTTCATCAAATTAAATTGATGACAAGCAATGGATTTGGCATACTACTTATTCTCGTAGAAAGGATTAAGAGAGATATAGCGCAAACTTGAGAAGGTCTTCAACAAACCACCGGTAGGATTGGAAAGAACGAATGAATTGATAAGATAACGAAGGAAAAGAAATCTTGAACAAACCACCGTAAGAATTGTAAATGAACACAGAAAAGATAAAGGAACACCGGGAAGAATTAGAAAACGAACGAAGATACTTGAGAGATTTTGATACAAGTGAACGAAGAGATCACGAGCTGATTAGAGAATATTTGAATGATGCATCGGTAAGATTTGGAGAATGGGAGCTGAAAGCTGAGAATGAGTATTTTTGAAAAGATGGCCTACGAAGAATCGAACTGAAAAGACTCCTGAATTGCTTCGGATGGGTGAAAAGAATTATCACACTCGAAAACAATTATGAGAGGATGGCATCAAGCTAGACCCATGAATCTTGAAGAGAATGGAGCAAGATTTAAGAGAAACTCTTCTTCGGTCTTCACAAACGCGAGAATGACGACAAGAAACACCACCATGAATTGTTGAGGCACTTCGGAACAATGAAGGATGAGAAGGTTGAACCAACGATGAAAGAATTTGAAAGATCTTGGAGAAAGACATATGACTGATGATAATTCATTCTTACGCCAAACTTGAAATGAATTTGGGAATAACACCGGGAAAAGAAGAGTCAGGTAAGATCCTGGGAAAAGACTTGTGGGTTAGGGCCCACTCAAAAGACACACCTTTGGAATGATTTTGAAGAGAGATCGCACTGGTTGAATTAAATGACTCAAAGGAGATAACAACCTCGAGACAGCTTGAACGGAATTAGGAATGGAAACGCGAATCTTCTGAGATATCTTCAGCACTCCGGAATAAATGAATAGCGAGAGGTGAATAAATAAGAAAGTCTTCGATAAGAACTTCCAACATGGAAAGCATGTGAACCAATGAAAAAATATGATCAACACCGAAAGCTTGATTTGAATCCATCGGAGAAGATAAAAGAAACGAAGAATGATGAACTTGAAGCTCCGTTAGTATCTTACTAAGAATCACCGGATAAGAACATCTCCGGAAAAGAATGAAGATACTTCCCATCAATAAAATGACACTTGATTAAGAAATCCGAGTCCTTGAAGAAAAAGGGTGGGAGGGCGGGAAAACAAAGGCAGCTTGGGACGGATGAAACAAATATTGTAGAGAAAAAAACTTAGAATTGATCTTGCGGATGTTGAAATGATCGGATCCACTTGAAGAGAGACACACCGGTTCAGAAGAAATTGATATGGCAAACTCGAAGATCAAGAAGGATTTGTATTCACATAGGAATATGAGAACACCGCTTAGGAAAGGTATGGAATCAACATTTTGACTTCGAAGCAACTCGAATACCACAACTGAAAACAAAAACAAAGGATTGGCTTGCAAAATAAGCCGGAACAAACATATGATAGAACCCATATCGTATCATGTGTCTGTTGGAAAGATATCCTACGTGATACTCGAATTCCCACTTATAAACTCCCGAAACTTTTTGGTTATGCAATCAGGTGTTGGGGATACAGGGAAAGCATAATATCTCACCCAAACTAACAATTCCTACATCCAGCTGTATCCATCCTTCAACACATAACCAAGAAACCTTTGGAAATCATGTACCTCAACCTTCGAAAAGCATCTGTTATACGAGTTATTGCAATACTCCCGAACTCTTGCCCCAGTACTGGGTGGCTTCGAGGTTATCTCACCAACAACTGCATAAAACAGATTTTCGATGTCGGCGAACTCAGGTATTCCAGAACTGCAACGATAAAATTGTGACGACAACACCTCGGAGCTCAACTCCCCAGGACACTGCCACAACCCCTAAATGTCAGGAGGCACCAAGAACAATGTTCTCGTCACAAGACTATCGAAACGATTCCAAGATACCCGCGTGATCCTAAAAAAAGTTCGTGAAATTTGAGGAGAGAAAAGTCAAAACTTCTACGTCAGGAGGCCTCACCAGAGCGACGAAGGGACTGACGAGTAAAAAGAATCCTACTCTCCGATATATATAATCCTAAGACTCAAAACATTTTGTTCTAGACTCAACAACGTCAGCGATTCGATCAAGCAGGGGGCTCCTAAGTCGGGGAAGGCTCTGATTACCAAATTGTAACACCCACAATGTGGCTATAGCTCCCACGTGTCGGGGCACGACTTAGAGGCATAGCCGCATGGTAGGTCTGTCGCAAGAGGGGTAATCTTTACACATCCCATGTACTGAATAAGAAAGGGATAAAGAGTCGTCTTACAATCATCACTTCACACAAAACATAAATAATTCATACATCATCCAAGGTATAAACAAAGGTCCGACTACGAGACCAAAGTAATGAAAGACAACCCCAAATGCTAGATCCCCAATCGTCCCAACTGGGCTCCACTACTGATCAACCAGAAAAGACACAACACAATGAACAAGATTTTCATCGAGATCCCACTTGAGCTGGGTTGCCTCACCTGCACTAGTATCATCGGCACCTGCAACTGTTTGGAAGTATTTGTGAGTCACGAGGACTCAGCAATCTCACACCTGCGAGATCAAGACTATTTAAGCTTATGGGTAGGAAAGGGTAGTGAGCTGGAGCTGTAGCAAGCACTACGCATGTATGGTGGCTAACATACGCAAGTAAGAGCGAGAAGAGAAGCATAACGGCTACACACGCAGTTGATTCATTTTAATTAAGTTAAGTGTCAAGTTTTCTATAACCAGATATTAACAAATTCCCATCTACCCATAACCACGGGCACGGCTTTCGAAAGTTCAAAACCCTGCAGGGGTGTCCCAACTTAGCCCATCACAAGCTCTCACGGTCAACGAAGGATATTCCTTCTCCCAGGAAGACCCGATCAGACTCGGAATCCCGGTTACAAGACATTTCGACAATGGTAAAACAAGACCAGCAAGACCACCCGACTGTGCCGACAAATCCTGATAGGATCTGCACATATCGCGTTCTTAGGGCACACCGGATAAGCTGAGCGTATAGGTACAAACATAACCCAAGTTGCCACGGGACAGTGCCGCACGGTGCTCTGGTTCAGACCAACACTTAGAGAAGCACTGGCCCGGGGGGGTTAAAATAAGATGATCCTCGGGCTCGCGAAAACCCAAGGGAAGGTTATAGGTTGTTAGGCAAATGTAAAACCAAGGTTGGGCCTTGCTGGAGGAGTTTTATTCAAAGCGAACTGTCAAGGGGTTCCCATAACACCCAACCGCGTAAGGAATGCAAAATCAAGGAACATAACACCGGTATGACGGAAACTAGGGCGGCAAGAGTGGAACAAAAACACCAGGCATAAGGCCGAGCCTTCCACCCTTTACCAAGTATATAGATGCATTAAAGTAAATAAGATATAGTAATGATATCCCAACAATATCCATGTTCCAACATGGAATAAACTTCATCTTCACCTGCAACTAGCAACGCTATAAGAGGGGTTGAGCAAAGCGGTAACATAGCCAAACAACGGTTTGTTAGGAAAGGTGGGTTAGAGGCTTGACATGGCAATGTGGGAGGCATGATATAGCAAGTGGTAGGTAGCGCGGCATAGCAATAGAGCGAACAACTAGCAAGCAAAGATAGAAGTGATTTCGAGGGTATGGTCATCTTGCCTGAGATCTCGCAAGGAAGAAGAACGAGTCCATGAAGAAGTCAAATGGACGTAGTCGAACGGATCCTCACAAATGCGACGTTATCGGAACTAACAAGAAGAAGCAACACCGGAAAGGAGCAAACAACATAATAAACAACCATCACATAAACATGGCATAATGCACAATCAAGTATGATGCATGTCCGGTTTAATGAGGCATGGCATGGCAAAGTGCACAAACAACACTACAAGTTAAGTGGAGCTCAATATGCATCGGGATGCATATTGACAAAACACCACATTCCATTATTTAGTTCACTCCCGATTAGGTACTTAACAAAACTAAATGTTGGTTAACATGGCAAGAGGTGAAACATAATTAATCTACACATTTTAGGCAAATTAAATAAGGCCGGAAACATCAAACAACAAATTCCGGTAAACCCTCATGTGCATTTGGCAATTTAATGCAAACAACAATTTTAAACAAATTAAATGTTATAATCATGATGTGGATGACATGTGCAAGTTTTATACAATTTTTATGAAAAAGTTAACATGAGCATGTTATGAAGCATTTGTCACCATGATGGGACGAAAAGGGGTGCCACGGCAACTACAACGGAAATGGTGCCACGGTAACATATCCGATGATCCGGCAATTCGTGGAAGTGCCGGTGGAAAAGAACAAGTGTGCGGAACATGCAAGAGTAATGGGGAGTAATCCCGGACGGATGCAAGTTTTGAAAACATGATGATGCAATGCACATGACGACATGGCAAGATCTGACACGCAAGCAAATGACATGGCAACGACAACGAATAACTGGAAGACACCTGGTGCAACGGTCTCGGGGCGTTATAGTGGTGAACCCTTCCGTCGTTGGAGCAGCTAAGCTGGGGTGGAACACATCACCGCAGGAGTAGGACAAACCACACAAGGTTTTCTTTGACACATATCTATAACAGAAGTAATTGTTCAAGGGCTTGTTCGAATTTGAGGATTCTAACAATGCATTGATAGGAAATAGACAGGAATAGGATGGGAATGCACGTGCAAAACAGAGAATTTAAAAACACAGGATTTCTGCCAATCTGGATGTTTGGTTCACAAGAATTGGAAGATCACAGGATGCAAAGAAGCATGGCGAGATTAAGTCAAACCACAAGAACTATACAACCTCTTTGGCGAAGCCATATCGATCTCAGCGTGATTGGGTTGTCCGGTGAGGATGCTTCGGCTGACTTGGCTGTCGGAGGAGGGGAAGAAGATCTTAGGCATCTGGAGATGGAGCCCAAGGTACTGCTCCGCTGTGATGGAGGGTTTCGTCGGTTGAGCAGCTCCGGTGAGTTGTACGATGCCGAGGCTGAAGCATGACAAGAGAGACAACGTTAACCTGAGTGGAATTCTAATAGCATCTCCAATAGATGACGTAAAATACATAACCACAAAGTGCTAGATGTATACATCAGCCGCTCATCTCTGAACTTAACTGTCGAAATTGAATTTAACTGTCGAAACTGAATTTTGTTGTCGAAACTGAACGCACTAGAGGTGAGGCTACACGTCGGTCGACTGACTTTTTCATCTCTGGTCAGTCAATTTTGCAGTCGTTGGATACGAAATCAAGGGCCTACAGTTCATCTTCAACCTCCACCCCCCTGAGCCGCCAGCCACC